>NC_091121.1:41900286-42256536 GCF_040183065.1 Periplaneta americana | reverse complement strand
TGTGGCGCGAACTGAGGAAGGGATAATAGTATCCACCCAACTGTACACTTTTATGTCTTTTAGGTTAGGATATATTATATAATGTGGTTTATTGTGCCATTTCCATTTTAATATGTGTGTTCTTTTAGAGAGTAGTTGGATGTAATCATAGGTGGGGGGAACCTACAAAGGAGGACTTGTTTCGGGTACAAAGCACGTACGGTCAGAAGACCCGTGCATTGAATTTTAGAGAAAATTATGATAACATAAAATCTGTATGTATAATATTACTCAATAAATCCATCTATCTATCTAAACTAGCTAACTAGTAAACAACGCACTAGGGGGCTTTGGACATGTATGCTTGAATCACGGTCTTATTCATAGACTAGTTATTAAAAAATTGACATTACGGTGCAGCATAGAATTAAGATGGCAGTGTCCTAATGTACTTTCGTCACGAGTTATGTAGAAAAGATAAGGACTTATTATACCCTACCACAATAGCATTTTAAAAATGTAAAGAAGATACTAACAGTATCAATTTTTAAAATCAACGTGTTATTCTACATTATATTTAGATTATTTCACTTCCAAAGCATCTTCAAATTTCATAGCTCTAATTGCTGATGAGGTATCCATGTTTGTTTAGTGTACAAGTCAACAATCAAGCAAGCATTTTCGTTTACTAAGACTGTGTCCCAAAGCTACATTTCTAGCTGAAGTGAACTAGATAGTTGACTAAAATCCTGATCTGACGTCATAAAGTCATGATCCAAAGCTACATATTGTACAGCAATTAAGTAGCTAGTAAACGAACATTCTTGTTTGATTGATGTATTGTACACTAAATAAAGACGGATGTCTCATCAACAATTGAAGCTATGAAATCTGAAGAAAATGTTAAATCTTATAATGCTGGTATAGCCTAATTATTGCTTTATCTAATCAGATTGGGGACGTTTGTTTATTAATGGCAATTTCATGAACATTAAATTTTAAATGCAAAAAAATTATTCATATATAAACCTGAAAATCATAAAAATGTTATTAAATTATAACTACCTACTAAAAATACAAAAGATAATAAAGTGGAAGTAAAATATAAATAGGGTGTAGAACAACACTTTAACTTCGTACATTTATACTGCTTATACCAATACTTTCTTTACATTATTTTTTTTTAATATTTCAAGTCCTCATCTCTTACACATAACTCGTAATAAAACTAGGATACTGCCTTCTTAATTCAATGCTGCACCATGATGTCTTTTTTTAAAAATACCAGTAGTGTATGAAGAAGGACGTGATTCAAGCATACATATCCAAAGCTGCCTAGTGTGTAGTTTGCTAATCAACTACTTTCTAGTGTGTAGTTGAAACATGGACATTATGACGAAGTAAAGAAAAGCGAATAGAAGAAATGGAAATCTGGATATGGAGAAGAATGGAACGTGTAAAGTGGACAGACAGAATAAGAAATAAAGCTGTGTTGGAAAGAGTGGGTGAAGAAAGAATGATACTGAAATTAATCAGGAAGAGGAAAAGGAATTGGCTGGGTCACTGGCTGAGAAGAAACTGCCTACTGAAGGATGCACTTGAAAGAATGGTGAACGGGAGAAGAGTTCGAAGTAGAAGAAGATATCAGATGATAGATTTATTTATTTATTTATTTATTTATTTATTTATTTATTTATTTATTTATTCTGGCGTAGTTAAGGCCATCAGGCCTTCTCTTCCACAACACCAGGAATACAAATACAATAATATAAATAAACAGAAAAAAATACACTTACAAAGTAAAGCTGCACAAGAAATAAAGAGAGAAGAAAAACCCTATAAACAAAGTAAAGCCACACAAAAATATACACAGGTTGCAGTCACACAAACTTTAAATGAGTGATTAAATATCATAATTAATTGTATCCTAACTAATTAACTAACCTAAACAAGAAACTTGCAATTTTAATCTAGATTAAAAAAAGGAAAAAGAAAAAAAAAAGCAAATCAATACTTCTAGCAATACCTAAAAAATATTAACTAAGACAAAATTTTCAAATTTAATTTTGAATTGTGATAAAGTCCGGCAGTCCCTGACGTCATTAGGTAACGAATTCCAGAGGCGAGGATCATATGAGGAAACACAGAGGAAGACAAAAAACAGGAAAGATTGGAGAAAGCTGAGTTTGCTGTGAAAGACCTGCTCTTGGGTAGAACACTAAATGAATGAATGAAAGAATGAATGAACGAATGAATGAATGAATGAATGAATGAATGAATGAATGAATGAATGAATGAATGAATGAATGAATGAATGAATGAATGAATGAATGAATGAATTAGTGTGTAGTAAGATAGACTTGAGCTTTGAGACACGACCTAACTACTACGGACTTGACTGCTATGCACTATGTAGCTTTGGATCATGACTTCTGACGCCACATTCCGTTATCTAGTCATTTATTTATAGTTCAGTTCAGCTGTAAATGTAGGTTTGGAGCACGGCCTTAATATCGTAATGCAGAGCACATTCTTATGTCATACAGAACACTTTCATGTAACTTTGATTCTGTAACAAATAAGTTCGCTTCATCTCATGTTTAGAATTTGAGTTATACTTAAACATTGTGTAATATTTTACTAATTGAATTACCTAGGCAATTAATAATTTCACTGCTTAAAATAATAGAATCAATTAAGTAATATATAAAATCTGCCAGATATTCGGCTTTCGGCTGACAAGGATATCTTACGGATTTAAAGAATTCATATCTGCCAGAATCAGCCGGAAATCGGCTGAGTTGGTAACACTGCTTACAGTACCGTTGAACATTCTCGGGCTTTACAGCTTCATCTTCAAACTCAACAATTTGTCATAAACGTTAGATATTCTGTAAGACATGTAAGCAATAATTTTATTCTTCAGTCATAAATAGACATGGGAAATTTATCTTTTGAAGAGGTGGAGAAGTTCAAATATCTGGGAGCAACAGTAACAAATATAAATGATACTCGGGAGGAAATTAAACACAGAATAAATATAAGAAATGCCTGTTATTATTCGGTTGAGAAGCTTTTATCATCCAGTCTGCTGTCAAAAAATCTGAAAGTTAGAATTTGTAAAACAGTTATATTACCGGTTGTTCTGTATGGTTGTGAAACTTGGACTCTCACTTTGAGAGAGGAACAGAGATTAAGGGTGTTTGAGAATAAGGTGCTTAGGAAAATATTTTGGGATGAAATTACAGGAGAATGGAGAAAGTTACACAACACAGAACTGCACGTATTGTATTCTTCATCTGACATAATTAGGAACATTAAATCCAGACGTTTGAGATGGGCAGGACATGTAGCACGTATGGGCGAATCCAGAAATACATATAGAGTGTTAGTTGGGAGGCCGGAGGGAAAAAATACCTTTGGGGAGGCCGAGACGTAGATGGGAAAATAATATTAAAATGGATTTGAGGGAGGTGGGATATGATGATAGAGAATGGATTAATCTTGCTCAGAATAGGGACCAATGGCGGGCTTATGTGAGGCGGCAATGAACCTCCGGGTTCCTTAAAAGCCAGTAAATAAGTCATAAACAGACACGCCTTCTTCATCACACCAGATTATTTCAGAAATAAGAAATACGATAGTTCAATGGATTTTCTAAAAACTCGATGTCTACACTTTTGGTCAAAATGTAACTTTCACTGATTGCTTACATTACTTTGCCATCGTAGTAACAATTTCTTTGTTTGATTTCACAAACTGAATTCTGGACCTTTTGCTACTGCACGAATATTCATTGCCCTAGCAGAATCCAATATCTACCACCGAAAAGTTTTGACAAAATCCTATATCTAACGCACGCGCTTTATTTCCCGCGCGATTTTCTGTCATGTTTACTAATGTGATTGGATAACTTCCACTCAGCGATTGGTAAATTTGCAGCATGTTGTAGGTCACAGGTTAACCTCAAAACAAAGTATTTCAGTAGACTGTGTTTACAAGCTTAATTAAGCGTTAAATCTATTTTATTCAGAGCCAATGCAAGGAAATACTGGAACGCAAGCTAATCATTTTGTGAGCTAGGGTTCGATCCCCCGACATTGACTGACATGATACTTGCGATGGAGACAATTTGAAAATAGTTGCTATTTTTATTACTCTCAACATAA
This sequence comes from Periplaneta americana, assembly GCF_040183065.1. Lineage (NCBI taxonomy): Eukaryota > Metazoa > Arthropoda > Insecta > Blattodea > Blattidae > Periplaneta > Periplaneta americana. The sequence continues at coordinate 42,252,388 of NC_091121.1, read as the reverse complement.
CACATTTCAATCTTTTTTTTTATCCGGCCAGAGGCCATTTTCCGAAAGATTTCTGTTTTTTTTTTTCAGGTTTTCAGTTTTCCTGATTTCTGTTTACTAAATTAACACAAGCATAACACCCGTGCCCGAGGCGGGACTCGAACCCACAACCCTTCGGACCAAGCCGTAGAGTCATTGCGTGCCTCTTCGGCTTGCGCCACCCGGGTCGACAATCCGTCAACACTCATCATTTTACTCTGCATCTCCCTTGGCTTCATTTTGTTTTCATGTGTTCGATTCCTGGTGATATCGGTGGAGATAAGGTTGCCATATACCCCGATTAATCGGAAATGTCCCGTTTCTTGACTCCTTGTCCCTAGGAGCCTGGCCGCTTCTGAGTAGTTATACCTGGTAAGGTTTATCTTGTCTCAGTAGCAATAAAACCAAGTCCCTTCAAATGAGGGTGGAGATTATAGGAGGGTTGTCAATTTTCAGGATTCCTTTCAAAATCTTGTTATTGTACAGGCTGCCGGAACTCATTTTCTTGAAAGACAAGCTCAGTAAAGGAACTACACAGTATGAAGAGAGATATTTTGTTATTTTATTTTGCGCTACAGAATGTATCAACTAGTCCCTTCCGCCACTGTTGGGTGGACGGCATTGCTCCACTCCTCCCATCGCCATAACACAGGCGAAGTAAGACATATCACCTTTCTCTCTCTTTCCACAAGATACTGTACATCACACAGCCTTTAGTTGTGAAATAAACAAATTGGCGGGGGGGGGGGTAACGTGACTTATTGCCCACGCTGTATAATATGTTTAGTATGAAGTCTTCTACAACTAAAAATAGTTACACTAACTTCCCTAACACTCTGTAGGCTTACGCCATATCGATACTTTTTGTCAGTTATCCTTAAAGATTTCATTTCAGCTGTTGTGATTTCACATTCATTCCGTTTTCTTACATCTGAAATTCCGAACCGTAAATCTACGAGGCGCACAAGCATACTTTTATCCTACGACATCGATGTTACACATTCTGCGTGCTATTAAAGCGCTATAAATTGAAAGACGATTCTTCGATGCATGCACTTTCATACTAGACGGCTTAAGGAATCCTGAAGGAATACGTTTCTAAGGAGAAAGCTCTCTATCAAAGAGCGCCCGGATAGATCAATCGTTCAGACTAAGTTGATTTGTCGTCACTGGTTGTCCGCAGTCTCCTCCCTCCAAGCTCAGTCAGCTTCCCGTTATACACCCGCCAGGTCACCCCCTCGTGCGATATTTATGATGATCGCTGATAAATTCATTTGATGCGCAGACACAAGATGTACTTACTCTCCTCTCTCAGATCTCTTGAATATTTCATTCCAGCTTGACGGATCGCAATTTGTTTCATCATCGAATCTTGGTAACGTAAATCAAGGGGGGTGAAATATCTTCGACATTTCCAGAGTGCTTGTTCTTATACAACGATTCGCTAAAACACGAGTTATACAGTCTTTCTGAACGCTGTTTATTCATTGGTTCAGACAGATGTCGACGATGGTGAGCGTAAGAGTGAGTGTGAGTGTGTAGGCTAGGTGGATTAAAATATGTGATTGTACATATATCGGTGTATATTGTTGTTATTATTATTATTACTTACTTACTTACTTACCTACTTACTTAGTTACTTAAGGCTTTTAAGGAACCCAGAGGTTTATTGCCACCCTCACATAAGCCCGCCATCGGTCCATATCATGTGTAAGATTAATCCAGTGCTTACATCATATCCCACCTCCCTCAAATCCATTTTAATATTATCCTCCCATCTACATCTCGGCGCCGACCTTGTTGGCGAGTTGGTATAGCCCTGGCCTTCTATGCCCAAGGTTGCGGGTTCGAGCCCGGGCCAGGTCGATGGCATTTAAGTGTGCTTAAATGAGACAGGCTCATGTCAGTAGATTTACTGACATGTAAAAGAACTCGTGCGGGATAAAATTTCGGCACATTCGGCGACGCTGATATAACCTCTGTAGTTGCGAGCGTCGTTAAATAAAACATATTTTTTTCTACATCTCGGCCTCCACAAAGATCTCTTTCCCTCCGACCTCCCAACTATCACTCTATATGCATTTCTGAATTCGCCCATACCTGCTACATTATTATTATTATTATTATTATTATTATTATTATTATTATTATTATTATTATTATTATTATTATTATTCCTACCTTAATCTTGTTATGCCTGTTGTTGAAACCCAAGGTCAAATTGACTCAATTTATATCGACTTTAGCAAAGCGTTTGATGTTGTACCTCACAATATTCTGATAAGTAAATTAAAAAACTTTGGTCTCTCTTCTAACTACGTGAGCTGGTTTGAAAACTATTTAACTAATAGACAATGTTATGTTCGTCTTGGTGATTCTCTCTCGGACCCATTTAATTGTTTATGTGGAGTTCCCCAAGGATCTACATTGGGCCCTCTATTATTTTTATTATTTATTGATGACATATGTAAAAGAATAAGTTCAAACTACCTGTTATTTGCTGATGATCTCAAAATCTTTCGCTCAATAAATAGTTCTGCCGATTGCCAAACTCTTCAAAATGATATTAACTCCATTGAACTTTGGTCTGACATTAATGGAATGAAAATTAATGAAACAAAAACTTTTGTCATTTCGTACTCTCGAAAAACTACTTCCATAAAATTTAATTATTCTCTTAATAACACCTGTATTATTAGGAAAAATTCTATAAAAGATCTTGGTGTACTACTCGATTCTAAATTATACTTTCACGATCATGTTCAATATATTTATAATCATTCAATAAGAATGCTTGGTTTAATAAGGTCTATAACCTATTCTTTTTCTACTCCTGAGTCACTATTAATTCTATACTTTACTTTGGTTCGCTCTAAACTTGAATATGCATATGTAGCCTGGAATTCCATTACTTCAACCGATTCGGTTAAATTGGAAAATATTCAAAGAAAATTTATTTCCTTATGTGCTTTTCGATATATACCCAATTCCACTGACTTTAACTATGATATTACCTGTAAATATTTTAACTGTTGTAGCCTTTATGCTAGACGTCTAAATCTTGATTATCAATTTTTTTGCAAAGTTATCAAGGGTGATATTGATTGTGAGTCTATCATAAACAATATCAGCCTTCGTATTCCTACAAAAGGTTTAAGATTTCAAAAAAATTTTTATAACCGAAATTCAAAATCACTTTCTCCAGTCTGTAGATGCATAAAATATGCCAATTTGCATGGGCACAATTTAGATCCTTTTAAGGTTTAGTTTCGTTTTGATTATTAGTTTTTACTGTTTGTACTCAATTGTATTCATGTATGTTTTTGTTATTTAAGATATTATTTATTTTTGTTTTGCACCTTTGTATCTTCTGTTTGTGTATTGTGCTGAACTATAATTGGCCTCTGGCTGTTGTTCAGCACACAAATATTAATAATAAATAAATAAATAAATAATAATAATTATTATTATTATTATTATTATTATATTGGAAATTTGTCTTTCTAAGAAGTGGAGAAGTTCAAATATCTTGGAGCAACAGTAACAAATATAAATGATACTCGGGAGGAAATTAAACACAGAATAAATATGGGAAATGCCTGTTATTACTCGGTTGAGAAGCTTTTATCATCCAGTCTGCTGTAAAAAAATCTGAAAGTTAGAATTTATAAAACAGTTATATTACCGGTTGTTCTTTATGGTTGTAAAACTTGGACTCTCACTTTGAGAGAGGAACATAGGTTAAGGGTATTTTAGAATAAGGTTCTTAGGAAAATATTTGGGGCTAAGAGGGATGAAATTACAGGAGAATGGAGAAAGTTACACAACGCAGAGCTGCACGCATTGGATTCTTCACCTGACATAATTAGGAACATTAAATCCAGACGTTTGAGATGAGCAGGGCATGTAGCACGTATGGGCGAATCCAGAAATGCATATAGAGTGTTAGTAGAGAGGCCGGAGGGAAAAAACCTCTAGGGAGTCCGAGGCGTAGATGGGAAGATAATATTAAAATGGATTTGTGGGAGGTGGGATATGATGATAGAGAATGGGTTAATCTAGCTCAGGATAGGGACCGATGGCGGGCTTATGTGAGGGCGGCAATGAACCTCCGGGTTCCTTGAAAGCCAGTAAGTAAGTATTATCATTATTATTATTATTATTATTATTATTATTATTTATTTATTTATTTATTTATTTATTTATGTTTACTGTACTAGCAGAATTAAGGCCTAAGTCTTCTTTCCCACTCAACCAGTATAAAAATACGTAGTAAATATAAATTACATCAATACAGTACTTTGAATAACTAACTATGTATATTTAAAACTTTATTAAAATATAAAAACTCTTGCAACTTCCTGTTGTTGTTCGTAACGTAATATTACACTAGAACACAGTGTCCTTAATAAATGACAGTTAGTGATAATATTAACTAAATCCGGTAATTAATGTTAATCACAAATAAAATTTATCTCTGTGTTGTAATATTTCTACTCTGCAGTTGATTGAAGCTGTAAACTTGTATTTCGTTTGTTATTACTTCATAATAAACCGTCCGTGTTAATTCGAACTAAACAATTTGCGGGTTTTATACTTTAATTCGCGGTAAAATTAATTATACTGAAATTCTGAGGTGATTGAGCCCTGGTGGTATTGACATCCTGGACAATATGTCAATGTAACTTCATGCGCCGGAATTGATGCTGCACTCGTAAATATTTGCTCACATGTTAGATTTATGAAATTTAGTTTTTGCAAAAACTTGATACATGAATAAAGAAATGCGATGGTATAGGGTCGATAATGTAAGACCGTATAATATTGCCTACTCTACTCTTTACAGTTTTCTAATGATCAGATCCTATTAGTATAGGAATATGAAGACACTGAGAGTACTTGTAGGATGTATGTATGTATGTAGGGTAGAGTAGCATAAATCGCACCGCTTTCTAAATCGCACCACTGCTAGTTTAAAACAAATTACTGTAGTAGTGTGGCATCTAGTGGTATTGTTACAATCTACCATATGAACTTCCACCATGTCACTTGATTTCTGCTATTTCTTTGTGTCTGCAGCGTGGTGATAGTGTATTTAATATAATCGCTCAGGTGGATGTATATTTAGCTAACATTTTGTAACTTAATAGCGGATTTGTATGGAAAGGAATCCATAATCTTAAGATGTTATTCGTTTAAAGAGATATTAAAGAACATTTAACTTAGTAGGATTTTCGAACATGTGGTGATTATAGGCTAGAATGAAGGAAATAATAACTTATGGCGTAGTTTCTCAATTCGCACCACTTTGTAGGTGCCTAATTCGCACCGGTGCGATATGAGCAACTGTAGCAATTCTAACCGTACAAAAGAAGGCCCCAAAAATTTTAACTCAACTAGGAATGCATCAGGTGGGTGCAATATCAAGTGGTGAAAAGGATGTTAATACAAGAAGTGTATGTTGTACAAGCGCACCAGGTATTTTGTGCCATCCGTGATAATTTTTAAACGTCAAACAGTGCATTCTTCATTATCAGCTGGTGCTCCTCCAGGATCGTTATTTGTTTGCTCTGAGTCAGGTTACATCAACAGTGAACTAATTGTCGAATAGCCCAAACATTTTATTTGCCACCCAAATCTGCCATAGAAAAAAGTGCTGCTTCTGTATGACCACCTATACGACCCATTCCAAAAATTTAGACGTTAGATTATCTCGGGAAAATGGTATGCTCCTGTTTCAGCTTCCTCGTCATAATACTCATAAGCCCAGCCTTTAGATTTTTCTATCTTCAAATCATTTCAGACAGCTATATCATGAAGCAGTTCTTAGGTGGCTTCGAGATAATCGTGGAGAAAAGGTGACGCAGTTTACAGTCTGAACTGCCTGGTGAAGCGCATGGCAAATGTGTAACAATAAAAAACGCATTCAGAAAGTTTAAATGTTACGTAATTTACGCTCTATTTTTTCAATTTCATTTGAAGATGCGTTACTGTCTTTCATTAATTTCAATAAACTTGTAATTTGCATTTATTACATTATTCATTCAAATGCTCTTCAATATGTTCAATATTAAAAGCTTTCTTTCATGCTCTTCCCTGAAGATAAAGAGGTGCGATTTAAGAAACCGCAGGTGCTATTTAGGAAACTAGTTGCCTAAATGGCACCACTGACATGTGTTTCGAAAATGTCATTTTAATTTAAAAATATTAAATCAAATTCAAGGATTCTTTTTACATGAAAGGTAAATGTTCTGGGAATATATCTTTGTAAAGGAATGCAGAAAATAAAAACTATATTGTTCAATAAAAATTATAAATGCTAAAGTGGTGCGATATAGGCAACCTTACCCTATGTATGTATGTATGTATGTATGTATGTATGTATGTATGTATGTATGTTGTTAAAAATGTTATGTTTTATTTAACGAGCTCGCAACTGCCGAGGTTATATCAGCGTCGCCGTTGTGCCGGAATTTTGTTCCTCAGGAGTTCTTTTACAGCTCGATTCAGCGTTATTGGCCCTTGTCCTTGGTTGTTTGGCTAGTGAGCGAGCTGTGTGTTGCGTCATAACAAAGAAATTTAATCATAAGAGTTCATAGGAGGGAAGAAGATGAATGAAAATAATGTCTTGCTCGTAGCCGAGGGACACTCATGTCAAGAAAATATAAGTCATCATGACATTGTTTAGTCAACTGAAATAATAGTTAGTGACGGGACTATGAAAGAATATTGTGTTTTAAGACGGAGTGTATCGGGACATGATAAGATGGAAGCATTAAGGCCCATTCACAATGAAAATTAAACATAACGTAAGCGTTAACTTAAGAATGTAAACGTTTTGGTAAAATCACATCATTCATGATGGGGACATAAACATAACCGCAAAGATAGTCGGTAACCATGGAAACATAATAACAACGCCATTTCCTCATATTCTGTCGTATACTTCAGCGCTCCACGATTGTGTACTGTTTGCAAATCATGTAAGCATAAGCATGAAAGTTTGGAGTTCGCTAACTTTCATGTTAACGTCTAACGGCAATGTTAATGTCAGTGTTTATGTGAATCATTGTGAATGATCCCATTTGATAACCTGGCCGCAAACTTCTGTGTTTATGTTACGGTTATATTTAATTTTCATTGTGAATGGGCCTTTAGATATTATGACTGCGCGGCCTGACCTGTGTGACCTAGTCCGCCAGCAGTGATGAGTAACTCGCTCTTAGTCAATCTATTTACTTTTTGCAAGGGCCAAAATCTCTAAATCAACCTGTACATGACAGTAAATCTACTGACATAAGCTTGTCGCATTTAAGCAAACTTAAATGCCATCGACCTTGCCCGGGATCGAACTGGCAACCTCGGGCATAGAAGGCCAGCGCTATACCAACTACGCCAACCAGGCCGACTGTGTATGTATGTATGTATGCATGCATGTAGAAAACAAAAAAAATTAAAACAAAGTCGGTGAAGAATAATAAAATTTAGACGGAAAGAAAGAAGAAAATGAAAATGGAAAACATGCAATACTCCTACTCTGAATGAATTACATGCTCTAACCAGTGATATTCTATCACAGATGGCTTTATGGTTTGAATCTAATGGTTTTTTGCTTAATCAAGAAAAGACTATCAACATAACTTTTACCCTAAACCATGTAATAAAAAAGGACAAATAGACTCCAGTTTAATGTGGGAAAATCATATCGAATATATATATATATATGCAAAAATTTATCAAGAGTTATATATTTATTAAAGAAATTAGTGACTTGTGTTTCTCAAAATTATTTAAGATGTGCCTACTTTTCGTTCTTTCAGTCGATAATTAGGTATGCCTTAATTTTCTGGGGAAATGGTAGCAAAATTAGGAGCGTCTTGATTTTGCAAAAGAAAGCCATTAGAATTCTATGTCAGTCAAACTATCTTGAACATTGCCGACCTCTTTTCAAACAATCACAGATAATTAACTGTCATAAATTTATATATACGACCTAGTCCTTTACACTCGACAAAATATAGACAATTACTCATTAATTGCCAATATACATGATCATGAAATTAGAAATAGTGAACAAATTAATATTCCGTACTGTAGATTACATAAAACTAGTACAAATTTTTCTGTCATGGGGATGAAATTATATAATAAGCTTCCCAGTCAATATTATAAGTTACCAACCAATAGTTTCAAAGCTAGATTTTATAATTTGCTTTTAATTAATCCTTTCTACTCTGTAGATGAGTTTCTTAACATAAATTCACACGAAATTGTTTTTTAATAAATAACATTATTTAGATTAGTTACAATTACACTGAATAACAAAATAACACTTTCGGTGGATATCTTGGTATCCAACAAGCGTTCTAAGACAACTGGAACATGCTGATTCCGAATATGCAAACCATTTGTCTCTATTACCCACCGTTCTTGAGATATACGACATCAACCATTATGTTTAAGAACTCACTGACAGGAATTTCAGTAGAGCATTTATTGCTACACGGAGTAATAATGAACATGGCTTTAGCTAAGAAAATGATGGAAATGTGCCACATGGCACATAATTATAATAATAACATAGTTGAAGGTATAATACACGTGTAAAATACATATGTACATATATATATAATATACTTCATTTGTGCTGAGCATTTGTCATGTCGCGCTCAAGCGTCCAGCAGTAGTCAGCCAACATCGCTGCACTTCCATCGACCCTGATAGCGTGACTCCATCACCGAGATGTCTTAATGAAAACGTTCATCATGTTCGTCGCTGACTAAATCTAGGTTCTCGGGGAAGAAATCAAGATGTGAGTCGAGGAGATGCATTTTGAGGGACGTGTTGCTGTCTGTACGCACTGATGCACTTTTGCACAACATTCACATAGTCAGTCGATTTATTATTTGCAAGGAAATTGTCTAAGACTGACTTCAACGCCACCCTTACATCTCTTTGCGTATCATCCAGTAAGTCTTGGAAGTGGCTGTCAGGAATGATCTTCCTTATTTGTGGACCTATGAACAGATCTTATTTCATTTTCTCGTAACTCAACCTCGGAAACTTGTTACACAGGTACTCAAAAGCATCTGAGTCATTGCCTAGTGCCTTCATGAAAGTCTTCGTGAGCTCCAGCTTTATATGAAGCTGTGGCATGATAACTTTGTCATGCTCAACCAACAGCACACGAAGGACGATTTTATTTCCTGTCTGCATTATATCTCTGACTGGCCAATTTTTCTTTATATAGCGGTTCTTTCTATCTCTACTGTCCCACACGCAGATGAATTAGCTGTACTTGGTGTACCCTGTCTGCATTCCCATGAGAATTGTGATAACTTTTAAATCACCACAGATACGCCAATTGTACTTGTGATAGCGTATTTTTTTAAGAAGTAGAGATATGGTTTCTTACGTCCCTTTCAGGTGCGTAGAATATGCAACCGGTACTGAAGGATTTCTGTTTCCGGTGTAATAATAATACTGCCTTCAAACTTGTCCCATATGAGTCTATGAATAGTCGCCATGCTTCAATGCTGTGTTCCACCCCGAGACTTGACATAAAACCTTGAACGTCCGTGGAGTAGCAAATAGTGTCACTCTTTGCAAAAAACTTCACAAGTTCTTTGTGTCTGTGCCGAAACTGTGAATTCGTTGTGCAAGGAAATCAAATTGTTTAAGATGTACCGAGCAGTTCAGCTTGATCTTTCGTTAGTGCCAGGTCCCGTATGAGATCGCATGATCCCGTATGAGTGTAACATTATTCATCAAATAAATATCTTCTCCAGTTTGGTAGTAATCAGAGTCTGAGTCGTTGGCAGGAGATGAAAGAAGACATTCTTCTTACATTTCTTCTGTAACTGTGTATTCTCCAGATGCTGTTGGTATTGGACAAGTGACGGGATCATATGGAATTGGTTTAGAAACTGAAGAAACGTCAGGTTACTTTACAGATGCACGAGTTTTGGAGGTGAAGTGACGTTTGCCAAACAGAAATAACAGTCTGTGATGTGGTTGCTTCATTCACGCCATATCATAGGAACTCCAAATACCAGATGGTTGATCTTCTTTTCCTTACTTAACCAACCGCGCAAGTTTCATGCACAGGTCGAACAGATGAACTGTGGTGCCTACGACTTACTACTATCCACCTTCGAATCAAAGTATAGTTCATATGCTTTCTTCGCAAATGGCGTGAAAATCTTCCGATGGGATTTGTCTACTACATAGCCGCACACGTAGCAAAACACTTCTGGTGAATTTCTACAACCTCTGGATGCCGTAATATCCACCGTCCACTGTCATTGTCAATGAAAATAAGTAAAAAAGATACAAATGAAAGTATATTAATGCAACAGAACACAAACGACGAAATTTTCAGCATTGCATTAAGAATAACGAAAAAAACAAAGAAATTCGACTGCGTTCCATGTAAAAATCAAATTTCGTCGGTAATTTCAAAACCTGACGTGATAGAGCAAAACGGTTTTCAGATTTGAAATCAGCATGAAAAACTACATTAGAAACAGTAAACATCACTTCAGATATCTACCACTTGTTTATCAGTGTTATTATTCTGTTGCTGAGTTTTTCAACACAAATTTGTATGAAATTGTATTTTAATAAATAAGTTTAATTGCAATTTAGTTTTCTTCAATTTAAAAGTTTCAAATTATTTCATGTTTTCATTGTATTACTTAAATTTTACTGTTTCTATTATTAGTGTTTTTTAAATGTATTTATATATTTTTTCAATGTATTCTGACGAAGCCTAAAACTGTATGTCTATTGGCCAAATAAATTGAATTGAATTGAATACAGAAAAGTAATAACGTGAAAACTAAGAAAATCAAGGCGAAAAACGGAGAATCTGGTTAATAAATGCAGGCCAAATATTTATCGGCGTTTACTGCTGTATAATATTTTTCTCTTAGTAAAGTTACACAGCCTATCGTAATTCCCCCGTCCGCACCGCTAATCTGCTCCGACCCAATCGCCTACCCTGCAGATCTGCATTCAGATGAGAGCAAAAGAAAATCCGATGTATGAATACTGAGCATAGTGAATTGTAAAGGGAATTTGGGACGAAACTAAACAAGTTATAAAAACATATTCAACCGCGTAATGGAAACTGCTTGCTTTTAATATCCTCGTTACTTGAGGGATTCCATAATTAGAAATAAATCCCTTTCATTTGGCAAAAACTAGTCAGCTTTCCTTTCTGCGAAAGAGTAAATATTATAGCGCAGTCTACCTATAAATTGCAGTAAAACACACGAGACTTTAGGGAAATAATGATCAACATACTGAGTGAACCGTGAGTAATGTCATTAATTTTAGGGGGTTATTCTTTAAGATATTTCAAACAAAAAATGTAATACAATTTCGCTCGTTTTTTCTTCCTTTTCGAGATAAAAATTGTTTTATATCGTCATTGTTCCTGCAATAACGTCTATGTGACATATTTATCGATTTTCAGATTTTTGCTCTATTAAATAACTTAAATTGTAATATAGCAAATAATAAAATCTCCTATATGTAATTATATTTCTTTAAATAATTGATTAAATGGCGATCTTACTCGTGTTCATTACGTAAGCATGTGCGGCTTACAGCTGTTTCGGTGCTACTTCATACCATCCTCAGAGCCTACTAGATCTCGGCGCTATCTCAACTTCGCTGCCTGTTGTGTGGGTGCGTTTGTGTGATGAAGAGTTGTGTCAAATAGTGTGTGTGTTCTGAAATTGATCTGTGTGTTGAGAATTTGATTAGGATGTGTTTTAGTGTGTTTGTATATTTCATATTGTTCTAGTGTGTTGAGTTTTTGGTTTTTGGGTTGTATGTGTAGGATTTCCATGTCTGTATTTATGTTATTGTGTGTGTGGTTAGCATTAGTTATGTGTTCGGCATATGTAGATGTATTGTGTCCTCTGGTTATTGCTTTAATGTGTTCTTTGTATCGAGTTTGGAATGATCTGCCTGTCGGTCCAATGTAGGAACTGTCGCAATAATTGCATGTGAGTTTGTATACGCCTGTGTGGTTGTGTTTATTTGTTTGTGTTGTTTGTGTGTTGAGATGTCTTTGTAGTGTTTTTTTCTGTTCTGTATGTATGTTGTATTTCTGTTTTCTGAATGAGGATGCGATCTTGTGTGTGTTTTTGTTTTCGTATGTTAGTGTGATGTATTTCTTGTGTTTGTGTTGTGTTTTGTGTGTTTTTGTGTTTGTTGAGTTTTTGTTTTGTCTTCCTTATGATGTTGTCTATTTTGTTTGGATTGTAACCATTTTCTTGTGCTATGTATTTGATTGTGTTCACTTCTTCATTGTAGTGTTGTTGGCTCATGGGTATGTTGAGTAATCTGTGTACCGTTGTCCTGAATGCAGCATGTTTGTGTTGTGTGGGGTGATTAGATGTGTTGTGTATGTGTGTGGTGGTGGTGGTTGGTTTTCTGTATATTTTGAAGGTGTGTTTGTTGTCAACTTTTGTTATGGGGATGTCTAGGAAATTTATGGAGTTATTGTTTTCAAGTTCCAGTGTGTATTAGAGTTGCAGCTGTAAGCCGCACATGCTTACGTAATTAACGCGAGTAAGATCGCCATTTAATCAATTATTTATATTCAAGTGTTAAAAGTAGTGTACGAAAGATTCAACATGGATTATATTTCTTTCTTTCGAAAATGTAATAATTTACAATCTCCTATGTACCACTGCCATAGAATGAATAAATGTGTTTTTTCTTCCTACTGAACAATTTTATATTTTGCACATAGGAGTAATTGCAGGAACAACAACGATATGAAACATTCATAGCATGTTTTAGGAAAGCCATTGATTGAATTCCCAATATTTTCAGTCAATTTAAGAGAGCAGTGTATTGTGATAGAAAGAATTTTAGTTTTGTCCATTAAATGTGCAGAAATTTGATCCGAACAAATCTAACATTGGAAAATCCCTTTGCAGAATGAAAAGCTACATTTGTTAGGGTCAAATTTCTGCACATTTAAATGATGAAACCAAAATTATTTCAATCATGTATCATCATTATTGTTTGAAATAATTTGCATGATATGTATTATCAATTTTGTATATCTCAACTGATTGGATTGTTTATGCTTTTAAATTCAATTAATTTACTTTCTATGTATTATATTTTATAGCTCAACTGTTAATAATTGTTTAGGTTTGTAAATTTAATCAACTGATTGTTATGTACTGTAGCCTATATTTTTTGTAGATCCACCAACGTAGCTCAGTCGGCAGACTCGATAGTCTGCTGATCCGGAGCTGCGCTCAGGTTTGGGTTAGATCCCCGTTTGGTCTGATTACCTGGTTGGGTTTATTAGAGGTTTTCCTCAACTATAAGGCAAATGCCAGGTAATCTATGGCGAATCCTCGGCCTCACCTCACTTCATCTCGCCAAAAAATTGTAATCTTGTAAAATTTTGACCTGTTCCACATATTAAAGCTTCAATGCTAATGTAAAATCTATGGAATGCAATACATGAAATGAAAATGATTATTAGCAAAGGTGGAGCCTTAACCTTCCGCCACCCTGTGAACCTGCACGGCCTGTAATAGTGATAACTTTACCTTTACCTGTATTTCCGTATTGGTAGCTAATGTTTTGTACTTACCTTTCCTTTTACAGTATATCCCAGCGGACGGCTTTCCAGAGAGGATACGATCTGATCATTTTGCATGGTTCCCTTGTGAGGGGTAAGTTCCACCACATACTTTTTGTAGCAGGTATACACTATCTCTTGTTTTCCAGGCAGATGACCACACCGTTAGCGATAAGCCAAGCCCGTGTAGCGGCGAATATTAAACTATAAAGCTCTATATTTCTGCATTCATTAATTACACCATGTTCATTAAAACTGAAGCTAAGGGTTTAAACACTGATCCGACCTTTTAATCGTTGTTGGTTTTCTTGATGTATAAAGAAACTTCTGTAACTTGACTTTAAAATTACAGCAAAGTTTTTAAAACCTGTAGTGCAGTATCTGTGTTTAGATAAGCTTGAAAGGAGAGAATTTCCGCAAGGCTCTATGTAGTACAGATGAACGCAGCAAAGAGAGGAAAGAAATTAGTAATCGGATTACAGCTTCTTTTTTGTGTGAGCAACTTAACTTCACGACTTAAGCCAACTATTACGATATTAGAACAGTCTTTTAGTTGGATTAAAAATATCCTTCACTAAATCCAAACTGAACTCTATAGCCAGCCGAACATGTGCCATCTATTCGTCAGCTGTTTTACTGTTGTTCGGAATAGGGGCGCTGCGTGATCATTGCCACGAGTCTCTTAGGCCCGGTTTCTTCAACCTTTGTTATAATGCATCTAACATAGCGTTAATTAACTGTAAGTTAAAAGTATGAATTGCTGTTAAAAATATTGCGTTTCTTCGACTTTACATTTCACATTTTAACATTCTGTTTGTTAACTCTCTGTTAGGACCAGAGATTCTAGAGTTTAACCATAACCTATAACCAAGTATAGGCTCACTTCTGTTTTCTGAACTCTGACAATTGCGATTCTCGCTTGTTTCCGTTGTTTGATTCAGAGAGAATAGAAGTCTTTCTATTCTCTCAGGTTTGATTTCTGCTTTTTTCCTCGTCTGTATCACAATAGCGTGGAGCGGCGTATTGGTATTGCTATTATGAAATGGAAAACACTGGAACAAAAAGAAATCTTGGACTAATTTCTCTTCTTTCGAAAGAAACCTTCTGCTGGAAATTATTTCCCAGTATAAACCAATTAATGAGAATAAACAAACAGACGGATCTAAGTTGAAAGCGAAAAGTGAGGCTTGGCAGAAAATAGCCTATACCTTTGTATGAACTTCTGGTCTGTCAAATCATAGAAATCATCCGCTCTGTTTATATATTCATGGATATCATTTTCTAAATAATGCAGATATATAAGTTCAGCATCTGACGCACCAGCCATATTGGATACTTCTATGCTAACAGAGAGTTAAATGATTTAACTGCATGAAATTGGGCAGTTAAATTAACATAGGTTTTAACAGCCTGTTAGTACTAACAGTAGTTGAAGAAATGCTTCAACTGTTAAGTTTACAGTTAAAATGGAATAACACACTGTTATAATTTAACAAAGATTGAAGAAACCGGGCCTTACAGTTTTAACAATTCATTTTTTCTTGAGTTCGCCACTTATTGTGATTCCCCAACTTTGAATTGACCTCGTTCTAGAACCTACAGTATATCCTTTTATAATTCATTATCTCAGCATGCTCCATTACATTGCATAATACTACATGCTAGTATGATCTTAAATTACTATTATTTATTTATTTATTTATTATTTTTTTTTTTGCTAATGGCGAGTACATGTCTTTCGTCATTCAACCATATGTGGCCAGTTGTGTAGACCATTTTACCGACAGAGTAATTGCTCAGGGTGCGCCATAGGAGGCTGGTCTTCGCTACACCCACGATGAGATGAGAATTAAGATTTGTTGCAATGTCACAGGGGAACCGGAGCTCCCCGAGAAAACTCTTGTGTTACCTAGACCACGGGCTTACCCAACACAAGTTATAAATCGGGAGTAAACCGAGGATCGAACCCGGTCCACAGGATTACAAGTCCAGAGCTCTAGCCACTAAACCACCGTGGCGGCTGGTCTTACATTATTGTCACTAATTTTCTTATATACATCGGTACAAGTAGATTAAGAATAAGATATTTTCCGATGGCTATTATACTTAAATATTATTCATGTCAAGTAAGTCTATAGAGTTTATGAATCTAGTAAATTCTTTTAAGTGTCTGTAAAATTACGTTTCCTCGCTGGCCACTTGTCCTCTTTAAGTACACTGTCCTTAAGAATTTCTCTCTTTCCCTATGTAATTTGTTACATACATATAGCTAAAGGTCCACTGTTTGTATACCACTGTTGTACAAACACTCTGCACTGTTCGTAATTTTAAAGCGATGTAAGTAAACTCTAATATTTCTTTGGCCGATCATAATTGTTGTTATATTTGGACTTAATATTAAATTCACTGATGTAGTCTACTATTTAAAGTTGGGAAAATTTCTTTGTAGTCCCCCTCTTTAGTAATTAGTTTCCTCCAATAGTCGTTGCCATTTCATTAAACTATAGTTTCGTATGTTTTTATGACGTTTCGGGATATCTTACTGTAGCTGATATGATTGTTGTGTGTTGTCTCTTTCACTAATTGATCTGCAAGTTCATTTCCATGGATACCGACATAACACTTCACCCATTTAAAATTTATTGTGCAGTTGTTCTTTATATAATCACTGCTTACTTCCTAATTTCTCTTTTGAAAAATTTCTTGGATACAATCAGGAATCGAACACGTTAGCTCTTGGTTCATAGTCAGACAAACGAACCACTTCACTAAGGAAGTTGCCAAATAGTCTTCACTAGATGGAATATAATTTTCATCATAAAATTACTGCATGAAATTGTTCTTTGTACTTAATTGAAGTTAGCTAATTTTTTTAATATCGTAACTTGGTAATATGAAATTATACCATGGTGAAGAACAATACAACCGCACTTGAAAAGTCTATGCAATTTTTAAAGGAATTAACTTATATAGGATGATTCAGAATAAGAATGAAATATTTTCTTAAAATTTAGGTGACACAAATATTTTAATGTACGGAATGAAGAGTCATCGAAGCTTCAATTTCTCTCTAAAAGTCATCAGAGTTCAGATATCTCTTAAAAGTAGAAAATACTTCCTGTCTCTTGACATTAATTTGTTAGGTAATTATCTTTCCATATTAATTTGTAGAGTAGTTCTATGTACTGGTCCACACCTGTGGAGTAACGGTTAGCGCGTCTGGCCGCGAAACCAGGTGGCCCGGGTTCGATTCCCGGTCGGGGCAAGTTACCTGGTTGAGGTTTTTTCTGGGGTTTTCCCTCAACCCAATATGAGTAAATGCTAGGTAACTTTCGGTGCTGGACCCCGGAACTCATTTCACCGGCATTATCACCTTCATCTCATTCAGACGCTAAATAACCTAAGATGTTGACAAAGCGTCGTAAAATAACCTACTAAAATAAAAATATATATGTACTGACCATTTCTTACGTAAACAAGGAAATTCGGCAGTATACAGATTGATTCAATAGACACGTCCAAAAATTAAAAAGAAGATAAGGGATGCTCTGCACAACATTTTGAGATAGGAAACCTGGGGTTTTTGAAGACCGATTAAGGAGATAATGGACTTAAACATGTCTATCTTTATCGCTTATTGTTTCCCATATTATATACATCCTTTATCAAATGAAGACTCCACTGCAAGAATGATGGATGTAATTTGGAATACATTTTGCAGGAGAAGCAATTGAAAGTTTGAAATGCTTGATTTTCCGATCATTACTGGACAATGACTATCAGTGTTAATGCCATGTAACTCTGTATGTTATGTGTTATGGTTTATTTAACGACGCTCGCAACTGCAGAGGTTATATCAGTGTCGCCGGATGTGCCGGAATTTTGTCCCGCAGGAGTTCTTTTACACGCTAGTAAATCTACCGACATGAGCCTGTCGCATTTAAGCACACTTAAATGCCATCGACCTGGCCCGGGATCGAACCCGCACCTTGGGCATAGAAGGCCAGCGCTATACCAACTCGCCAACCAGGTCGACAACTCTGTATGTACATTCTATATGTCTTAAGATATGTATTGACAGTCTTGGTTCATTTTCGACAAGAAAGTGACATCCATCATTCTTGCAGTGGACTCTTCAAATATATTTCTGCGTACCTAAATTAGATAAATACATAGTCAACAACTGCATAATGTAAGTACTGCACAATTTCTGATCTCAACCAATGAAGACACAAGACATGACAGTGACAGCACATTAAGATCCTACGTTATTAGCATGTCCAAACTGCTAATTATAGTGTACACACTGTTATTTCGTGTAGGAGATTTTTTCCGTATTTCGCTGAATAGTAAAACATCAGTGCTCCATAACTCAACTTTGGACCGCGAAGTGAGCGCCACTCCACTGTGCTAGAGAGTGACTCCGTCCGTTGGAACAAAGAAACATCTCCTGTTGTTCTTGACTCCAGCAGAGAATAGATAAGGAGCACTATTGATTCATTGAGTCGTTTTGTGGCATTCTTTATTTGAATAGATGGTTCATTATACCGTTTTCTGTGGTCTCGTCTCTACCGTCCAGAGCATTCCTTTTGTCATAGATCTTATCCAACCTCCCCGAAACAAAAAATAAAATAAGACTGAAAGAAATTCGTTACTCGAAGCAGAGTCGCTACATCATCCAGATGATGCCGAAACTTGTCTCTCCTCCAGATTGCAGAAGATGTGTCGATATAATTCCGAACTGTCTGAATAAATCTACAATAAAACCGAGATGAGATTTATTACACAGGTCACCGCTGTGTTGTGGCTCCCAACTTGGAGTTCACAATATGGAACTGTTGTTCAACTTTCTGGGAGCCTTAACTTTTGGAGTTGAGAACGCCTCCAAACCGCATTTTCAGGCTCACTTTTTGTGCGTGTGTCAAAATCGGTTTCATTACAGAACATAATTTTGGTCGGAGTAACGTGAAATAGATTTTACATGTTTCTCAGCCAGGATTATTTTCAGTTGCACTACCACTTTTTCTTACACTTTTTTAATTATTTGTAGATAAGAACAGAAATGGTAGGTAATAATGTCCTAATTGAATAAGTAATATACTTTAATTATGTGGAGATACCGGTATTTATAGGCAATGACTATTATTTCAGAACGCAGTTTCAAGATATACTTACTTTGTGCTAGCATTTTGTACATAACAACATGATTTCGTAACAAGAATAGTAACAATATGCACAATATAACAATATTTAATAGGATAGAAGCTTTCTCTTTTTTACTTAAGTTATACATTACTAGTACACAATCATTGATTTTAACTTACACTTTAATTTTTATTATTATTATTTTTTTTTTACATTTTAAGTATTTCCTGTTTGGTCTAAATCTACCGCCTTCTATTACTTGTACAACATCATTAGCTTTGAAGTATCATATAATTCTAATGCTCTATCACTAGCTAAGTTAAAAAAAATATTTCCATCTTTTTACTTTCTTTTTGTTTGATATCTTGGCCTGAAGCTTCTAAATATGTTTCAAATGTGTGTTCCTAGTTCTTCCGTTCATAAGAAATTAATATCGAATCAGCTTAGGGTAAAGGATGTGTTAAAACAGTGATTATTTGCATGTTATTTCTTGTTCTTCCACACCTGACGCCATTGTAATAATTCAGAACGTAACTTCAATATATCTTTATTCTGTGCTAGCATTTTCTACATACATAATGATTCTGTGGCAACAGTAGTAGGCCTAACAACATGAACAATAAAACAATCCTTATTACAGTGACAGGACAAAGTTTGCAAAAAAAAATTAATTCATTTGAACAAGGACATTTGTAAGGAAAGTACGCAAAGAAACTCTTCTTAAATTTAACAATGTTTTAGCTGTACCAGTTTTATTATATTGCTTCAAATGTTGGACTTTGAATAAAGATTTACTGAGACGACTCGAGGTAGCAGAAATGAAATTTTTTAGGTACGTGGCAGGATACACAGTTTTGAATAAACAAAGGAATGAAGACATCCGCATATAAAAGCAGTTTTTTAGCCTTAAAAAGTAAAATAAAATAATATAGAAAGAAATGGCATGAACATATGAACAGAATGGACAACAGCAATAGCAAAGAGGTGGAGGACGAACGATTAAAAGATGGAATCTACAATTACAAAAAGGATCCAGAACAAATCGTTAACGGTTTATACCATGATTCATGATGATGATGATGATTATTATTATTATTATTATTATCATTATTATTATTATTATTATTATTATTATCTTTTAGAAGAACTATAAATTTTTCTTAAATATTTCTTTTTTAATTTTGAGATGAAACATAATTTTTTCTTGAATGTTTTATATTGTTATTATGCAGAGATGAACTATTATTTATTCTATACAATCTCGTAAGACATTCATAGAAAATTGGTTCATAAAGTTTCAGTAATCACTGCAGTACATAGAAAAAACCGGTAGTAAACTAGTTTTTCGTTCCTAATTTTCAAGCTGTCAATTCTACTAAAATTTGTCCGTACTCAATTTGATCTTCATGATGAAATACATGACAGCGACGATGATGTTAATAAAGACGATTTTGGCGTTACTAAGGATGATGTTGATAGTATTGGTGATGATGACAATAATATCATGTTGATGGCGATGCCAAGGTGTTGGTGTTGACAATAATCTCGTTGCCGCTGACAATGACGACGAAAATAATGTCGATGACAATAATATGACAACAACAGATCTATCAATGATGTAGGTGACGATCACAGTAATGTCGTTGACAATGATGATGTTGACGATGTTGACAATAATTCGCGGGAAAAACGATGAATGTCACAGTTTTTTCAGGTTGATGTCATTATCTAATTCATGGATCACTACGAAATTTAATATTGTTCTTATGAAGAATGGTAAAAAGAGAATTATCACCACGAATACAGTAATCCTTTCCTTTATTTTCTATAGAAACAGCACTACATCTTGCAGTTATAGACTCAATTAGATCATTATCTAATTCTTAACAGAAATGTGACACTCATCATTTTTCTCGCGAACTCTTCATGTATATTAATGACGACAATGTTTATGGTGTTGATGGTGACGATATTGATGATGTTGCTAACGACAATTTCATTATTAATACATGTTATCGGGGGTGACGACAATGATATCACCGAGAATTGGAAAGATCTTGGCTGCAATGATATTAAAAAAAATACTGATGGTGTTGAAAACGACAATGTTTATGTTCATGATAATTATTATGTTGATAATTATAGTGATAGTGTTGTGTACAAAGATATAGGCGGGATAATGTTGTTGTGGTTTACAATGTTGTTTTCTATCCGTCTGTTTTCTCTCAATTTGAAAGAAGAGCATGACACTATAAAATAACGACTCTCCTTTTAGTTTGTACAGATGTAAGCCTATATTTTATAGAGAGAAGTTGACAGTTGTATGTTTGTCAAACATTCTTACATGCACTCCTTGTTGGAGGTCTCTGACTCTACCCATGTGAGATACTCTAGCTTGTTCGAATGACAATTTCTCACCCGTGTTTTCTCGTACTGCAAGGCAGAGGTTAACCGCAAATGGCTGGGCTCTGCAAGACCGATGCTTAGGGCGTTCGTTCCCCAATCGACAAACATTAGCTCGATGATGGACCCCTTGGCCAGCTCCCAGCGCCTCCCCTCTTGCTGAGTGCTACAACCATTCATTGACTGTAAGGTTATATTAGTGACCCTCAAAAGCTTCCAAGATAAAATACATTTATACCGACACATTTTCAGCTGATAAAAAGGGATTGCAATAATTATAAAATATATACAACAGTGACTATTAGTTTTGTAGAACTCTTAGCTGCCAATTTTTACAGATACATTTGTCGATTAGTCTTTCTTTTCAAGAGCATTTATACCTTTAACTATTTATCTTTCCTCAAAGCCTTTTCTCCTGACTCGCCAAATTTTTAGCACGTTCGTAAATCCTGCAGAAGACGGTGATTACGGTGATGAATATAATGAAGATAATGGTCATCAATACAGACCCCCCCAATAATTATAATGATGTTAAAAAGTTATTATGAGTGACGATTCATATAATAATATGTTGTGTAACCATATATGCAAATGAATAAGAAATGTATAGTTAAAATATCCGTATTACAAGCCCTGGAGGACCAGAGCGTAGCGCGAGGTTAAGGCTCCCATTTTCTAGACAATTTGCATTAGTGGCAGTAGGGGTACTTGCCCAACATGCTTGCCACCTTATCCACAAGGAAATATTCTTGGTAATCAATTCTGTTAGAGACTGAATAAAACCCAGATTTATAGTACAGTCGTGGATTAGATAAATGAAATAAATGGACGACCACATCGGGAATTAAACCCGCGACCGTTTGGTTTGCAGAGCAACACTTTAACCGCGCGTCCATAGAAATGAGTACTTATCCTAAATGAAAACATGAGAACATTTCTAACTGTAGCTGTAGGTATACCATGTTCAGCTAGTTCTAACCTTAAAAATTATTTAATTTAACAGGTTTCCAATCTAATATGGAATTTTGGATTTCGTTTAGTCAACATGTGTCAGCTGTCACGATTCTAACATCTAACATCAAGATTATTCCACGACTCAAGGATTGAATTAGCTTATAGCCAGATGAGTATTTTACTGATTTCACTAACACTTTTCACAATATATGAATATTATTGTTACTGTTATCTATATTAAAATAAAATTACGGCGTCTATCCTATCGTAATCTGAAATGTAAAAAATGACAGGCGATTTATCGAATCCCTATAATAGCGTGAAACTTTTATGCTGTTCGTGATTGTTATTGTGAGCATAGTTGGGATTGCAAGGACATTTGAATTTGAAATACAACGTCGATATTTCTTTTTATTTTTGTCTTTGTATTTCCTGTATATACGTACATTTAATAAGCCCGGAGCCTCCTTGGTTAACTATTTCAGGAACGTCTTGCTATTTCATTTGTTTCTTCATTCCATGAGGCCTAGTCGGGAGATAATAATGCAATTGATATTCAAAACGATTCAAACATCAATGTGATACCAATTAGTCTTCTTTTTTTTGTCGAATTTATTTATACACGCTTTAACATCTGCGGTTATAGTCGCGTATTTAGGATCTGTAGTTATACCAGTAGGCCGTGATTACTATTGTTGAGTTCCTGTTTCCATTCAGTGGCTTGTGTTCATATAACTGATTATAGATTTTCATTAATGTTTATGACATTGGTGATTGAGGCGGTGATGAATCTTGGCATCTAAATTTCCAATCCGGCATTTACCGTCCGAGCCAACTTGCTCGGCTACCAATTAGTTGTTTGAAATAAAGAATTTTCTATATGAGGAGACAACATATATGTGGTTTCTTTGAGGAAATGTTGCGATGCACATAACCTATTAAAATGTAAAAACAAATTAAGATGGATCCCTTAATACAGGCCTAGGCTGCGCATTCCATTTGATCAATGTTGTAAAAGAAGCATAACCTGGGCTATGCATGAGCAAATTAAGTTAAAATGAATGCACTTTAGGTGGCATCATGCAACTCCCATTAAGAGGCAATGTTGTAATTCTTGTTATAATTTTTCCCCAGTGGTACGCAAAGAAACGTTCCACGTTAAAAATTTTCTTAGTGATAGGTACAGTAGAGATCCAAAACTAGTTAATCCGTCATAAAATACAAAACCTGATGTCACTGTATTCTTCTTGAAAATGTAGTGATCTTTTTGGTTAATCATCCATTCACTCTGAAGAAAATTTTTCGTATTACAATAATATAGCCGCAACCGTACTAATGAGTCTCAAAATAAATTACATAATGCCACAACTATACCTAGTGGTTATCCGCCTGGATAGAAGACATTTGGCTTACGACAACGGCGGACAACTTTTTGTGTTTGTTCGGCGTTGTAGCGGCCTTTCGCCATGCCATATGTTTCTCGTAGTTAGTGCAACGGCTGATTAGATGGCATTGATGATGAATTCTAGACGAATGAGAGAAATACAGAGAAACGGAAATCCCGAATTTCTAGAACGAGGAACTAAACGACTCAGGTGGATCTCTGAGGTACTGTTGACCATCACCATTGGTATTGTAATCGGACTTGTTAGATAGAGAGGGATGTGTGGTGTAGCGCATGTTGGACCCGGTTTAGCCGAAAGACACACTCGGCGGCACGCAACTCATTTCATTACAGGAGCACAAAATAATTGTCTAAGCATATCCCCGTCCTGCTAAGTAAAATTGAATTGAGAGGTTCAGAGCCATAGTGGGCCAAGCGCCATTTATTAAAAACGGAGAAAGCAAGGATTAAAGTTAAGTGAATACCATAGTTTAATGAAGATTGACATATCATTTAGTTTTAATGTGCATACTTTATATTACTTGCTATATGTTTAATTGAATTATGGTACTCACTTAATTTTAATCCTTGTTTTCTACGTTTTTAATATATGACGCTTGGCCCACTATAGCTCTGAACCCTTCAATTGTGGTTTTTGACGGCTCAGATATTTAAAAGGTATATTATTGTGCGATATTGTAAAGAATCACACCATTTTTAGGTGTCGAATGTGCTTGAATTAAAGATATAGTTCCATCAGAATTGATAGATTTTTCTTTTCCTCTCGTTTACATTGAAAGTATAACAAATTTTCATGCAACATATCGCTAACACATTGTAACTTGTTTTAATCTGCGTGTTGATGTCAGCTTTTGACATTACATTGCAATGAAGTTATGAAGTACACGATGGAAAGGGAATATGCTGTCGGTTTATATAACTTTCAAAATACTTCATTTCGAAGAAAATCAATTTCCAATACATGGCCCATTTATTTTTTGTTTCACATTTCTTCCTGTACGGCACACTAGTACAACAATCTACCATTCACACCTACTCCGCCTTCATATTCATTAACACCCGTATTCTTCTCTCTGTCATTATTTATTTATTTATTTGTTTATGCATCTGTTTATTTATTCATTTAATTGTTTGTTTGTTGATTTGTTTGTTCATTCGTTCATTCATTCATGCAATTATTTATTTATTTGTTTATTTGTTTGTTTATTTATTTGTTCAATATTTATTCATTCATTCATTCGTTTATTTATTTATTCGTTTGTCTATCTATCTATCTATCTATCTATCTATCTATCTATCTATCTATCTATCTATCTATCTATCTATCTATCTATCTATCTATCTATCTATCTATCTATCTATCTATCTATCTATCTATCTATATATCTATCTATCTATCTATCTATCTATCTATCTATCTATCTATCTATCTATCTATCTATCTATTTACTTATTTATTTATTCATTCATTTATTCATTCATTTACTTATTTAATTAGTCATTCATTCATTCATTCATTCATGCATTTATTTATTTATTTACTTACTTAGTTAATTAATTTATTTATCTATTTACCTATTTATTTATCTATCTATCTATCTATCTATCTATCTATCTATCTATCTATCTATCTATCTATCTATCTATCTATCTATCTATCTATCTATCTATCTATCTATCTATCTATCTATCTATCTATCTATCTATCTATCTATCTATCTATCTATCTATCTATCTATCTATCTATCTATCTATCTATCTATCTATCTATCTATCTATCTATCTATCTATCTATCTATCTATCTATCTATCTATCTATCTATCTATCTATCTATCTATCTATCTATCTATCTATCCATCCATCCATCCATCCATCCATCCATCCATCTATCTATCTATTTTAAATGACAGTACCTTTAACTTCTGTTATTCACCCCGATTATACGGGAGGCTCATAAATGTCGCCAGTATGAAGAAGCGTATGCCACTTACTTCGACAGAGAATATCTAGAGTGTATCATAGACGGCGTATCTGTCGATATTACACTAGTAATGAATTATGATGGTGATGATAATAATTATGATCAACCGGATTAGCGGGAGGAAAACCCTGTGTTACATGAAACTCGGGCTTGGCCAATGCAAGTTAAAACTTTAAGATAGATGAACCAAGATTTGAACGCTGGTTCCTGGCTTATAAACCCAACGCAGTAGCACAGAGTCACTGTGGCGGTAGATTATTATTATTATTATTATTATTATTATTATTATTATTATTATTATTATTATTATTTCCGTGTATATATAACTGTGTGAAAATAAATACACATTTCAGTGCTCTTGGAGAACAGCTGGAATTTAAAGTTCGTTTGGACTGCAGTGGTGTAGATGGAGCTAACTAGTGAACTGTTGTTACAGCTGTTGACCTAATAAGACTGCCTAATTACTGAAAATCTAGAGCGCGCTGCTTTATAGCCGAAACTGTTCTTTACTAGTAACATGAACAAGTCGGAGAAGTTGCCTAACTTACGGCGAACAGGCTGATGGGCACGTGATTTTGCAGGTGCCACGTAGCAATTACGTCGAAGCAGTAATGAATGAAATAAGGACTGGTGCTATAGTAGCCTTCTGTCTGACCCTTTTTTTATGAGTCTCGCCTTACTAAGTCTTTCTCTTTTCCCTTCTCACATCGTAAACAACAAAAAGCTAACTGCAAAAAAAAAATAATAATGCTTGTTCTTATTGCTAGATTAGTACATTACGAGGCATTCAACATGTCTTCCAATTTAACCCTCTCATTATATAGAGTGTCTGAGAATTCATGCTATCCTGGATGACAATGGGGACGAGAATGTTAGTGACAACATTTCGCACGAGTAATTTTAAATTGCAAAATGTGGCAAAACTGTATCGTAAAAATAAATGTTATTTCTGTGATTGTACCTCAAGCTATCCATACGCTGCTTGAAAACTGAATGTTCATGGTCAAACCACCTGCCTTGTTTTTATTTGAATTTTTAATTTGAATTAGGCTATCTTTCTATAACGTACAAAGTATTTCTATATAGCATTTTGATCCTTCAGAACGTCATAATAAAATATTGAGAAGAAGTCCATATATGAACCTTGTCTGCCGTATCTTTCTCAAAAGTACAACATCCCTCTTAAACAATGGTCCGTCATTGGTTTGCTGTTTGGCAGTAGAGGTTCAATCACAAAATTCACATGGAATTATCTTAAGGAACTTCACATTCCTTTTGATTATGTAATGTCTATTCTTATAAATATTATCAAGGATTCTCTTCAAATATTACATCATCATCTCTATTTCAATTAATCAACTTATAGTTGCCTTCAACAATTAACTTTCTTTTTTCTTTAATGTATCACATCACATTATATTGTACATGTTTATTGTATTCAGGATCCTTGTGGTCACTCAAAATTCTTTGAGCTGATGTCTATAATTTATAAATTTATTATTTATCAGTTTTTGTCATTTTATTGCTTTTTAGTTATAATGATAAATACAGTAAACATTACATTACAGTATATTACTAAGATATTCTATGTTGTGCAGTGGTGCCAAATAGTGAAATTTTGGTTACAAACGTTTTCGCCTCCGATTCATCCAGGACTTACACCATGTAGCCCATATGCGCGAATTTCGAAACATTCTTTATGAAGTATAAAAGAGAAAGTGCTGTGTTGTTGTTTAGTTAACTGTCCGAAGACAGGTCTGAACCTCACAAGTAATATCAACAATGCTTTGAATATTGCATTTGGAAATTTCAACGAAAATTTACTTTTTAAGGAGTTAGGTATAGCTTACAGCAGTAATTATTTTGGAAATATTCAACATTTTTTTTCTCCATTACTGCATCTTGTACAATAATGAAAATTGGTTATGTGTAAAACACTGTCCTTCTGCTATATGTAAAAAATATTTTTACGATTTAAAAAAACTATTTATGTTTTTTTTTTTTTTTTTTTTTTTTCAAAATTCAAAATGATACCAATTTACTGTGCAGTGATGAAGCGTTTCCCTCATAACTCACAAACTTGTTTACTTTTCATGTTCTCTCTTTTAGTATTATTTTATTATTCTACAAGATACAATAATGGAGGAAAAAAATGTTGAATATTTTCAAAACTTTCTGCTGTAAGCTGTACCTAACCCCTTAAGTATCTCTGATACCAAAAAAGTGAATTTGACCATATCGTCTGTCTGTCTTTCTGTCCGTCTGTGCAGCTACTGTTCAGGTTTTCTTTCATATTCAATATATACAATAAATTTACCTCCTACGTTGCAAGTGAAATAAGTTGTAATAACTTTAATAAATGTTTAATGCCTTTGTTTGAAATGAACACAGAATGGCACACAGTTTCAAGAACCTTAGACAATTTTCTTTATAATTTTTCATTCTATATATATAGTCGAGCTGGTTGGCAAGTTGGTATAGCGCTGGCCTTTTATGCCCAAGGTTGCGGGTTCGATCCCGGGCCAGATCGATGGCATTTAAGTGTGCTTAAATGTGACAGGCTCATGTCAGTAGATTTACTGGCATGTAAAAGAACTCCTGCGGGACAAAATTCCGGCACATCCGGCGACGCTGATATAACCTCTGCAGTTGCGAGCGTCGTTAAATAAAACATAACTTTAACTTTAACTTTATATATTTATATATATATATATATATATATATATAACAAATTGAAATGTGAGAAAGGCGAATTATTGAGAGAGAAACGTTTTTTAATGAAACATATAATTATACAGGATTATTACGAAAAAAATACACAAGTTGCAACAAGTTATAGTGCCAGAACTGTTTATTGAAAATCACCTTTCATGCTTTTGTAAGTACATTCTTGAAGTTTCCTTCAACAACTTATAAATGTTTAATATATATGCACTTTACGGCACTTACTCCACTGTTTCTCTAGGATTTTCGAAACGTCCCTAGCCGTAGCGTCATGATATATTATGCCTAGAGTCGCGTTACGCAATGAACGCTGGTTCGAATCCTTATGGAGAAGGAGTTTTATCATGAAATTTTCGTCAGTATATGGGACCCATCGTGATGAATTTTGGGAGCTACGATAGGTAGCTAAATCCGGTTTCAAAAAACAGCTGTAACGATTGTAGGGTTCATCGTGTTAACCACACGTTATCCCAAGAATGGTTTGATGATCATTGACCTCTGGTAGAACATGTGGACGTGAGACCAATAATCAGCTGGTCGATCTTGGCACTTCATAGGCTTTCGCGCTACGGTTACTATCACATATTTGAACACACTTTAAGAAGCATTTAACTGCAAATCTATTTGTGGAATATATTGCCTATTATCTTCAGTTTTTCGTTGGAAATATGCAATAATACAATAGCAATTCAAGTGCTTCTGCGTTTCTTTTACAAAAAGGAATGAATCAGCTGAAGAAATATATGAAGTCGAAGGTGAAGGGATAGGTAGTAGTAGGGCGGCATAAAACATAAATTGTGGAGATCTGAAGCTTGAAGATAAGCCTCGCTCAGGAAGACCACCTACTCCAAAGAATGAGGCTACAGTAGATTCACCGAGCTGGAAGACAAGCCACTCGCCAGTAGCAGTGAACTGTCAGCACGTTTTGGTGTCTCTAATGTCACAGTCTGTCGCCATTCTATTAATTTTGAATTACAACTGGCTTCAGAACACCCATTTCTGAAGAAGGTCGATAACAGACCGAAACATGTTAACCAGGTACGATATATGTTAACACGAGAAAGACATATATTACATATTCCGAAGTGATATAGTGTTAAAAGTTGTGTAATCAAGATGTGTATAATATAATATATTGATATAAGAGGAATATAGGAAATAAAATAAAATAGGAACTAAAATAAAATTACAGCTGCAATGAAATTATATAATATAATATTAACATAGAGAATACTAATATCGCATGTGAATAAAGTAAGACAATGTATGGTAAAATATATATTCCGAAATTATAGAATACAAATATAATATAGGCTGATAAATTCATACACATAGGCTATAAATTTATTTAATCAAATTGAAGACATTAACACGCTTCTAATTTTCCTATTATATATTAGTGGGTTACATGTTAGAAGTTCTGGGTGTAATTTAGCTAAAGAATTATACAACCGGGGGCCAAAATTAATGCTATGCTTTAGACCAGCAGATGTGAAACATTTAGTTTCTATTAATGTTGAATTATTATTTCGTCTTGTGTCATGATTATGTGCCTGTAATATAAACTTATTACGACTTTTATGATAAAATTTTAGCAGAGTATATTTGTAAATTTCTTCATGGTTCACATTACGCAACCAGTTAGGTAATAGCAATATGATTACCTAGCTAGTTGCGTAATGAATGTGTTTACGACATTGTTATTAGTGATGTAAAGTCCACATTACATAATCGAAGTGGATAAAAGCTAATAATACTGCTGATTTATGTTACAAAGATGGTCGTTCAATTGTCTAATTTTAACTTTCTTCGACTTTACTTTATTAAACTAAATAATAGAACATAAATTATAAATTGCAATAAAATTATATCAGCAACCCTCGTTAGCGAATTGAAATTTTCTAATAGAACTATTAATGATCTATTATAGTTTAACGATTTACGAGCGACACTGAAACGTTTCTACCGAATTGTTCTCGCGTAGATATTTATGGAAAGCTCTCATTCTTCTGTCACTTACGTTATATTTCTCTGCTTAATTTTATGTAAGGAGTGTATAGTCATTAATCGGCTGTGTTAAACTAAATCATAGCCTTCCTCGTAAAACATGCGGCCCATATTTTAGAGTTTCTGTAGGATTAGAGAGACGATAACCAATTACTCTATGCAATATAATTACTGCTTCCTACTTCCCTTTCATTCCTGCGTAATTACGTTGTTTTCATTGCAATTTTGTTACATTTTGTTTGTTATGCAAGCTGTTGGAGTTTTATACAGGGTACTTAGGCAAGTTATAGGTCTATATTTAGAGACATCTACAGTATTATCACTTTAGGCTTTCAAATGTGTAATTTCCTCAGTCATAAACTCTGCGATTACTCCTGAATTTGGTATAATCAGCGTAAACAGATTTTCTGCTGAATTAGGCTGTAACCTGATATTCTTACACGAGTAATTTTAAACACAAAACACACCAGGTGTTTTAAATTACGCTTCTATTCTTTTATTATTGTTGTCTGGTTATTTCCTTTGTATTTTGCTTAGCACTGCATTTAAAAGTTACATATAGATGTATATAATCATTTTATAACAGCATCAAGCAGTATACATACCGGATGTTTTAGTACTGTATGAAATAATTATTTTGCTGTTATAGTACACCGTAAGTAATTTTAAAATAGGAACTCCCATTCAATGTGACTTTATTACCACTTACGATTCGTAATGATATTTGTGAAGTCTTTGTTAAGTAGTTGACGTTCGACATCTTACCCGTAATGATATAATATCGCCGTTTCCTGTGAAATGCGCCTAACATTAAATTAATATAATGAATAAATGGCATCAATAATACTCAAGGCCCCGGGTTGAAATCCTGGTTGGGACAAGTTACCTGGTTGAGGTTTTTTTTCCGGGATTTTCCTCAACCCATTTAGAGAAAATAAAGGACACTAGGACTGAGGTTTCATTTTTTTTTTTTTTGAAAATATTCCTTGGACACTTAGAAAGTTGATAGTAAGATGTGTCTTGCCTCTACGTCTCCTTTGAGGTCCAGGAGCTATTTTAATATAGGCCTGCTTCATACGTCAGTATTGTATCTTTTTTCACAAAATTGTGTTTTCTACAAACCACAGTTTTGATGTTCAAAATCCTCCATATGCATGCAGTTTTAATGAAATCCAATAAAAATATTCATACATGTCCACGCATGTATTATCTGAGATCTAACGTTGAGAAATGTTAAATATCTTGAAAATTAGGAGCTAAAATTATTATTATTATTATTATTATTATCATTATCATTATTATTATTATTATTATTATTATTATTATTATTATTATTATTATTATTATTATGTAAATCAAAACTATAAATAAATGTCTAATTTTAAAAAATTTACTGTCTAAACTAGACTAGATATCAAGAATTTCTCAAGGTTAAAGTATTGCTCGTGAATCGGGGTCCTTATGAAAAAAATATTAACTTCTTTATTTAAATGTAATTTCATGGAACATTTTAATTATATCACTAATTCGTACACTTAAAATAAAATTAACTTTGAAGCTAGTAGTAGAATTGAGCTCAAATTTGCACACGTCATAATTATTCTTAATGCATCTGAAAAACAGTTAAACAATGAAATAAATCGGATTAAAACTGTAAAAGTTTCAAAACTCAGTCTTAGTGTCCCTTAACTTAGCAACCATAAATGACGTTCCATTATTTTAAAAATTAATTATCAAAGCCTGCTAATATAAACATGATCCAATGATTTAAATTATTTCCTCATTTTTTTATAGACAGATTTCTTATGGCAATGTTAAATTTCCACAAAAACACACAGTATATATAAGCCTTATACACATTCTCCGTGAATGTTGTGTGGAATCAATCATTCAATTAATGTGAGAGAAAGAAGGAAGTATAAGCTATAAGATAGACGAGTTCACGTCTTTGCAAGGGGTTTCGGGATTCAACTTTTATGTCATCTTTTGACCTAAAGGCCACTTATCTCACTTTGTTCACACTGCCCCATTTAAGAAATTTAAGAAAATTTTTCTGGGCAAAAAGACGAAAGAACTATCAACTATAAATAAGATTAATGCAGTTAAGTTACTTG
Organism: Periplaneta americana; assembly: GCF_040183065.1. NCBI lineage: Eukaryota > Metazoa > Arthropoda > Insecta > Blattodea > Blattidae > Periplaneta > Periplaneta americana. The sequence goes on along the minus strand of NC_091121.1, from coordinate 42,220,015 downwards.
TACCAGGAGGAAATTATGTTTAGCATGTGATCGCTCTTTTTCAAATCTATCATCCTGGAATCCACACCTGTGGAGTAACGGTCAGCGCGTCTGGCCGCGAAACCAGGTGGCTCGGGTTCGATTCCCGTTCGGGGCAAGTTACCTGGTTTTTCCGGGGTTTTCCCTCAACCCAATATGAGAAAATGCTGGGTAACATTCGGTGCTGGACCCTGGACTCATTTCACCGGCATTATCACCTTCATCTCATTCAGACGCTAAATAACCTTAGATGTTGATAAAACGGCGTAAAATAACCTACTAAAATAAATAAAAATCTATCGCCCTAGATTGGATATGCACGCGTGAACTACAACTTCAACGACCAGCATGATAAGTGAGTGACGGCTGAGAACGACCTTTTTCATTTTTGTATTAAACCGTGTGTAAATATGAAATGACTCCAATGTCCCTGAACAGCTCACTGCTTATAGTGAATAAACTACAATGTATAATGATCTACTTTTTTTTTATAAAAATTCAAATACCTTTATAGCATAAACAAGTTTTCATATTCTTGCCTGATTTGCATTGGTTGCCCTGAATATCGCTCACAATCCGCCACTGCTTTCAATTCAGTCCCTGCTCCTTCTAAATGCGTGCACCCCACAGATGATGTTAGAAATCTCATTTCTGTATTACATTTACATCCTTTTGACAGTCCCATCCCTGGAGCTGGGTGTGAGGAAACTTCTCAGAATTTCTCTCTTGCTTCCTTTTGGCGTCTCCACTCTGTGTTTTTGAGTCTTCGTACAGGTCCTTTTACACAGCCATTGGAGTCTCTGAAGTATATGTAGGGGTTGTATTGTGAAGACTAGTTGACTTTTCCATGACCGACTATAGCTCGAAACATGTGACACCTACGTCATGAGGTTATTTCTACATTTCAATATCTCTCACATCAGTACACAGTGAAATATACTGCTAAGGGAGTTCAGATACCACCGTTGTGCCTTATTGTAATAAATGGAAGATTTGATATAATTAATGCCATTACGTGTTTTCTGTAATGTTTCAGCAACAGGCGAAAAACGAACTTCGTTATAAAGAAAAGTCCTCAAAATAACACAGTACTTCTTACGCTATAGGTCTACATGATCTACAATTTAGAAAAGACACGTACCATATAAATCAGTGCTACATTGCAGCACAGCCACAAATATAAAATTAGAGAAAAATCTTTAGAAATTGGTATGTCTGTGTATAGTACCGCCACAAATATAAAATTAGTGAAAAATCTTTATAAATTAGTAGTCTGTGTATAGTACCGCCACAAATATAAAATTAATGCAAAATCTTGAATAATTGGTATGTCTGTGGATAGTACCGCCGTAAATATAAAATTAGTGAAAAATCTTTAGAAATTGATATGTCTGTGGATAGTACCGCCGTAAATATAAAATTAGTGAAAAATCTTTAGAAATTGGTAGTCTGTGTATAGTACCGCCACAAATATAAAATTAGTGAAAAATATTTAGAACATGATATGTCTGTGTATAGTACCGCCACAAATATAAAATTAGTGAAAAATCTTTAGAAATTAGTAGTCTGTGTATAGTACCGCCATAAATATACAATTAGTGAAAAATCTTTATAAATTGGTAGTCTGTGTATAGTACCGCCACAAATATAAAATTAGTGAAAAATCTTTAGAAATTGGTAGTCTGTGTATAGTACCGCCACAAATATAAAATTAGTGATAAATCTTTATAAATTGGTAGTCTGTCTATAGTACCGCCACAAATATAAAATTAGTGAAAAATCTTTATAAATTGGTAGTCTGTGTATAGTACCGCCACAAATATAAAATTAGTGAAAAATCTTTATAAATTGGTAGTCTGTGTATAGTACCGCCATAAATATAAAATTAGTGAAAAATCTTTACAAATTGGTAGTCTGTGTATAGTACCGCCATAAATATAAAATTAGTGAAAAATCTTTAGAAATTGGTAGTATGTGTATAGTTCCGCCATAAATATAAAATTAGTGAAAAATATTTAGAAATTGGTAGTCTGTGTATAGTACCGCCATAAATATAAAATTAGTGAAAAATATTTAGAAATTGGTAGTCTGTGTATAGTACCGCCATAAATATAAAATTAGTGAAAAATCTTTAGAAATTGGTAGTCTGTGTATAGTACCGCCACAAATATAAAATTAGTGAAAAATATTTAGAACTTGATATGTCTGTGTATAGTACCGCCATAAATATAAAATTAGTGAAAAATCTTTAGAAATTGGTAGTCTGTGTATATACCGCCATAAATATAAAATTAGTGAAAAATCTTTAGAAACTGGTAGTCTGTGTATAGTACCGCCACAAATATAAAATTAATGAAAAATATTTAGAACTTGATATGTCTGTGTATAGTACCGCCATAAATATAAAATTAGTGAAAAATCTTGAGAAATTGGTAGTCTGTGTATAGTACCGCCACAAATATAAAATTAGTGAAAAATATTTAGAAATTGGTAGTCTGTCTATAGTACCGCCATAAATATAGAATTAGTGAAAAATCTTTAGAAATTGGTAGTCTGTGTATAGTACCGCCACAAATATAAAATTAGTGAAAAATATTTAGAACTTGATATGTCTGTGTATAGTACCGCCATAAATATAAAATTAGTGAAAAATCTTTATAAATTGGTAGTCTGTGTATAGTACCGCCATAAATATAAAATTAGTGAAAAATCTTTACAAATTGGTAGTCTGTGTACAGTACCGCCACAAATATAAAATTAGTGAAAAATATTTAGAAATTGGTAGTCTATGTATAGTACCGCCATAAATATAAAATTAGTGAAAAATATTTAGAATTTGGTAGTCTGTGTATAGTACCGCCATAAATATAAAATTAGTGAAAAATATTTAGAAATTGGTAGTCTGTGTATAGTACCGCCACAAATATAAAATTAGTGAAAAATATTTAGAAATTGGTAGTCTGTGTATAGTACCGCCATAAATATAAAATTAGTGAAAAATATTTAGAAATTGGTAGTCTGTGTATAGTACCGCCACAAATATAAAATTAGTGAAAAATATTTAGAACTTGATATGTCTGTGTATAGTACCGCCATAAATATAAAATTAGTGAAAAATATTTAGAAATTGGTAGTCTGTGTATAGTACCGCCATAAATATAAAATTAGTGAAAAATATTTAGAAATTGGTAGTCTGTGTATAGTACCGCCACAAATATAAAATTTGTGAAAAATCTTTAGAAATTGATATGTCTGTGTATAGTACCGCCATAAATATAAAATTAGTGAAAAATTTTTAGAATTTGGTAGTCTGTGTATAGTACCGCCACAAATATAAAATTAGTGAAAAATCTTTAGAAATTGATATGTCTGTGTATAGTACCGCCATAAATATAAAATTAGTGAAAAATCTTTAGAAATTAATATATCTGTGTATAGTACCGTCACAAGTATAAAATTAGTGAAAAATCTTTAGAAATTGGTAGTCTGTGTATAGTACCGCCACAAATATTAAATTAGTGAAAAATCTTTAGCAATTGGTATGTCTGTGGTCATTAATTAGGCCTAATATTTCGCTTCTCTTTAGATTTTTATCTTGAAACGTCATTACGTTAGATTTTGCTGTAAAACTGGTTAAACCAAACCCATTTAGAATTTTGAATAATTTATCTGTAACTTGCAGTCTATGAAAAAACTACAAATAATGTCCATTTTTTGTTATAATAGTTTTTTCATTAATAAACTTCCTTGTATGTAATTGTGAAAACCCTGCGACTGTTTCAACAGTTCATCGTGTAAACACTCGTAAAAAACTAGTACAATACTCCATCGGCAAATCGACCGTGCTACCAAAAGGAGTGCCTTATATAATAATAAAAAAATTTAATAGCCTCTCTATGGGTATAAAAATTCTAACTCAAAACATAAGATTATTTAGGACAAAATTAAAGAAGTACCTAATTTCTCACACCTTCTACTCTGTTGATAAATTTATAACATTCAACAACGCTGCATGAATATTTCTGTCTTATTTTGAGTATCACTCTTGTGTTGTACTAGTATGGGCTATTGTAAAATTCTTCCGTATATTGTAAAATCCTTCTGTATATATTTCAACTGGACTGTGACTATGAATTAGGACGTTGTAGTAGTATTAATATTTTTTTTGACATGTTCCATATCCTAACTGTATACCATGGAATGTAAATAAATACAATACAATGCATCTCCTGAATCTGACATTGTGAACTTATTATTATTATTATTATTATTATTATTATTATTATTATTATTATTATTATTATTATTATTATTATTATTACTATACATTTTCGAATGGTGACTATTGTATTAAGAATCCGTCATGTTTTTGTACATGATACTCAGAGAGTAACATCAAACAAACATTAATATTTTGTTATTTTCGTATCTACAAACATACTTGTGCTTACAAAAAAAATGAGGCAACACATACTGACTTGTAATTACATAAAATCTACTCAATTAAACAACAGCTTTCATTAAAAATCGCGTATGTATACAAAAACATCCCCTAAGGCTCACTGCTGTTGCTTTCGAGGCGAGAGCAATGTTTGTGCTAGAAATAGTGTACGTCCAAACAAACGGTATTTACTCTCAGTTTAATTATACCAGAGACTCGAGTAGGCTCTGTCGGTACAGCGACAGATCACGGGATTTATCATCTGTTATAACTTTCAGAACGGATTCGGGATCCACTAAGTCTACAACAAAATTAAGAGCCGGGTCTTTCGCGAGAAAAAAAATACGAGCGAAGAGTGGAGCTAACCACGTAATTCCTTTCATTGCCGCTTATTTATAAACTGCATAGTTATCTGACGTCGGTGGAATTGACAATAGTGAGATGAGACCGAGAATTAACCCTGGGATTACCTGACATTGGCTTACAGTCTTGTGTGAAAAGTTCTCGCAAGACTATTTTTGTAATTCCTTGGCAATCCTGAGTGTGATTGAGTGTAACGGTATGAGTGTGTGTGTCGTTTTATTATAATCTGACAGAATGGTATATATAGTTTTATTAGGTTTCCGTTATGGTTGATTCATGTCTATCGATTCTGCGTGAATGCCCAATACTTGCTATTGGTTCCACATGAGACAGAACGTCGCTCTTTTCGCTCTCACTCACTCCAGTGCAGGCCTGCAGGTTGGATTAATAGCAGCTCTCTTGGTAGCTTATAAATTTTAGAAACAAATATGAGGAAACTTGTATCTTGCGTCGGTGTGAGATCTGGTAATGCTGACAACGGCAATATTTGACTTAATTCTTTCGGCTGTCATTTCAAAATTTAGATCATTAATATAGCTGCCGTCTTGGCCGATAATTAGTTCAGCTTACAATTGACATCGGAAACCATGTTCACTAATCATGAGTAAATTTGGTATCTTTCAGCTTTCCAACTTTGTTAATTTTGCGTTTAATTGATATCGAGAGGCAAGAGATTGAGCTCTAATGTTCGGAAAAATCCTCACTACATTTACAATCAGATCGCATGCTTAACTGTGGGAGGTGTGACTACATAAATTCTTGTAACAAAGACAGAAGAGCAGGTTTAGTATGGCTAAGATTTGGGGCATGGAAGGGTAATAAAATTGTCAACGAAGAAGGAGAGCGCCTTTGTCCACTGTGCGGAGAAAAGGACTCCTGGACACATATTTTACTACAGTGTGTCGAATTGGAACATATCCGAAAAAAATATCTACCGGCCTCGATGTTAAATCAGAATAGGAGTTCTCTTGCATATCTTGACCTCATGGGGAATAGAGAATGGGAACAAAAGACTGGATTGTTCCTCTTGAAGGCGAGGCAGGTTAGAACTCCAGCTGTTGAAGTTTGTGATGGGAACTGACGAAGAGATGCTCAATTAAATACTCTTTTATGCCTGTTTAGGTTAGGATATATTATATAATGTGTTTTGTTTGTGCCATTTTTTATTTTAAACATGTGTGTTCTGTTGGAGAGTGATTAGATGTAACTGTAGGTAAGGGGGGTGAAACCTACAAAGTAGAACTTGTTTTAGGTACAAAGCACGTACGGTCAGAAGACCCGTGCATTGGATTTAAAAGATAATTATGATAATATAACATCTGTATGTATAATAGTAGGCCTACTCAATGAATCCCTCTATCTAATTTTAGTTATTGAATTAGCTTGAGGTTAACTGCAATTGCATCTGTTAAATTGTTAAAGAGATGGGTTAAAGTGATCTTGGTATTTAATTTCTATTGAATTAGAATGAGAATTATGTTTTTACTGGATTAATTTATCTTCTTATCAATAACATTCTTATTTAATTCAGTTGCGCTGAGTGTTTAATTCACTGCTGGGTTGAAGGTGGCGAAACTATGTTTGCTTGTCCAGTGCACTTCCTGTACTTATATCGTGAGAATAATTGAATCGATTGGAGCTGTAAGGCATTACGTCAAAATTAGACATTTTTTATTTCATCATCATCCTGAGGCACCACAACTTCAAAATTGAAAATTTTGGCCTTCTCAATAATCCTCTTAGACACTTCTGTCTTTGGCTGCCTTCAAATTAGTCACTTTCATTTTCTTCAGATTCATATTGAGAGTTAGAAAAAGATTCTTTTTACTGTGACAGATAGCTAGCCTAACACCAAACCCTCAATCTGGAGGGCCAGGTCATTTTATTTCGGGGTTTCCGTCTCCTAGATGCGCCAACCGTTACTCCACAGATGTGGACCCGCGATCTTGTGTTTCAATGTAATACGAATCATAAGAGTGATTTTGTGTTTTTTACCCTACTTTACTCTACTTAGCTTGTTTTTTGCTATATCATAAGAGAAGTTGTAATCTATAATAATCTTTTCATTGAATGTAGGTGGTATTTGTTACAAATAAATATAACTAAAATATCATGTACCGGTAATATTTAAATATGTAAAGCATTTATGAAGTGTAAGTAGCAACCACGGAGCTAGAAAGCATTAAGTCAATTTTTTTAAATATGTTTTTAATATGTATGAAGCAATGAATTTTATTTCTATTGTGGCTAGATGTAATGAAGGACTCTGGCAGGAATCATTTCCTCGGAGCTTCTGTGGCTTCACATTCCGATAAAATATGATGTGATGTCTTGCCTCTACCGCAAAGAGGACATATTCTCGACCCCTCTTAGTTGACGATTTTAAGTGCCCTCCAAGCTCCTAGACGAAACTAGGTTAAGCCCAGTATGCCTTCTCTGCTTTCTCCATAGAGGTATAACTCGGTTCCCCAATTCGTTTTGATCATCGATTGGATCTCCAGAGCAACCTTATCCCTGCATTCTCCTTCTGTTATTTGCCTGTCTGTATCCTTCAGGCGTTTCTTCACTTTCCACCAGACATTTCGCTTGTTCTTGAAATCTTCCCCGATTATAAATCGCATGCCTATTTCCTCCAAACGTCTGCGTAATCTACCTGCCCAGGCTACTTGGTCTCGAGTTGCTCCCTATAACAGACCGGTCTAATAAGAGACTGACACATAGGCTAGGGAATTATTCTACAGCTTAACAAAAGCATTCAATAAATTTACTTGGTTTTCTTCACGATATAATTTTTTTCCTTCTCCTGAAAAATTACAAAAACTTCCGACCGATTCAATTCATGACACTTTTCAACTAGTAGCAGCCAGTAATAAGCCAATGTCAGAATTTTTAAGAATTTTTTTTAGAAAATATGAGTAATAAAGTTACCTGTTACTTTTGAAAACCCCTGTATTTCAAACAAAACATATTGGTTATGGACCATATCTATTTTAATCTTTCCTATAGAATTGCAGTGTAATGTTTTATTGTTTGGGTAGCTGCCGTTTTTATATTATATTATTTCGTTTTAATACCTCCAATGATGTGGTAAATTGTATATTTTTGTTATTATTAATTAATAATTATAATCGTTATTATTTCAGAGTAATTTAAGCATTTTAATCACTGATTAATAGTAGCTAAAGCTGCTGAATGGTATGCCTGCCAGGTGAGCGCATCTGATGCATCGAATTACAAATTGGAACGCACGTTAAAAACTATAACAGCCCCCATGATTCTGAATAACCAAAACTTGTTCAAATCGACAGGCGGGGACATCCCCCCTGCAGGTGCCGCCATGGAGTCGAAATTTATGGCGCACAGACCACGCATTGATCATCTGCCCTACTGCCAAATTTGATTACATATGATCTATCAAATCAAAAGTTATTACACCAGCGTACATATGCTCCCTCATTACTCACAGCACTCCCGCGATGACAGAACCCCCTCCCGAATCACACGAGCACAACAAGGTGCACCGCTCGAATTCGCAAATCGATGAGCACCCGAGAGACCAAAGCCACTTGCACCGGTAGGCACACCGTTGTAAAATGTGTCTTTCTTAGAAAATGATAGCAGAAACCTGTGTCACTTCATTCTCAATTTGTTCTAAATGCTTACGTAATGTGAATGTATTATTATTATTATTATTATTATTATTATTATTTTTATCAATTTCAATTAAACTCAATATTTATCATTGAAGATCAATATTGATTAAAAAACTGCAGATTGAGAACGAGGAAATTAAGACAATTAGTAAATTTAAGTATTTCGGATCAAAATTAGGGGTCGAGGAACAAGTAGCCTAAATTCATTTTCAAAAAAAATATCTGGACGTGCTTTCTGTTACGTAGGTTACAAAATTGTGTGAACAGAAATGTGTTAATCCCAATATGTTATGCTTACATTCGTAGCCTTTTAGCCTTGAAATAGCAATTCGAATTAATTTTTACTTTGACTTCAGGGTACATTGTAACCTCTTATTGTCAGGGATTGTCGGCCAGCCATCAATATATAATTTTGCATTGTCTGTTACATGTTGAGGTAATGTTTCTATTTCTATTACACACAGATTGTACTAGACAGTATTCTACATTAACAATACAAAATCATTTCTTGTAGGTTTATATGTCAGTTAAGATTTATAATTGTCCGCTAATTATTACAAGATTGTTATGATTGTGCTAATAATTTCTATAAATGAAATTGTATTTTTAATTTCTACCTTACACAATTTGGCAATGCTATACATGTATCATGCATGTCTGGCCAATAAAGAATATTTCTATTTGCATTTGTAGATATTAGTAGAAACATTTTGAACAAAATAAAAAAAATTAGTACATTAGTACAAAGTATATTACTAATGGAACACAAACGTGGACATTAGGGAGACGAGGGAAAAAATGAAAACTACGAGGCGCATCCAGAAAGTAAGTCTCCCTATTAAAAAAAAAAAAAAGAAAACACACTTTCAGGAAAACATTTATTGGCAACAGGTACAGCAATGTTTCAGCTATTTTTCAACATAGCCACCATCAGAATTGAGATACTTGTATCGTGGAATCAACTTTTGTATCCCTCTGTCGTAGAACTCTGCCGTCTGTGAATGGAACCAGCGTGTGACAGACGTCTTCAGCTCTTCGTCGTTGCCAAAACGCTCACCGGAGGACAGGAATTTCTTGAGGTGCAAGAAAACGTGAAAATCGCTGGGAGCAAGATCAGGACTGTAGGGTGGTTGATCAAACAACTCCCAGCCAAATTCCGTCAAAATAGCTGCTGTACGCCGAGCCGTATGTGGACGAGCATTGTCATTGAGGAGCATAACACCTGCAGTAAGCATTCCACGCCTCTTGTTTTGAATGGCACATCGCAATTTTCGCAGTGTTTCACAGTAACGGTCAGCGTTCACTGTTTCACCTCTTGGAAGGAAGTCAATGAGCAGAATCAGAATGCCCTTCCTGTCCCAGAACACCGTGCACATCACTTTCCGTACCGACGCGTCTGTTTGAATTTCGGCCTGACCGGAGATCCACTATGCCGCCAATGCATTGACTGCTGCTTGGTTTCCGGGGTGAAGTGCGAAATCCAAGTCTCATCGCCCGTGACGATCCTGTCGAGGAACTCGTCGCGTCGCCGTCATCGTAATACCGTTGCAGAAATGTCAGTGCTGCTCCTAAACGTTGCATTTTGTGTTCCGGTGTCAGGTTTTTCGGCACCCACCTGGCACACACTTTTTGGAACAGCAGGTACTTAGTGACAATTTCATGCAACAAGGATCGCGATATCTGCGGAAAATGGCTGCTCAGCTCCGTAATCGTGAAGCGACGGTTCTCCATGATGCACTGCCGCACCAGGTCAAAACGATCATCATTGATGAGGGACGGTCGCCCACTGCACTCTTCATCATGGACACTTTGACGACCTTCGGAAAACTGCCTACACCAGCGACGCACCATCTGCTTACTCATGATGTTCGGCCCATAGACCTGACAGAGCTGCCGATGAATTTCAATTGGCGCAATGCTTTGTGCATTAAAGAACTTTATCACCGACCGAACCTCGCAGGCGGCAGGAGAAGGAATAAGAGCTTCCATTTCGGACCACTGCTGCCACGCTACTGGCACCAGGCGGGACCTGTCCGGCTGGCATATGATTGATACGTCATAGATCTGTTACGCATGCGCAATTGATACGGCTAATTACATTTACTTTCAAGGGGAAAAAATCGGGAAACTTACTTTCTGGATGCGCCTCGTATTAGTAACAGAGATGGATTTTTGGGGAGAATTAAGAAGGAATAAAATTTTAAACACAAAAATTAGAAAAATTATTATGGATGCTAAAAAATATTTTAGAGATGAGAGAAGAAAGGACATTAAAGCAGTTTGAACATCTGAAGAGGATGAAAAGTGACAATACCAAAGATGATGCTGGAATGGGAAGCAGACGACAACAGAAAACGAGGAAGCTCTAAGGAACAAGGGATGGAAGGAATCCGAAGAAGTGTGAAGTCGAAGACACTTGTATATCAGTAACGCAAGCATAGATTATAGATACTAGGAATTCATTGTCAGGTGCCTAGAACGAATGATTTAAAGTTTACTGGTTTCTTTTTTTTTCATGTTCAAAGAGTTTGCCAGCCTGAAACTATTCCCGTTGTTAATGGCTACTAGCAGCTTGTTGGTAACTATCAGCTTTCCACGTTTGTTTGATCTCCTCTGAGAGTTCAATATATTTGTTGATATTGCGTTGGAGTATAGTGAACTACTGTTTAATTTCTCCGCCACGTCAGTTGTTACATACTCCTCTTCTATTTGTATTTTGTGCAGTGATATGTCTAGTGTATCCGACTGAATCACCCTTTTGTTTTTAATCTCTTACAATATGCTTTAAGTATTCTTCCTTTGACTATATGTTCTTTAATATTTGTTATATTTACTTCTCACTGTTGTTATTATCAAAGCTCGGAACTTGGGGACTTGTGTGTCGTGTGCATGACTAAGGTTACAGGTACAACGTATACAAAGCTCACGCTGTAAGCGCTCAAGGACAGTCGTATGTACTAAGAAAGTGGTCAGATCTACGCACGAGGAAACTGTGCCATGTTGAAGCCAATGACAATCAGAAAATTACAAATAAACGGTCTGTTAGAGGAATTAGAAAATACGTGTTATTCGAATGGGTATTATAGAAGTTTGAAAATACATGTTTTAAATTTTAGGTACAGAATTTCGTGGAGAAATTCGGAGGAGATACATTATTTTCTACGAATGGAGAGTTTATATTTTGTAAGTTGTGCCACACACAAACTAAAGGCTGGAAACGACATTCATTGAAAGACATTGCAGTCCCTTAAATTGGTGGAAAATTTGTCCACAGACATGGATCAAGTCGTAGAGGGACCTGCCCCAGTAGTGACATGCAAATTGAAAACTATTTTCGAGAAAAATTTAGGATATACTTATCTTTCTCAGATAAGAGATCAGCTAGCAACTGCTGAAAATCGAACAAAACAGTGACAGTTAAAACATTTATTTTAAGTTTGCTCCCGTCATTTCATGTGACGTGGAAATAAGTTTTTCTCGTTTCAAATCATGTTTAACTCACTGACGAAGAAGTTATGGGTTCGAAAATCATCGAATATAAGTAGTCATACACTGTAATGTAATGTACAGAGCAGAACAGTAAATTTGATATATTGCTGATGTTTATATATATATATATATATATATATATATATATATATATATATATATATGCTATAAAATTACGTGTTTCAACCTACCACAATACTATCAATATGTTGCTTCACCCAGAAACCACTTTTATAGCAGACCTGGCAGTACCTCTGTGCTGGAAGCTGGAGTTTGCTGACATTAAAGTCCGTCGCTTAGCCACGTGCAAAGACACAAGTCCCCAAGTTCCGAGCTTTGGTTATTATAAATGTTATACCTTAAAAGACATGGAATGTTTTTAGTGCTGAACTTTTTTTTTCTTTTTCTTCCCCCCCCCCCTCCAATACTAGATATTCTCCAAGAGTGTACGGTACTTCCTCATAGTTATGGGAGAGGAGTGTACCTTCATATTACTGTAGAGCAGGAATTCTTAACCTATGAGTCGCGGTGGCTACAGGGATAGGTCGCCATAGCTTTATGGAAATAATAAAATAAAAAACTATTAAAATACTACATTTAAAATCAAAAATCTTTTCAGAACTGCGTGCCCTGAATAAGAATGAAAACAAGATAATGCCTGTCTCTATATAACAATAACAATTAACTTCTACATTAATTTATACGTTATTTTATATTCGCACTATTTAACTTCAAAATAGACCTATCGCCTAGTTGACTTTGGGTCTTGGACAAAAAAGTTTAGCAACCTCTACTGTAGAGAATCGAACCAAGGTTCGCAGAAATTTCAGCTGAAAAAGTTAATATTTGAACTTAAAATAACATCATCGTCATCACTATTATCATCATCATCATCATCATATCGCTACGAACAGTCGGCGAAAGATAATTCGAGAAGAATAAAAAAGTACATATACAGTAGTATTTGTGGACATAGAAAAGGCATTTGACAGAGTGGATTGAATAAACTGATGGAGATCCTGAAGAAAATTGGTGTGGATTGAAAAGAAAAAAGGCTGTTCCGTAACATTTGTAAGAAACAACGAGTCAAAGTCAGATTTCTTTTTTTTTTTTTTTAATTTCGCGCATTTACCATTGTATAGTATATTTTAATCGAAGTGCAATGTGAATATGTCCTGAAGGAACTTAATATTAATATTTGATACAAATATTAATTAAATTTTATTTAGTAACATTTAATTTATGTCTGTGAGAAATTTCAGACCAATCTAACAATAACTGTTGTGCAAGGAGCTTTTTTTATTCAAGAAAGTGCTTAAAATTTTTAAGTAGAGAAAAAAGCATAAAAAAGATACATTTCTCTTAAGGGAAGACTCCACTGAAAATCATGACAATTTTTCCAATTTTTTTTTTTTTTTTTAGCTATTTCACTTATTCAGAATTTATATTTTCATACCCCAAATGGATTCAGCTCAATTCTGATTGCAAATACTCGTATGTTTACACTTCTTAAATTAAGGCTAGAAGGGGGCGTGGAATTTAAAGAGCTGTCAAAATTGTTTTTCATCGAAGAATTCTTTTTTAAAATTTCTGATTACAAATCTGGTAACTTTTTGTTGGCTTCCTGAAATTACTAGATGAATGTAGCGGAGGAGAATATTAATTTACATAAATATTCATTTTATTTTCAAATCTATTTTTCTGTGTTCATTTTTGTTGATTCAACACCAACTTTCTTATGCCAAATATTAATCAATCTGGATGAAATTTGTACTGCAAGTATTTATGAGGTAGCTGCATGTTTCTATGCATTAAGAAAAATATTAATAAAATAAACTAACAGCATTAAGCAGCTATCAATTTTCATTTTCCTCAACCTGATCAAGAACATAATTGTTTCGAAATGTATAAAACGCATGATGATAAAGTATGTGTCAACTGTACAATACCGATCTTTGTAACTAGCTTTCATTCATTTCCTTGTTGTACCGCACCACATGCTGGCTTGCATATTCATTCAACGTTCGCTGCTGGCCATAGCATATGTCAGGACTAGTTCGGTCCGACCACGGCTAAAAATGTTACAGATTTTTTTATTACCAAACAGACCAATCCTCGCCACTTCTCATATCCCAACGTGGCGTTGAGAAAGAATGACAGCAGAAAGGCGTGAAGAGAATTCTATTTTATGACAGTCGTCCATCTTGTTTCAATATGGTGGAAAATTGAGTATAGGGAACCGGGCGGGCGGGCGGCTCGTCCGTTGCAGCGGTCTGTTGTTCGTGGCCCCTCCCCTCGAGTCGACCGCCGGGCGCGCAGCGAGGGTCCGGGATCGATGCCTGGCTGTTCTGTCCAGGGTCGGTTTTTCGTAATTTTATTTACCCACTCTATACAATTGCTGAACTTCAATTCGAAAAAAAAAATCATCCAATAGAATGGGCTCCACGAAGTAGAACACAACTATTGTAGGTTATCAATATTCTATTAATACTTTATAATAATTAAGATGAATTATTTAGGGTCAGTTGTATAAATAATTAATCTGTAATCAGACAACGAAATTAACTTTCAGTTAAGCTGAACTTAAATTTTAGGTTGTATAAACGTTAATCCAAGATCATTCCGTCTTGATCTAAGATGAAATTTAACGGGCGATTTTTCTCAATTAAAGATGGTTAATCTTAGTGTACCAGAAATTAAATAATTCCTTATTAGTATAAAGAAGAATAAATAATGTTTTCACAAGTAAATTGCGAATGAAGCTTATTTTAATTGTAGCAGATAAAGGTCTGTATTAATATTTTATGTATCCGGAGGAATTCATGGATGTTTGAAGATATACTTACTTACTGGCTTTTAAGGAACTCAGAGGTTCATTGCCGCCCTCACATAAGTCCACCATTGGTCCCTATCCTGAGCAAGATTAATCCAGTCTCTATCATCATATCCGATCTCCCTCAAATCCATTTTAATATCATCTTCCCATTTATGTCTCGGCCTCCCCAAAGGTCTTTTTCCCTCCGGTCTCCCAACTAACACTCTATATGCATTTCTGGATTTGCCCATACGTGCTACATGCTCTGCCCATCTCAAAAGTCTGGATTTAATGTTCCTAATTATGTCAGGTGAAGAATACAATGCATGCAGTTCTGTGTTGCGTAACTTTGTCCGTTCTCCTGTAACTTCATCCCTCTTAGCCCCAGATATTTTCCTAAGCACCTTATTCTCAAACACTCTTAACCTATGTTCCTCTCTCAAAGTGAGAGTCCAAGTTTCACAACCATACAGAACAACCGGTAATATAAATGTTTTATAAATTCTAACTTTCAGATTTTTTGACAGCAAACTGGATGTAAAAGTTTCTCAACCGAATAATAACAGGCATTTCCCATATTTATTCTGTCTTTAATTTCAAGGATCTGAAAACAGAAAATGGATCAATAGTTAAACCATGTGAGAAATTTTCTTATCTGCTTACACAAATAGGGTAAACTAGGGTCTGTTGGATAGTCGGGCATGTTGGACACTTTGTACTTTAACGTGTTACCTCACCACTTGTGGGCACCACATTCTGCTAGAAGTCAATGACGGAAGTAGCCACGAGTGGAGCTACTTCCGTCATTGACTTCTAGCAGAATGTGGTGCCCACAAGTGGTGAGGTAACACGTTAAAGTACAAAGTGTCCTACATGCCCGACTGTCCAACAGACCCTAATTTACCCTATCACAAAATGAAGGAAATAGCCTACACATGAAATAGCAAATATGATTATGAAAGGTAAAGCTGCAACAAGAAAGATGCATCCATTAATATAAAGAAAGAATATAACAAAACATGTTAAAAGGCGCCTGTGTAAAACTACTGTGGAGAGTACCACCCTGTATGGTTCTGAAGTATGGTAAAAGCGGAGAGAAACGCAAAACCTTGATAACGATGGAAATGGATTACTGGCGTAAAAGATGACGTGGTCTAACAATAATAGACAGAGTGCGGAACGAGGAAATAAGTACCTGAATCGAAGCCAAAGAATGGAGATGGTAAATCCACATTAAGAGAACGGTCGAAGAGAGGTGGCCGCAAAAAATTTGGAATTTGCAACCAAAAAATAGAAACCCCTCTTTTTTTATCGGAGTGATGAAGTGAATAACGCGATGGGTAGGAGAGTATTATGAAATGAAGACTGGAGATTTAGATGTACATGGAAGCTAAGACGCGAGTTCCGGGATAAGCAACAGTTCCGGGAGTCGTAGTGAAAAAAAAATTCAAATGCCTTCTGTAACAATACTATGAGACTCAGCCTTATACTAATGTTATTAGTAGTTAGGCCACGAGTCAATTGAACTTTTGTGACTAAACCAATAACGCATAGGGAGCTACAAGCATGAGGGCACCAAAGTTGAGTATAAAGTTAGGCGTGCTGCGTGGTCTCTATCAGTAACCTCGGCATCTACAGCAGCTACAGGCATCGCAAGTTTTGCAATACTAAAGTGATAGTAAATATGTATGTTACACTTTGAATGAACCTTAGTGACAAATTTGTTGTGAGGAGAGACTAAAATTTCGATATGTCGCTTCCCATGAAGAGAAAATATATTGCATTTCCTTCAGTAATTTCTTCTCTTATCAAACAGAAGTGAAACACAACTGTGCTGTCTTTCCCGAAATTTGGTGACATTTTACGAGCAATTTCCACCCTCTTCCAAAGAAGACAATTGATTATTGAACAGTGTATTGCAACCCCATAATCTTACCTCATATTTCGCGCTGTTGTCTTGTACTATATATTTCTGTGATCTTAGATCAGTACTAAAGGAAGTCCATAATTATGGTCTAAGATAAAATAAATGTTGCACGACATAAAATAGTAACAGTAGGCCTACTCAGTTCATTTCCTGAAGTTCGATCAAAAGTAAACTCCAGTCTCCAGTTGGCAATGTTTATGCAACCGAACCTTAGTGGACAGTTTGACGTTAACTACAATTTGGCAATGTCATTATGCGGAATGGATCCTGTAAATACAAATGAAAAGTTTAAAATTATCATAAGACTGCAAAAATACAGATTCAAGATTTTATAGAAAATTCACGTTTCTAGCGCAAGTCATTGCAGAAGTCGTATTCAGACTTTAGCTAAGTGGCTTTTAATATGGATTAATATTTTATCAAAATTTGTTCTAAAGCTTTGTTATTCAGGGTGAGTCAATAAAATCATACAAAAATTAAACAGGCAACAAGAGATGCTCTACAGGACATTTTGAGATCGAGTGCTTGGAATCTACGAGATCAGATTAAGGAAACGTGAGCTTGAACATGTATATCGCTAACGCTTAGGCCTACTGTTTTCCATATTATCTTACTTACTGGCTTTTAAGGAACTCGGAGGTTCATTGCCGCCCTCACATAAGCCCGCCATTGGTCCCTATCCTGAGCAAGATTAATCCAGTCTCTACCGTCATATCCCATCTCCCTTAAATCCATTTTAATATTATCTTCCCATCTACGTCTCGGCCTCCCCAAAGGTCTTTTTCCCTCTGGTCTCCCAACTAACACTCTATAATGCATTTCTGGATTCGCCCATACGTGCTACATGCCCTGCCTATCTCAAATGTCTGGATTTAATGTTCCTAATTATGTCAGGTGAAGAATCCAATGCGTGCAGCTCTGCGTTGTATAACTTTCTCCATTCTCCTGTAACTTCATCCCTCTTAGTCCCAAATATTTTCCTAAGAATCTTATTCTCAAACACCCTTAATCTCTGTTCCTCTCTCAAAGTGAGAGTCCAAGTTTCACAACCATACAGAACAACCGGCAATATAACTGTTTTATAAATTCTAATTTTCAGATTTTTTGACAGCAGACTAGATGACAAAATCTTCTCAACCGAATAATAACAGGCATTTCCCATATTTATTCTCCATATTATTTACATTTGTTTATATTTTAAAATGATTTACATATCATTTACAAATCTGCGTTAACAACGCACTAATTTGTATCTACAACAGATATGGAAATGACGGCCACCAACTTTTAATATATTTTACATTTATTATTTACAATTAGTATGGATATTTAAATTTACATTTAATACTTACATTTATTATTGCATGTCGGCAATTCAGCAAGTTTTGTTTGTCGACCTATCATCCACAAGATGGTACTGTCTATCGTATTTACATTGTTAGATTACAAAACATGTTGTGAACTTTCATGCTACGCTAAGAGTTAATCATAGTACATACAGCATGTTGTTAGCTCATATTTGTAAATTGTATTAAAATAATTAAAAAATACAAATAAATAAATAATAAATGTAAATAATAAGTGTAAGTAAATATCAATAATAATAAATGCAGATAATATCAAAAACAGTAAGCCTAAGCGATAGTTCAAATCTCTTTAATGTGACAGCGGAGTCCAAGTTCTCCACTTCAAAATATTCTGTAAAGCATCCCCTATTTCCTGTTTAATTTTTCACGCTTCTACTGAATCAGTCTATATCGAAAAAGACTTGCTTAGTAGGCTGTGATGTTGTCTACACATACCGTATCATATCGGCGCGAAGCAAGTGTGCCGAGTACATAGACGAATATTCTGTAATATTTAATGAAATTCAAAACATATATAGGCTACTGTATACAAATACATTATACAAGTTATTCAACGGTAACTTAGTGATCGGGGTTATCAGCCCCGAGGTTCCACAAAGAAACTCATTCGTATGCATTGTGTTCTCAGAGTTCTCGTCATATTTTTATTTGCATTATTATTATAATACAGACAATAAACGTTAGATATGTTGAATATTGCTTTCTACTACAGTAGTGTCAACGACCTTTGGCATATCAGAAGTCATTCAGAACCCATGGAATTTCGGGATAATAGATTGGAGATGAAACATTAGTAGATCGTCAATTATTACAACTTTTATAATAACCACACTTGGTACTGATAAATAGACGCAAAACCATTACTATTAAAGCAGTAAAAATGTAAGACATGGAATAGATATTACTTCCATGATTGATATTGTACAGAGTGTGTCCAATAAATTTATTGAGTTAATTGTAGGACTCTTTTAAGAAAAATATTTGTAATGCAGTAATACAAATTACATTAAATTTGGAGAAAAATAGACATTGTCAGCATTCTCTTTACTGGGTGTCCTAAAAATACATGAATTAAATTTAAGGGATGGAAAAGAGATCGAAACTTTTTTTTTTTGACAAACGACTTAGGGCCGGCGTCGCGCCTTGACTTTTGGGACACCCGGTATGAGGCCTATACAGCGTTATTTCCTTCAATGTTGGACGAATTTTATTCATTTTTGTGTCTACGAGATAGTTTTTCGGGAATAATATTACGATATTTACTTTAAAAATCGATGTCATGTAAATGACACACTTTCTCGTCATTACACATACTACACAGTAAAGTTTCTCTCTTACGTAATGTTTCTATCTCCCATTCTTCTTTACCTTCTCTTTTTTCTTTCCCTCTCTCTTCTTCTCGAAAGCCGACAATCTCTTCTTTCTCCTTTCCTCTTTCTTTCTCTTCTATTTCTCATTTCTTCCGATCTCTTCTTTCCCTTGTCCCTCTTCCTTGTTCCTCCTTATAATCCACTTCCTTTCTCTTCTTTTCTCACTTATTCTGTCTTCGCACTCCTCTGTCCTCCCCACCCTCTCTCTTACCTCTCACCTTCTCCCTCCATTCCACTTTGCTGCCCTCTAAAACACAGAAGTATTGTAGTATGAATGCTCGTAACCGCTGCATTCGTGTGCCTGAATATGTAATTAAACTCAACAGTGGATTGTTCCCACTGTCATTTGTGTTCACTAGTCGGTTTAATTCGGCCACAATGGTCAACTGAGCATCATCTTCACGAAAATTAAATTTCACTACTGCAAACGTGCCTGAATTATCTCCCAACGCATAAATTTAATTTAGACACAAAACGAGGAAGGCCGCCATCGCATCACAACGCATTAATCATGCGAGCGGCTCATATAATGACGGTCCGATGTCTCCCAGGAGCACTGAATGGCTGGCATACTATCTGTCCAGTTTTCTTTCACGTCCGCAACCTCTGTGTACCTTCATTAGGTGAGCTAGTTCCATTACATTACAGCAGATGCTTGCACCTCTTTTTAATACTTCCACACCGGAATCATGTTTTTATAAATCCGGATATTTTACACGCCTTGTTAATGTCATTAGTCAGTTTATGGATCTTTCCCTCGAGAGCATTGATTTAGTTAAAAATTAATAATGGTTATTGAATATTCGAAATAAATTTATTGTGCTTTTGCTGCGTTCCCTAAACAGTTATGATAGTGCTTCATATGCTGTCAAGCAATTCAGTAACAATTTCAGAATGCTGGTTGAAAATTAGAGTGTTTTATTAGAACATACATTTCCCGATTTGAGAGACCAAATACGACGAGTTTTCTTGTGATTTTTCTCATTGTCTTCAAGCAAATATTCTGAATCCCATAGACAGAGTGTTTCAGTGATTTTGTTACAAACTTTTAGGGGCGGTAAAGGTAATAAATATGAATAATTTTCTTCATGTCCGAAAATGTTTCAGTTGGGAGTTACAAGCTTTGTTGTATGCGTGTAACTAACATTGGAGAGCCATAGTAAAATAAATCATTTTGTTTTCATGATTTTGCCTTGGTAATGTTCGAAAATATTACAAAGTTTATGAGAATAGTTAAATAACCTTGTTTACAGCGCATATTGAAATACTCATCGGACATCAAACTCATAACCTGTGCTGTGCACTGAAGCCTCACCTCAGTTTAAATGTAGCTATCCCGCTTATATTTCTCAAGGGGTTAGGTACAGTTTACAGCAGTAAAATTTTGGGAATATTCAACATTTTTCCCCTCCATTATTGTATCTTGTACAGTAATGAAAATTAGTATGTTTAAAACACTGTCCTTCTGCTATATGAAAAAAAAAATATATTTTTACAATTTAAAAAAAATATTTATATTTTTTTTTTTTCCAAAATTCAGTTCACTGTGCAGTGATGAAGCGTTTCCCACATAACTCAAAAACAATCCAACATTCTGTGATGAAATTTTTTGTGTGTATTTATACATGTCATATCTACAATATGATGCAAGATCACTTCTCTACCTTTGATAGATTGTCTGATAAAAAAAATCATTTAAAAATGGTCAAATATCAGCATTTTCTTCTAACACAAAATAAAAAGAATATTATTTTTTAAGGAATGTAGTTGAAAGAGCATGATATTGTAAACATGAGTTTCAGCAATAAAATAAAAGCGAGAGAACATGAAAAAGTTAACAAGTTTATGAGGTATGAGGGAAACGCTTCATCACTGCACAGTAAACTGCCATCATTTTGAATTTTGAAAAAAAAAAAAATATATATATATATATAGGCCTATATATAAATATTTTTTTTTAAATCGCAAAAATATTTTTTTTTCATATAGCAGAAAGACAGTGTTTTACACGTAACCAATTTTTATTATTGTCCAAGAAACAGTAATAGAGGAGAACATGTTGAATATTTTAAAAAATGTTGCTGCTGCAAGCTGTACCTAACGCCTTAAGGCATACTTCTTTGAACGTTACATACAGACAACAGTTTTGGTTTTTACAAATACGACTTTTCAGGGATAGTTCCCTGTAAATCTGACTTCAATAATTTTAAGGAAAAATTGTTCCGGGGCCGGGTATCGAACCAGGGACTTTGGGTTGAGCGCGCCAACGCTCTATCGACTGAGCTATTCAAAAACTCTACCAGACACCGCCTCAGTTATTCACTTTTTCTGTGTGACTGAGCTACCCAGAAACTCTACCAGACCTCGGCCCCGGAACAATTTTCTTCTTTGTCTTCTTCTTCTTCTCCTTCTTCTTCCTCCATCCCTTATGCTGTCAAGCGTTGGGGTAACCTCTGTCTATCCATCTCTGCCACTCCTGTCTGTTACTACTCAATCTCTTCATTTCTCCCACTGTCTTCCCACGTTTCTATCCAATTCTCTCAATTCTATCCTACCATCTTATACGTGGTCTTCTTCTTCCATATCTTCCTTCCACTCGTGTTTCAAAAACCTGTTTTGCTTTCCTTTCCTCTCCCATTCTTTTGACATGGCCATACCACTTCAATTGGCGTTCTTCGGAACAATTTTTGCCTTAAAATATTCAAGCCCGCTTTACAGGGAGCTATTCCTGTAAAGTCAGATTTATATAATACACGTCACTGTTCGTTAACAGAAAATCACAATTTAAGTCACACAAGAAAAGTGTGCACTCAATGCTGGGTCTTTGACGTCTTCTCAACTCACTTGAGATATGTAGATATAAAAGGGAATAATTTAGTCGGGGTCTAGTAGAGTTCCTGAGTAGCTCAGTCGGTTGAGCTTTGGCGCCTTCAGTCAAAGGTTCCAGATTCGATACCGGCCCCGGAACAATTTTTCCCTTAAAATTATTCAATTTTAGTTTCTTGTTATCACGGGAAGATTCACATTAAGATAACTTGCTGGTATGCGTTTAATTTGTATAAGGGCAAATGGAAATGAAGGAAAGTTGCACGGCTTTATCAGTCAAAGTAATATCATTTGCGATACCAACTAGCTCATACCATGTTGATGAGAATTCACGAACTATTGCAGGAACAGGGTCTCTGCAACCAACTTTATAAAGATGGCCTTAAGTTGCCAACATTGACTATACATATTAAGACTTGAAACTATTAAACGCATCGTTTTCTATAAAATAATTATTCTAGCATTTTATTAGAACCAGAACGCTCCATAATATCATATCACATACATAGTAAAACTAGATAGCTTTATTGGTATGAATCATCAAAATTTGTTTCTAGAAATACAGTGGAATAAAATGACAAAAAAGTACTTCTTTTTATTACTTCGACGATTCATCGCTGTCAATAAATGCATAAAATTTAATGTCGTCTGAAAAGTGAAGGATCTTAAGTGTCTGCATACCGATCGTTGAAACACTGGACTTACTGTTGTATTAGATACAGTTTTATTTACCAAATATTCGCCTTCTATTTCGCAATTTCTTCAGCCACAGCAGATGTTGCAGAGTCCTGCCTCTAGTAAAGACGAAGAAGCACACGTACTTGAAACTTCGCTGCCGACATTTCTATTACGGGTACTTAGAATAAAACATTTACATAGTATTAGCTCTTAACATAACATTTTCAGTGGCTCTACCTTGTAATACATATATATATATATATATATATATATATATATATATATATATATATAGAGAGAGAGGAGTAAACATTGGTAATTTCGTGATAATTTCATGAAAATTAATTTAAAATGCAAATGTGTAAATATATCCTTATTCCGATTTTTTCATCTAAAAGACGATAACTTGCTGTACAAATCTGGACACATAAAAGATTGGACACGTTCTCGAACAAGTGCCAAAAACCACTTTTACAACTTAAGCTAAAAGGTTGGTTATTTCGTGATAACCTTGGTAATTTCGTAATATTACATTGATAATTTCGTGAGAGTTAGAAGAATTGTGTAAAAATTCATTAAAGTCAAATGAAATTCTCATTTATTGTTACAAGACTTCAAACATAGCAATTCCGTCTAATATTCATAGCAAGAAAACATAGAAATACATATCAATACACAATAAGAATGAAATCAAAGTAAAAATTGAAATTGAAAAGGCATCTTCTTTGCCCTGAAAGGGTGGACACTTTTATTATGGACTTTACTATAGCCTATATTACTAGGGTAACTCAAAAGTAATGCATAACATTTGTTTAAAAAGTATATTTTTATCCTACAGCTTTGCTATTTTCACAGAATGTAGATACATCCTTTAGGAACAAAATGTCACTTTTCCACATAATCCCCGTCCCTTTCAACTGCCTTACATAACCTAGGAACGAGGGCCTGTAGACCAGCATGGCAAAAGTCTGGACCAACACGTCTGAGCCACTCTTTAGCAGCGTGCACAAGGGAGTCATCTTCTAACCTCGTTCCGCGAAGGGATCCTTCAGTTTACCAAAGAGATGGTAATCGCACGGTGTCAGTTCAGGACTGTAAGGAGGGTGTTTCAGTGTCGTCTATCCGAATTTTCTGATTTGGTCTGTGGTCTTGTGACTGACATATGGCTGTGCGTTGTTGTGCAATAGCAGAACATCCTGCTTCTCCCGATGTCGTCGAACACGATTTAGTCGAGCTTGAAGTTCCTTGAGAGTTGCCACATACGCGTCAGAATTAATGATGGTTCCGTGTGGCATGATGTCCACAAGCAAGAGTCCTTGTGAATCGAAAAACACAGTAGCCATAACTTTTCCTGCCGAAGGTGCACTTTTGAATTTCTATTTCTTTGGTGAATTTGCATGATGCCACTTCATTATCTGCCTCTCTCTCCGGTCCAAAATGGTGGAGCCATGTTTCATCTTCTGTCACAATTCTTTCAAGTAAGTCATCTAGCACTTATAATTGGCACTTAGCATGATAACAAATCAAACAGAAGCTACACTGAACCCATTGCGTCCCCCTTTTCTTCTTTGTGATCACATCTTATCTTCAGATTTCTAAAATTCGTATTGTAATACAATTCTTAAAATAGTATAAAATGTAACGCTTAATACTCAACGAAATTTCGTCTCAAACAGCTAAGATTTCTATCAGTAAAGCTAAGCCTATATGGCGACTACAGCTGTTTCTAAAATTCCAAAAACATTTCCTAAAATTTCATTAAGATATAATAAATCTTTGTACCAAATATCATATGCTTACTTTTAGTAATAAGCCTGTAATGTAATTACAAACATCCACAAAATTTGTACGCCTGAGAAGTCGACGCAAACTTGCTCTCTCCAAACATAAAAGCTCACTGAAGCAGCTACAATAGTCACACAAAGCGAAGCTGTATGTTTCTGGAAACTGAACAACATATGCAATCCCTTGGCGGAAATTTGGATCTCGTAACACCATTGGTTAGTTCACGAAAGAACAAAGAAAAAGTATCACGAAATAACCACTGCCACGAAATTACCAATGTTTACCCTATACATAGACGAGATTGCACTTAATGGAGTGAAATAGGCTATGTATTAAATAACATTTAGCTCTTATAGCTTATTTACAATTTTGTATTTTGTCCATTTACATAATTGATATATTTTTAAATAACATCCTTCAGGTGACCTCTTCCACCTGCAATACATTTCTGAAGTCGTTTCTGGAAACTTGTCACATAAGTCCTGACCACTGTGTTCATTTTCATTCCGAATCTTTTCCTTCTCTTAAATATAATGTAATCTATGGGAGAATGTCCTCGTTTTCAAAATCCAACATAAGAATAAATCTGAAGCTTCGAAATTGGGTGAACGCGAATGCCACACAATATCACGAGATTACGAGTCCAAGGAAGAACCTCTGCAAAGTCTGAAAAAGTATTTGAAACAGTTGGTGTTCTCTCTTAGATTGCATGATATTCAAGGGCTGAAGGACCAGATTCGGCATGAAATATAACACATTGGTTGGAAGTTACAAGTTCGTGTCATGACAAGTTTCCAGAAGCAACTTCAGCGTGTATTGCAAGTAAAGGAGGTCATCTGAAGGATGCGGTTTTTGAAAAATAACTTCAGCTATGTAAACAAATAAAATACTAAGATGTAATAAGCTATTAGATTATTTAAGGTGAGAGGATGTTATTATATGATTTTTTCTCATTTATATACAATTTTCATATATATATTTATTTATTTATTTATTTATTTACTCATAAAAATATCATTGCTCCAACGACTTAAATTCGACATTAGAATTTGAAAAAAAATGGGGCCAAATTAAAAAAAATATACAGTAATTTATTTAAATGGATATAGCTCATCCATTTTTAATTCAAAATGTCTATAACAGTTTACTCTTAAAATCAATTTCTTTAAAATGCCCGTAGCACCATTTTGATATTAGCTTTCGAAACTTTAAGTTAAACAATTACATTTTCAGAATGAATTTTATAGGTATTTTTTTATGGAAACATGAAAGTAAGGTAGGTGTCCCTGATATGGCTATGCTAAGGTTTGAGAATTTTTCTAGCCGTTATTTTGAAAAAAAATGTAAACCACTTTTTTCTTACTCGTTCTCAGTCTAATGGACTTCCTTAAAACAATTTCCTTTCCCCATAAAAATAGATTTAATTTTCCAAAAAGTCCCAAATTCCAAAAGTCTACCTAGTGGCCATATCAGGAACATGTGTACATGATATGGCCACTTTGTTACATGTTCTACAAATCGTGATTTTTTTCACTTTGATAGCGCAGTTGTGTTAAAATTAAATAATTTTGGTGTAAAATGAATAAAAATGACACTTAATAATCTTTTTTATAATTCAAAAGTGTAGTCAAAACAGGTTTTTCCATAAAAATTAAGTTGTTTTTCTTAAAATACAAAATTTTTGCGTAATCCCAGCTATAGGCATGTAAATTTGTCAGGTGAAAAAATAAAAGTGAAATGAACTTGATATGGCCATGGTGCATTTGATATGGCCATATCAGGAGCAGGTAAGCTTTCACGAAAATCGTTTCATTATGAACAACTCGTAAAAGATAACTACAACACCAATCAACAGAACATTAAAAACTGAATGGAGTACGATGGTTTTCATGAAACAAGTCTTTGAAAAACATGCATAAAACAAAGGAGACTTATGAGAGAAAAATAAGAAGAGGTCACATGAAAACCGCAAAACAGGCAACTGACGCCATATTGCTCAAACTGACTGGATGGAAAACGATCAAGTGACATACCAGAATGCCCTTTCACTGGATGCTACTACAATTTAGCGGATTTTTTGGTTAACTAACTCACAATAGGGTGGTGGCCATATCAGGAACATGGCCATAACAGGAGCACCCACCTTATTTTTTTTTTCAAGTGCAAAATAAAAAAAAACAGATTTTCTACTACAGAGAAACGTTTCTAATAGACTAACGAATGTATGTACCAAATATTGTGCATTTAACTTTAATGGTTCCGAAGATATATGATCTTCTGTATGGATAAAGAAAAAATTAAGTTACGAGAAATTTTAATCAAAGTTCTGTGCCATTTAAAAACCCTGTATACCATAGTTTTAAAATAATCTCACAGCAGCTGACAAGACCATAAATGCGTATTAAATTTTATGTAATCCATTTTTCGCATATCAAATGTATTTTAAAGGAAAGAAAAATTGAAAAGTAATTAAAGTTACAGATAATTACAGTCAAAATTTAGTATCATTCAAAAACAGATAAATAAAAATGGCATCATTGCAGCTGACAAGGTCATAAATGCGTGTTACGTTTTATGTAAAGTATTTTTACAGATATCAAAGAGGATTTTTAATGGTTTGTTTCTAACTTCAATGGTTTTCATCAGATTTAACCATCCTGTTCCCTTGAGTACGAATTTGATTCACTCCAGAAATTTATCACACTTTAAAACTAGTTTACTGAAAATGCCCCAAATATTTATTGATGTAATAATTCTAAATTATTGTCTGTCACTATCAGTGCTTAATGAAAAACCTCTAGACTCATATTAAAAAATCACATTTATGTGTGTGGTTCTGGAAACACATTGGTACAATTACCATCTGCATGTATTTCAGCATGAACGACCACAAGCAACACTTTAAAATCAGTAACACTGTTTCAAATATGCACGTAAACATACCTTTCACAGCAAATAGAAAAAACCGACCAAAGCGTCGGCTTTTTAGTGATTTATTACCATAAAAACTTTCCTCTCAGAATGATAACCAAGATTTCCACGTCTTCCTTGTCCCCGACAGAACTGAGCTAAGTTTTAAGACTAAAAGTAACTTTCAAACATAAATTTCAGCCAATTTGTTATAAATCTATGCATACAGTGTTATGGTCTGTACAATCTTTTTGGTGACTACAATTGGTATCCTAGCAACGAGGCTGTCTGCAATTGAGCGGATAGCTTTACGTTTCGTTTGATGCGCGCATTGTTTAGGTAGCTTTATGAGCATTTGAGCACACAAAACAATAGTTTAAGCCCGACGGACAAATTTAATTAATTTAATGGTGCGGAGCTTCTGTTGAGTTTGACAAAGAGAGGACGTTTTCAAAATGTTAAGTGATTAAATCAAAACTGCGGGTTTGTGTGTCCACGCGTTTCGAACTGCCACTTTCCGGACTTCTTTCTCATATCTCATCCTTTATAATGCGAATGACCATAATCAGATATGTTGCAAAACTCCATATCACCTCTATACCAATTTTCGCGTACAGATGAAGTTTTTTTTTTCTCTCAGTACATAGTTTAATTATAGATGATGTTGCTTAGCGCAGAAAATGTCTTTTTTTTTCATTAAGGATGCATGTACTGTACGTGAATTTTTGAAACTATCTTTTTTGTATTAAAAATTACGCAATTTTTTTAATCTAGTGATATATAGCTTATTTATTTATTTGTTTATTTATTTATTTACTTATTTATTCATTTATTTATTCATTTATTTATTTATGTATTTATTTATTTACTTTTTTTGGTATTTATATGGGCATGTTCTAACACAGTACAGGTCAGCTAAGACATTCACATTTTACTTTAAATTGAATTTCCAAAAAGTTGCAATTTTTCCACATATATTATTCCATAACTCCACAACCATTAGAGATAGAATGCTGAAATTTCGCACACTGATTTCACGTCCATTTATGCAAAAAGTAGACTACAATAATGCTCATCTCTGAAAAAAAATAAGATCATAAAACATTATGTAAATTTTAATAGCTATATTTTATATAGAGGCGGCCGGGTAGCTCAGTTTGTAGAGCAGCTGGCTACGGATTGGAAGGTCCGGGGTTCGATCCAGAGTAGTGACGGGATTTTTCTCTTTGCCAAACT
The DNA here is from genome assembly GCF_040183065.1 of Periplaneta americana. NCBI lineage: Eukaryota > Metazoa > Arthropoda > Insecta > Blattodea > Blattidae > Periplaneta > Periplaneta americana. The sequence continues at coordinate 42,191,137 of NC_091121.1, read as the reverse complement.
TTCAGAACGGCCCCGAGGTTCACTCAGTCTCCTATAAAATTTATAAAATTGAGTACTGGGGGTAAAAGGCGGTCAGAGCGTGGTGCCGACCACACCACCTCACTGTAGTGCCGAGGTCATGGAAAGCATGGGGCTCTACCTCCATGCCCCCCAAGTGCCTTCATGGCATGTGACGGGGATTCCTTTGCCTTTTTTACCTTTTTATATTCTATATACAACATATAAAAAAATTAATTGTATTAAAATTAACAACTTACTTGTTTGAGAGTAGTCCACTTTTTAGAAATAAGTGTTTATTACATGCAGTAAAAAATAAAGGTTTCAGAGAAACCCTAACAACTTTATGGTTACCAAATGATATAACTGCATAATGTTTTCATACTCTGATAAAACTGGCTTACAAAAATTATTAGTAACTTTTTTATACTTTTGTCAGCTATTTAAGTTCTAATAAGTGTTGTAATTTTTGTCCACTTGCGAGTTTATTTAGAAATTTAGAGCTTGCATTTTCTGATATTATTTGTGGTCGTTCACGTACATATACCTTTAATTAAATAAGAAAGCCTGAAAATTTTAGACACTATTTTAGCTTCTTAGTTGTATTTTACAATTCATTTTGACAGAAATGTGAGAAAAAGCACTACCTGAAAGCCGTATGATGATAAGAAATATGGATATGAATTTATATTCAAGTTTTAGATCCGATAAGTCTGATGATAAGTAATCTGATTGTTTTAAAACATGTAATGCTTATTCGTATTAAATATATAATGTGTGTGTCATTTAATTTTAACTTAATCAAACAGATCTTCACTCAATAATGCAATTTTAATTGCTCTACATTTATAAAAAAGAGAGACTCTCTATAACTTAATACTACGTAAAATTAACAGTCAAATATTTATATTACTGTATGTTACGTTTGTAATTGTACAATCCATCTAACACTTTAATACTTTAAAATATGCAATCCTTAACTTAACAGAAAAAGCATTACTTAATAACATAATTTAACATACCATAAGTATAATGTCTGTCCATTTCACACACTCCATTCTTCTCCATATCCATATTTAAAATGCTTATAGTCGTTTCTCTTCACTTCGTCGTAATGTCCATATTTCTGCCCCATACCATACTTCGGTTTCTAAGTTGTTTATTCTTCAAAAGAGAGCAGTGAGAATAATTTGTGGTGTCTCTTCTAGAACTCATTGTAAATCACTTTCCGTCCAAGTATAAATACTTACGTTACCGTCAATGTTTATTCTCGATTGCCTTCATTCATAATTATTCCACCCGTTCCAGACTTGATATATATTTAACTAAGTACAAATATAGTACTACAAGCAATAGTTTTATTTCCATATCATATAAACTTTATAACTCTTTACCCATGAATATAAGAAATAAGTCATATTTTACTTTCAGAAAGTTAGTGAGAAAGGCACTGATGGCAAATCCAGTGTACAGCGTCAGTGAGTTTAGCAATAATACGTTTTAGACACTATTTTTTAACCTCGTGTAAATGACACATTTGTACATTTTAACCTGATCTTCTACCATTTCTTTTAACACTATTCATATTATTGTAGGCCATGTATTGTATATTTGTATTTTGACGTTGTCTATGGGCTGTATATTTGCTAAATTACATTAAATTTATCTATCTATCTATCTATCTATCTATCTATCTATCTATCTATCTATCTATCTATCTATCTATCTATCTATCTATCTATCTATCTATCTATCTATCTATCTATCTATCTATCTATCTATCTATCTATCTATCTATCTATCTATCTATCTATCTATCTATCTATCTATCTATCTATCTATCTGTCTGTCTGTTTGTCTGTCTGTCTGTCTGTCTGTCTGTATGTCTGTCTGTCTGCCTGCCTGCCTGCCTGTCTGCCTGTCTGTCTGTCTATACAATGCCACACTCCACATAAAGCACTTCAATAATTTCTTCCTTACAGTTCTTTTTCCAGAGGTGCGCAGAAGATGTTCCTTCTATGAAATCATTATTATTTTTAAAAATAAACTAAAAGTACATACTTACATTAAAAATTTTAGAGTAGCCTATGTTGCTCACATGCGGGGGACTATGCAGTGACATTCACATTGATACGACCGTGTTAATACAAAATATGTCCAGATTTCTTGAATTTAAAGTGCATAAAAGTTTCACATTAAAATAATTGATCATTACTTGTCTCAGTTTTAGCAGAAGGTTTGATAAACGTCACGTGAACAGCCCCGTTCTTTGCCTTGCGTTTATTTCTCTAGAATTCTATGACATATACTATATAATTAAGAGCTTGTAAAGAGAGTGTTTTAATTTTATATGGTCACAAATTTTGTCTTTTACGACCAGTTCTATCATTAATTTAAAATATAATCGTTTCTAGTCGGCATAAACCCAGTGTTATCAGCGTCCTGCGTTGCGTTACGCATGTGCGTTAGTAATAAAAACTGCGTTCCTGGCAAGACATTCCATTCTACTAATTGCAAGTCCTGTGAAATTAAACCCCTAAACTTGGCTTTATTTGCGACATCACGCACGGATTGTATCATGTAATTAGCTTAATTTAGGTAACATCTGGAGGTTCCTGTGCACAACGATATTTTTTAGATTTGAAGAAAAGCCTGAAGAGAACTACATTTCCATCGGACTAAACGGTGCACAATACTGTTAAACATTGATTCACGTCTAGGTCACAGGGATTCTATGAAGCAGGTATCCGTCATCTGGTGTCACAGTGGTGGACGTGTTAACAACCGTGGAGAGTATTAAGCAATAAGTTATTTCTTTTTTATATTAAGGTTAGCTAGGTCTCATTTGAACGCCATATGTATATGCTGGATATTTTATTCTTAGTTATCATTTGTATTTTAACTGTTTGACTTATTTATAATACTTTAAAGACTGTTATAGTCATATAAAATGTTTTATGCTCGACCATGCCGAAATGTAGTAGTCCTTTAATGCATGCCATTAAAGTACACCTACTCATTAAAGTACAGGTGTTCAGCCAATGACAACTCAGCTTATAGGTGTTCAGCCAATGACAAGTCAGCTTTGTACCGTTATAAAACCGCAAGTATCGATTATTCTCGGATATGCAATCAAAAGAGAATTAGCGAAAAGTCACGAAGGCTGGAAATCCAATACTGTCGCAGAAGGTTATGTTCTGTTACTATAATAATTAGCGTTAATTGTAAATAATATTCAAATAAATTCATTTGTCATCTCGTTTTTTAATGTCGAATTCAATAATCAAGGTTATATCAAGTTTAACGTAATTACATCAAGGTAAATGACATTATTGTTCCTCGGAAAAAATCAATACTTTCGCGTCTGCGCACATCTCACAATTCACGACCTAGAACAAGGTCACTTCCGATCTTGTCAGATACAAATAAAATGTATACATCTGAATAATTTCAAGTTAGAAATATGGTCGAGCATAAAAAGTCGTATGAAACTTGCCTATAATGGTAATTAAGACGCTCGTATGAATATTATGAAACTCGCTTGCGCTCGTTTCATAAATATCCATATTTGCGTCGTAATTACTATCATTATAGGCTCGTTGCATAATGTACTAATCTAAGTTTCTACAGGGATATAATTTTATTTTGACTTCAATTTTTATTGTACCTGGGTTTTTAATGTACTTCACTCTCACTCCTTCTAGTAGCAAACTTCCATACACAACCAAAGCCGCAAAGTCGTCTTACGATCATAGTAAACAGTACTGAGTGAGTATAGTATGTTCCAGAAATATGATCAGATTTTTCAGTGAAGAAAGAGCATTCATTCACTATTGAATCATATTCTCGCGCAGGTACTGTGCGTCCGTTCAGTTACGTCGCATTTCGGATTCCCCTACCCGTTTCTGCTGGCTCCTCTGTAAAGGCTAGTGGCTGGCTGTCTTAGCTCTTTTCTGAAAACATTTGCTGTTAGGAATTGGACTTCTACGTAATATTATACAACTATTTAAAATAATATAAATAAAAGGGCCTAGTTAAGTAATTGTCATATGATCCCCCCCCTTTCTAAGACCCTTCTACATAACCACATGGACGGACAGTAGATAGTATATCTGAGTAAATTTATCTATGCGGATCGGGCAGAAGTGAAGATTGAATTGACAGTACGTAAGGTACACTGTTATAAAGTAGATACAGAATCATTTCAACAGGCGTAGGATTATGGCTCCCCATTTCGCCTGATTTGAGTGATTTGCATTATTTCTTTGGGGTTACTGTGAAACAGTTGTGTTTGCTAAACATCCTACAACAGAAGAATTAAATAATTACATTCAAGAAACCATACATTCTATTTCAGAAGATATGCTTGAAAAAGTTTTTTATAATATGCACAAAAGAACTGAAGCCTGTATCGAAATCAGTGACCACCATTTTCAATAATTTGTTTAAATATCCATATTTTGATTATTTTTTTAAATTTAAATGCACAGTAAATATTGTATGCTAATGTACTGTAGACAGTATAGTATACATTGCATAATAAATACGTCCGATTGGATAGTTCAGTTAGTGAGTAAAAACACTTACTGTTAATACTGTACTGTATTTTGATTAAATAAAAACCCGACGAAAATGATCAAACTCAAAATCGTAACATTTCCTAGTTTACGTAAATGGACTACTTTTCTTCCCTCCTATAGCCTACCTAGTAAAGTTATTTGTATTGTATTTTACACTAGTGTCGTCAAACTTCGGTCGTGGAAGGGGTTAACAAACAGTGTTTCCGATTCTCAGTCGTTAATCCAAAAGTATAGCCAGGTTAATATTGGAAAATTAGTAAAAACAAAATGATGTCCCTTTATTTATTCGAATATACTTCTGTGAACCATAAACTTATGAGAACGTACCCACGGCCTTACTTCCCTACCGAAGTAATATTACTCAAAAATTGTTTATCGTCTTAAAAGTTCATTAACCTCGACCTGTTTTAAACCCACGTACACCTACTACCGAGTATCATGCATTGAGATAGGGTATTAGCTAATCAGCAGGCTAGATGAACGTAATGCAAAACAAGGCATCGCTAAATAAAATAAATTCATGGAATATTCATCTCGCGATTGGACCCAGCGAGGACATCAATCCCTATTTCACATTTAATAACAGTTCAATCAAATGTAAATAAAAATCCTTTTCATGACTCTGCTACATAATATAATTTCCAGCTTTGACTGAGCCGCTTACAATGATGGATGATGCTCTCACTCGATATTTCCAATTTAAATCACTGTGTGACCGCGGCAGGCCTCGCCGTGCCCTGGGCTGCAGCCTTTATTGCAGAAAACTTCCTGAGAACATAAACGGTAGGTAATAAAACTCGCAGTCCATTGCCCTGCGGATGTTGCCGGGCCCGAAAGCTGTTTGCCCATCGGGTTCATTTTCATATGTTATTGCAGGATACAAACATGTTATAGTGGCTTCGTTGATGACTTTTTGGAAATGTGTCTAGACTCCAAAAATACACTACTCAGTAATAATTTATAATAATTATTTTAACCAAAAATATTCAGTAATGACTCCTAATAATACTTTATTATTATTATTATTATTATTATTATTATTATTATTATTATTATTATTATTACTAGCCGTACCCGTGCGCTCCGCTGCAGCCGTTAGAAATAAATATAAAGTAATTACATAATTAAAATAGGACATTTGATCCAGGGAACATTCGTGTTTGATAGAAGGATAAATCGTTTAATATGTTACTTAATTTAAATTGCATCCAAATAATTAAAATGCGATCATTTTGGTCCAGAGACACTCATTTGGTGCAATGACAATTCCTTTAACACGTTTCTTAATTTTTATTACATGCAACCATAGTTTAATGAAGATTGACATCATTTAGATTTAATGTGTATATTTTATTTTACTTGTTATAGGTTTCCATTGAATTGTGGTAATAACTTAATTTTAACCCTTGTTTTCTACGTATTCAGTAAATGGCGCTTGGCCCACTATGGTTCTGAACCCTTCAAATAACTTAAATTATATTATATTATATTATATTATATTATATTATATTATATTATATTATATTATATTATATTATATTATATTATATTATATTATATTATATTATATTATATTATAGTATATCAGAAGTTACTGTAATAACATTATAGCATTATGTCCATCTAGAGAAACTACACTTTACAATGGTGAAATAATAATTAATTATACAAATCGGTCAATTTAGCTTCCGATATTACTTCATACAAACACAGAAACATTCTCTGTAGTCTATCTTTCATAGCTTTCGATTGTTGCTGTCCAAGGCCCCTTATAGACGAAGTCATTTGTTTTTTAATTCATTACACGGCCTTAGATGGCAGTTATTTTAATTTTGAAACTCATTTATCTCATTAAATATCAGTCCTATCAAAATTTTTCAAGGAATAAAACTTATCGAAAATTATTTTTAAAGAAACTTTTGTTATGTAACATTTTTCACAAAAATCAATAATAAGCTAGATGTTTCGATTTATTTAATTCAGACCCCCTTATAACCAACCCCCCTTTTAAATAATGTATTTTGAATACCATATAGCCTAAAATCTAAGTTACAACGAACTTAATTTATATTCCAATTTTCATCGAAATCCGTTCAGCCATTATCTCGTGAAAAGGTAACAAACATACAGACAGACAGACATACAAACAAAAATTTCAAAAAAGCGATTTTCGGTTTCAGGGTGGTTAATTATATATGTTAGGACCAATTATTTTTAGAAAATCGAAAATTACCAGAAAAATTTCGGTAACAGATTTATTATTAGTATAGATTATTATTATTATTATTATTATTATTATTATTATTATTCCCAATAAACTAGTTCGATTAATTATAATGTGTCTCAGTGAAACATAAAGCAGAGTCCGTATAGGTCACTTTCTGTCAGATGCGTTTCCAATTCACTTCATTGAAAAATCTGTAGCGACACTTGTGACGGACAAGGTTGCAGTTGAGGTTTTTCGGGGTTCTCTCGTTTTTCTCTACATTAGACATCTATATCATTTTGTCACCATTTCTTCATTTCGTCATCATTCCATAGCATTCCCCGATCGCTAAGTGGCAACGCACGGAAGGGGCTGGGCTAGAGACGATGGGGAATAGCCTGCTTGAAATCTGAGTACGCAGCTGTTCTTATTGTAGTCAGCCGATGTGGGTTTGGGAATGCGCCTAGCTTGAGGATTAGCGCAATAGATCGCAACAGATCGCAGTGCTGAGCCATAGTGCCCCCTCCCGTAAATTCCATTCCATTCCACATGTGTTCGTTTCGTGAGATGTTTCCAGAAGTGGCTTCAGCCTCGCTGAAAGATGGCTCAAGACCGTAGAATACAGATGTTTCATGACATGGCCACCAAGGTCACCCGATATGACTGCATGTGACTTTTTTCTATGGGGGTTACTAAAGGACCGTGTGTTTGTACCGCCTTTGCCACGTGATTTAGAGGAACTAAAAACCAGAATTCGAGAAGCTGCCGCCATGGTCACAGAGGATATGTTGAAAAGGGTATGGGAAGAGTTTGATTTTTTTTATTTTAGTAGGTTATTTTACGACGCTTTATCAACATCTTAGGTTATTTAGCGTCTGAATGAGATGAAGGTGATAATGCCGGTGAAATGAGTCCGGGGTCCAACACCGAAAGTTACCCAGCATTTGTTCATATTTGTTTGAGGGAAAACTCCGGAAAAAACCTCAACCAGGTAACTTGCCCCGACCGGGAATCGAACCCGGCCCACCTGGTTTCGCGGCTAGACGCGCTAGCCGTTACTCCACAGGTGTGGACTGAAGAGTTTGATTATCGTTTGGACATGTGCCGAGTCATGGTTCACACATTGAATCTCTGTAAGGTGTATTTTTTTATTTTAGTAGGTTATTTACGACGCTTTATCAACATCTTAGGTTATTTAGCGTCTGAATGAAATGAAGGTGATAATGCCGATGAAATGAGTCCGGGGTCCAGCACCTAAAGTTACCCAGCATTTGCTCATATTGGGCTGAGGGAAAACCCCGGAAAAAACCTCAACCAGGTTACTTGCCCTGACCGGGAATCGAACCCGGGCCACCTGGTTTCGCGGCCAGACGCGCTAACCGTTACTCCACAGATGTGGGCTTGTAAGGTGTAAACAGAACTTTGAGAGTTTGACTTTAAACTGACGTGTGTTTGAAAGTGCTATCATTAGTAGTTTTTGTGTAATAAAATATTGAAAGTGTTACCGGACTTTTGATCAGTGGTGTAGCGTCAATGTAAGCTAAAAAGCTTAGTTTCCCCAGTTAATAATAATTTCATAATAAACCTGCAGTTTATGGAGAAAATTATGTATTAATTTTGATAGAATTTATATGTACGCGTTAAATATTGTGATGCGGCAGCTCAGGATTATTTGTGATGCAGCAGTAAACAAGAAGCCTGCACACACCAGCTTCCAAGCAGACCGGTTTCTTCTGTGTAATCCACCCCGCAGATTTTCCATCCCTTTTAAACTACCCTAGTCGCAAGGCTCGAAAAGAAGCTAGCTTTAACATTCAAAATAAGTACGAGTAGTTTCCGAGTTATCCCTATTCGTCAGTTGTGTTCAGTTGAAGTGTTAGTGTGCATTGTGGCTGATATAATAAATAATGAGCGAAATAACAGTTCCTGACAATAATTTACTTGAATTTTTTAGGACAATTGTATTATCAAGACTGACTTACGAACAAAAGTGTGATTTAAAAAACAAATGACCGACTCCCTTGCTGTCAATGAAGGACGCAACCAAAAGACAGACGCATACTTACGTAATGATACTAATATTGTGATTTTTCTAAGTATGACAGGGAGTGAGCTAATGTTATACGTATATGTGTCTATTTGTTAAGAGATATGTGTAAACCGTGAAATCATATTTTATTACGTATCATTTGAGGTCATGCCTTATTGGTGTTACTTACGATGTCCCAACCAATCTTCGACTGCTGACTTGAAATTGACTACTATTTATTTTAAGACTGTATTTTTGTAATACGTTTTCTCAGATTGCATGAAAGACAACTTGAGTTAGCTTCCCCTGCTCAAAATTTCATGCTACGCCACTGCTTTTGATATGTCCTGTATAATAGCCTCTACTTTGAAGATTAGATTGATTTCTTGTCACAACACACTCCAACAAAAAGTCATGATATTAATTCAATTTATCCGATAACTGTGACAAAACGAAGATTATCGAAATTTCTACTGTAAATTTTCTGGCAGTACAGAACAAGGCAGCTGTATATTAGACTTCTACTTCGAAACAGACGCAATCAAATAATTCCTGGAAGACAGACGAGCCAAGTTGACTGGGTTGTATGGCTTTCCACGTAAGGAACTTAAACTGAATATTTTACTCTTTGCGGTGAAAGACGATTACGTTATACTCTGCTGATGTAACGCAGAGAAGCAGCAGAAAATCTATAAGGAACTGCGAACTTCTTGTAATTACAAACGTTTCTTTGGTTTCGTAAGAAAAGAAGCTGCTAATGTGAAGAAGCGATAAAACTCACGAGCAGCTTATCCGAAATAATTCGGTTGAATAATTTAATACCCAACTATTTCAGAAGACTTTCCCATTTCTATAATCTTTTCGCTTTAAGAAAAATCCTAATATAAACAATAGCACGTGACTGAAGTGAGGCTTCATTGGCCGCTGTTTGGCGCCATAGATTCTCAGGACGTATTCCCGCCTACTGTTGAACATTCTGTTTCATGTTAAACATTTCCCGTTACTCGTCAAGTAGGCCTAACCTCACTACTATGCATTCATTTGCTTAAGAGACATTTACTTTATAATTACTGTAATTAAATTATTTTTAAGTCTTATGTCTTCACAATGGGCAGTTGAGGGTACAGAAGCCATACTTCAGTACCACGTGCTTACGTGAACAACTATGAGCTCAAGTGACGCCAGCTTTTTACAAGAACAGACTACCTCGGTATTACTGTTGGTATTCATCCGCGTTCATAGTACATAATAAAATATAAAAGTAGCTTTCTTTTACATAGCGTTTTACATATGAGTGAAGTTATGTGTTTCATCGTATTTAACAACTAGAATTCAATTTTTTTTTATTTTCAAATAATACAAGATTGTGGTTTCCAAATACGAACTATATTTTCCTGCGTCATGTGAGTGTTTCGACTGGGAGCCAATCACGGGTATGACGGCAACGTGCTTATGTTTACATTAGAATTTTTCTTACAGCGAAAACAATATACTCTTTCTATTCATCTTCTATCTCTTTCCTTATTATTTCTTTTTGCTCTTTTTCTTTATTTCTCTATTTTATATTCTTCCTCTCTTCCATTTTCTTATTTCCTCTTTTTCGCTTCCTGTTTTATTCATTGCTATTAGGAAAGTTCAGGATAACAGAGAGGGTTTGGAATTCAACGGGTTATATCAGCTTCTTGTCTATGCGGATGACGTGAATATGTTAGGAGAAAATCCACAAACTATTAGGGAAAACACGGAAATTTTACTTGAAGCAAGTAAAGAGATAGGTTTGGAAGTAAATCCCGAAAAGACAAAGTATATGATTATGTCTCGTGACGACAATATTGTACGAAATGGAAATATAAAAATTGGAAATTTATCCTTTGAAGAGGTGGAAAAATTAAAATACCTGGGAGCAACAGTAACAAATATAAATGTTACTCGGGAGAAAATTACTCTCACTTTGAGAGGAACATAGATTAAGGGTGTTTGAGAATAAGGTGCTTAGGAAAATATTTGGGGCTAATAGGGATGAAGTTACAGGAGAATGGAGAAAGTTACACAACACAGAACTGCACATATTGTATTCTTCACCTGACATAATTAGGAATATTAAATCCAAGCGTTTGAGATGGGCAGGGCATTTAGCACGTAGAGTGTTAGTTGGGATGCCGGTGGGAAAAAAGACCTTTGGAGAGGCCGAGATGTAGATGGGAAGATAATACTAAAATGTATTTGAGGGATGGGATATGATGGTAGAGACTGGATTAATCTTGTTCAGGATAGGGACCAATGACGAGCTTATGTGAGGGTGGCAATGAATCTCCGGGTTCCTTGAAAGCCAATAAGTAAGTTTTATTCATTGTCTTTCTCTGCTTCTTCAATTTATTTTTTTCCCTTTCGCGCTCTCTTTCCCTGCATCCTCCACTTCTTCTACCTTTTGTTCTTCCCTTTCTTCCTCTCCTTCCTCTTCTTCTTCCTCCCCTACACTATCTTACTTATTTGTCGTCTTTTTCATCAAAGTTGTCTTATTCTTGGGAGTCTTTCTCTCTCTCCTCGTATGTTATTACGATGAATCAATATACTGACGGATTACTTGCAGGCCGATATATAGTTTATTCAGAGCTTAGCTCCATTTGCTGGCTTATCCAGGCTCTCGTACTAAATGCGTCATATAACTCAGAGTGAATCCATCTACAGTGCACAGTGCACCGAACGTTTCTCAGCTGATTTTCAAATTTACTTGACGTTTATAAGCTGATTATATATGCTGTAGCTGCATTTCATTTAATCTACTCTACAAAACTAAAATTATGGGGGTATAATAATACGTGACGAAATGGAAATGATAAACTCTACACTTCGCAGACCCTATCGGAGAATAAATGTTATGAATCTAGGCAAACGTTTAAAAAAATTATATTAGTAAATTCATTTGTTCTATTTTCTTCCACTTGTCTATTACAATTTGTGAAGATACTACAATTTGTGAAGATAAGTGATATGTCCAAAGAAATAGAGAAGAAACAACTATACTTCGTTTCATAATGTCTGATAGGTGACGTAAACCTTGCCGGCAGAAAGAGCGAAGGATAAATTGCTATTGAGCTAATGACAGAGATCTCATTCCACGCTTATCTCGAAGTTTGCCAATCTGAAACGTTCTATCCCTGCCCAACTTCAAGAGACCTCTGTCATTGGTTGAATAGAAATTATACTTCTCTAATTCTCTGCCGGCAATGTTTATGTCGCCTGTCAGACGTTATAGAACGAAGTATAGAAGGTTATGGTCAATTTCTTTACAACATATGGACCATGACAGGCTATTGAAACAAACAATGATATGGATACCACCCAGAAAAGAAAAGGGATACACAGAGAAAGAAAATATTCTGGAATTCATGCAGCATCGAAGACTGGAGGATGTTAAAATTAGGAAGAAAGAATTTTGGGTAACAGAATGTGACATTAGTGGTTATAAACCAAACAAAAAGTCATACAATATTAGTGATTTTGGGACACTGTGTACATTACTCCACATCGTGGACGAAAAGTTAAAGCAGCAGTGTAATGCGTTCAGCATACCCGTACCCCGCATTGCAGTCCATTTCCTAGGATACGCCAGCCTCTGCCATTTCATGGCGACATATATCGACACATAGATCGCTGATATATCATCCCCCACATTGCAACGCTCGGACACACATCGCCACATGTGTCATATACGATCAAGAGTGCCTCCATGTAAAATTAAATGATCGCTCCATCCTATCCCCAAAATAAAAATAATCAAAAAGTTACGTAATGTCAATCCCATTGAAAATTTAAGATTAATCGGAACCAATATCTACCTGGAGGATTTGGTGAAGAACTGGGAGGGGGATAGTACGAGGAAAAATAATAAAATACAAAAGATTTTCTCATGGTATGGCGTTATTAGCAGAAATGATTATAATAAGGGATATGTTTCTGGAGCTAAATGACAGCTGTGAGCAGTATGGGATCAAGATAAATTCAAACAAGACGAGGACCATGGTTATCGGAAAAAATAAAGAAAGTAAACGTGCGAATTCGCAGTAGAACAAGTGGACAGTTTCAAATACTTGGAGTGTACTGTAATTAGTAACATGAGCTGCTGCCACAAAGTCAAAAAGAGGATGGCAATGGCAAAGGAAGCTTTTAATAGAAAAAGGAGCATCTTCTGCAAACCTCTGGAAAAAGAACTAGAGAAAAGACTAGTGAAGTGCTTTGTGTGGAGTGTGGTATTTTATGGCAGAAACATGAACATTACGACGAAGTGGAGAGAGACGACTGGAAGTATTTTAAATGTGGATATGGAGAAGAATGTAGCGTGTGAATTGGACAGAAAAAATAAGAAATGAAGATGTGCTAGAAAAAGTGTGTGAAGGAAGAATGATGCTGAAACTGAACAGAAAGAGAAAAAGGAGTTGGTTAGGTCGCTGGCTAAGAAGAAACTGTTTACTGAAAGATGCACTGCAAGGAATAGTGAACGAGATAAGAGTTCGGGACAGAAGAATATATCAGATGATAGACAATGTTAAGATATATAGATCGTATGCGGAGACTAAGAAAAAAGCGTAAAAAAGAGAAGATTGGATAATACTGGGTTTGCAGTGAAGGATCTGCCTTGGGCAGAAAACCATGATTAAATGAATTCGGAATGTTTCCTTCAATCTAATCGTCCTCTTTTTGAATGGACGTGGCGTAATTATATTCTAAACTCTTTATAGCCAGATCGTTGCCATGGTGGCATCGTAGGAGTTTTTATTTTTTTAAGTTGGTTATTTAACGACGCTGTATCAACTACGAGGTTATTTAGCGTCGATGAGATTGGTGATAGCGAGATGGTATTTGGCGAGATGAGCCGAGGATTCGCCATAGATTACCCGGCATTCACCTTACGGTTGGGGAAAACCTCGGAAAAAATCTAATCAGGTAATCAGCCCAATCGGGGATCGAACCTGCGCCCGAGCGCAACTTCAGACCGATATGCAAGCGCCTTAACTGACTGAGCCACGACAGTGGCTTCGTAGGAGTTTACAGAGACACAATTGTATCTAACATCAGCACTTATATTGAGAGAATACCCGTGATGGAATGAGTTGCGTACCTACAGAAAAGTGCAAACAAATCGACTGATACACTGGAAGTGCTTGAATCAACACTACAGCGCTAACACTCGACTAGATTGACGTTACCGATGTTGCCGCTAGACCAACTCAACGACACGGCCATAGAGTGCTGCCATATCCTAAAACTTAGGTGCGTACCGCTGCGTACGAAAACCCCACTGTCCCCTATATAAATTCGTGAGTCTAGAAATTCACCATCACTGTCATCTACCACAATAAACCACAAGGAACATCCATTATATTGAATGCTGGATTCGATGTCACACAGCACAGGAGATGCTTCATTTTTCTAAACGAAGATTGTGATGAAAGGAAAATTGTAAAGAAAGTTCGTGGACTGACGGGATAAAATTAGAGAACACCAAGTAAATCGTTCACAATCTTCGCTTTATCCACCTCAAATATAACTTTGAGCGTATTCCGAATCTCACCGGTGAGCAATCCGATGGCATCACGGTGTTCCGAATTCCACCGATGACGTCATTGATGCTCCACCGGTGTCGCACCGGTGCCATCAACTTTCAGAGGTGGTGGCAGTCTCCATCAGCTGCCATCAGTGAATCTGATTGGTTCTTGTATAGGGCGGGAATTATCAGACGAATAACATCGTGCACTGTTGTGTCATGGAGGTGTGTTCTGCTTTAGTTATGCTGTATTGTTTGTAATGAGCACAACGCAAAAACAATATGTTAATGGCTTATGAGCGAACATGTCAACGGACCCGTTATTACTACCGGTTCAAGAAATAAATTGTTTATGCTATCTTTTCTTTGAACTAGATGGGAGTACGGAAATTTCGCAAAATTTTGCTAGCGTAGCACAGACAACAACTTGTACAGTCGCCATGACAGCTATCGATCCCTCCAGCAGTTTTGTTCCTTATTTCGCTGCAACGTGACGTCATTGATGCCACCGGACCGGTGAGATTCGGAATACGTGTAGCTCTCAGCTACGAAGACGCCGTCTAATTTTTAATGTAAAAGTTTATGCTTGAATGTCATATGAATAAAACGTTATGAAAATTTCAACATCTGATGTCACTTGCTTACAGCGTATTCCGAATCTCACCAGACCGGTGGACATCAATGACGTCACGCTGCAGCGAAATAGAAACAAAACTACTGGCTTAATGACTAACATGGTGGCTGTCTGTACTATGCTTGCAAGATTTTGTGAAATTTCCGTACTCTCATCTCGTTCAAAGAAAAGAGAGCATAAACAATTTATTTCTTGAACCAGTAGTAATAACTGATCCGTTGACATGTTCGCTCATAAATCATTAACATATTGTTTTTACGTTATGTTCGTTACAAACAATGCAGCAGAACACACCGCCATGACACAACACTGCACGATGGCATTCGTCTGCTATCCCCGCCCTTTGCGAGAACCAATCACATCAAGTGATGGACTTTGCCACCACCTCTGCAAGCTGATGGAACCGGTGCGACACCGGTGGAGCATCAGTGACGTCATCGTTGGAATTCGGAACATCGTGATGCCATCGGATTGCTCAGCGCTGTGTTTCGGAATATGCTGTTAGCAACGACAGTGAGATAGTATGTCACACTATTCTGACGTCATTTGTTCAGCAACGGGCTATACTCTTGCATTGATATGGCGTTTCCTAGAGGTATAAACTTATTTTTTGTGTACATTATATTTATTTCTCTTATCATAGACCCATTCTAACTACTCTCCAACTAACCAATTCAGATGAAACATAGTAATAGGCCTACGTTTATAAGTAGCTCTGCAGATATTATACGATATTTATTCAATAAAGACATAAAGGAAAAATAATAATTAATAATGCAACACAACAATTACATAAAATGTATTTCACTCTCAAACATATTCACAATACTTAAAAATAAGAATAAATTCCTAAAAATATCACGGTAACACCTAACCGTAAGAAAAACCGTTTCATGCAATTACATGGATCCTATGAATCTTTCTGTCACTTTTTTAGTTTATTTTCAGCGTGATTATAATGAAAACATGGCCCGTACCTATATGCCATTTTCATTTTTAGATGCCACACGTGAGCGACGACATAACTTCATTATTATTTGGACTAAAAAGCGCTTTTAATTAACTCTAAACTTCTTCCACTCTAACAAATGAAAATTGAATCAGTTTACAGCATAAAAGAAAATAGTGTATATTTCCCACTAAAATGATATCCGACTTTGGGTGGCCTACGGACCTCTGAGAACACATCAGTATGCGTGTTTAATGCTGTGTGCCTTCCTGAGATGCCAACAAGAGAAAAATTATTAAAAGGAAGTAAAAGGAACCAAGAAGAAAGCGTGGAGAAATAACAGATAAAAAGTTGAGGGAACATTACTGGGTGAAAAATGATTATTTTAAAACATAGCGGGCACAACCGGAGTCCATGACTTGTCGCAGTCATTTATCTTGTTGACTCTTGAGCCCGCGCTCGTGTCATATCGCGGAAACACTATCGATGCTCGCTTTTCTTTAATTGTGAGCTCACTCCTTTTATTTTCTTTTAATTGCTGTTTACTTATCTTTGTATGATATTTTGTTAATTACTATATATCGCAATTTATTTTATTTACTGTCCCACATCCTGGCACAAGTCCCATTTTCGTTAATATAAAATATAATGCCGCGAAAAAATTCAACAGTTACATAATACGATACGGTATCGTATCGGAAAACAAATGAAACCCCTGAATTAGTTATCTTAAAGCGATATTTCAATGATACGCTGAGCGCATTAAAAATAGGAGATCATTATCATTTCATTATTTACCACCGGCATCGTAATCAGTACAGATCGTATTCATCAAATTATGTTTGTTGTCTGTCGATAATGGGAATTCATTACAAAAAATATGGGCATTAATAATATGAAATGCACAGCGAGTAAGGAAAATCATCACTAAAATAAAACTAGAATTTCAGGCGAATGATTAGGCCTATATAATTATTTTAAATGTTACATTTCCCTCACTTAGGCAAGACTTAAAGGAATGCTGGAATATAATAACAGGCTATAGCAAATTCTTGTCTTAGCGATCAATACATATTAAAGATTTTCAAGTTACTGCACTGTCTTGGTTTACAACGAGAGTAATGACAGTTATGTTTTACTTGAAGCTCTTATTCCCGATTTCCGATACACCTCAGTTTATAGAGACGCTTTCAACAAACAATTATTCGGATGCCTTAAGTCCACATTGTGGCTGAGGGGTTAGCGAGTCTAACTCCGAACCCAGCGGTCTCGGGTTCAGTTCCCGATTCAGGACGAGTTGCCTGGGTGAGGTTTTTTTCGGGGTTTTTTCCTCACTCTTATGGATGAATATCAGGTAACTTGGAACCCCACTCATCTGCGCTACTTCTTTCCCTCCCCCATCATCCTTTCATCATCACATCATCCCACTTCTGGTTTTTCAGATCACTCTACTGGCTACTGGCTCTCTCGACCGGCCTCCGTGGACCGACGTTGGATGACTTCTGAATACCAGCCAACTAAAGAAATGATACTTCTGAGTAGTTCATTCTCTATTTGTATTTACCCTTAAAACTAAAGAAAAAGGGTGTTTTACTAACAGCTTCAAAATAGTGTAACTTTGAAAATATTGAGATTTGGACAAATGTTTATATATCATTTTTTGTTCAGGATGTCTTCAGAAACAAGCTCCGTAAGTGACGGTAAATCCTCATCGTGAATCATCCTGTATGTACAAAAAGGAAACGGAAATGAGAAGGAGATGACTACAAAGAGACCAAGGGAAAGAGTAGCAGAAAAGGAGAATAAATGGAGAATAAGAGAAACATAAGAAGAGTAAAGAACATACAAAGATAACAAGGTGACGAAAATGAGAGTATTGCAAAGAGAAAAAGGAAAACTAGGTTTATACAAGAGGAATATAAGGAGGACAGAGGTACCACAAGAGCAAAGGAACGACAATGAGAGCAAGGGGAAGAGAAGAAGAAGAAGAAGAAGAAGAAGAAGAAGAAGAAGAAGAAGAAGGGAAAGACAAGGATAATAAAAGAGCGATAGGGAATTGCACTTTTACATGATGTTCAATTCTTACCCCTATATCTAGTGAGAAGAAAAATCTAGTTGCAACTCAAAATATATATGTATACAGCATATACAAAATTAGAGTTCTGTTAATGCCTGAAGCAATGAAATGTAGACCCATGTAAAATATTTTTTGTACTCGGATTTCTTACATGTACTTCTGTTCGAGAGGTGGGCGGTTGTGTGATGAGACGTTGCAATGAAAGTTGTTGCTGTCAGTGCGTGGCGTAGTGAGGAGTCTGAAACTGCATGAAGTATTACAGCGCTGCTATTGTTAGACGAACCTACTTTGCTATTTCCGCTCCTCCTGTTTTTGGAGGTGTTAGCGTGTTCCGATTTCCTAATGAATTTCCGATTCCCCTTACGGAGCTGCCTGGACTGTTTTAAAATTAATGAAAACGTTTTACTTTAGTATTGGAAACTTGGAGCTTTGCATGTTAATATTTCACGACAGATTTTGTTTTTAGAACTTGTCCTACTTTCTCCTGTTCACAATTTTTACTCGGTAGTACAGTTTATTCCACAAAGCCCTGCAGAAAAGTGTCACTACATTTTGTTCTTGTTTTTATTTTAATGCTGTTATTTTAAATTTAAATAACAGAAAGTATTATTTGTATTTTTGCCTGTTTATTTCTTCATTTCTTTATGTTTACTTTCAAATTATTCGAAAAAATAAGAGAGTAATTTGATTTAATAAAATATTAACTAATAAAATGTGATCCTGCCTAGGAAATTGGTCCTTAATTCGGAAAAATCAATGTTTTGTTTTTGTTTGAGTCTACTTCAGAATTAAATTTCGAATATTATAAAAAGTATGTTGTAAGTAACATTTTATAACGATTTTATGTTAATACGAAATTGGTCTTCTCTCAGAAAACGGCTCTAAAGTTGAGTATCAGTGAAATGTGTCGCAGTTCCAGTGCAGTGAGTGAGTTGAAAGCGAAATGAGTGTATGCTGAAAGGTACTTGTGAATGTATGAACATATTATATTCGTGGGTTTTAGTTCGAACTTAGGGTTAAGATACAAATTAGATTTACTTTAAATGTTATTTTAAGTGATCGTGCATCATTTAATTTAGTATGATCCTTATTATTATTATTATTATTATTATTATTATTATTATTAATATTATTATTATTATTATTATTATTATTATTATTATTAGCATTGTTACTATTAATTATTATTAGTATTTATTATTATTATCAATTGTACTTTTTATTAATTGTGTTTATTATTAATTGTCATTATTGAGTGTAACTGGTTACCACTGCCACCGGGTATTTACCCACTTGCAGTATGAATAAATACATACAGGCGAATCCAGAAATGCATATAGAGTGTTAGTTGGGAGGCAGGAGGGAAAAAATACCTTTTGGGAGGCCGAGACGTAGATGGGAGGATAATATTAAAATGGATTTGAGGGAGGTGGGATATGAACGTGAAAATAACATTTTCGTTGTATTGCAGTCTGCTGCCACATCGATGATGTATCATCACGTAGTTCAAAGTTTGATCCAAATGATGGCGCTAAAATCCAGAAATCGATATTTTCACGCAAGTCGTGTTTTTTCGTTATATAAAATTACGTGTATTGAATTGGTGTCCTTTTTCCTAGGCATGACCACAAATTGAGATTTCGGCTTTAATGGATAAAAAAATCAGTAATATCTGACTTTGATAAGATATTTTATGACTGTAATAAGGATGTACAGCACTTTCAGAATGTATGCGGTACAATACAAGGAACGCTAAAAATAAAACAGGCAAAGAAACACTATTTAAATATTATGAAACAATGGCTGTACCGACACTTTTATCAGATAGTTGAATGTTTTTAAATAAAAAAGAAGAAATAACAAAAGCATCCTAAATGAAGTTTTTGAGAACAGTTAAGAGGTGTAGGCCCTATATCAATAGATCGCATCAGAAGTGAGAATATACGGGAAAAATTACAAGTTACACCCCTCCTAGATCAAATTAAACACTATAAAAGAAGATGTATAGGCCTACAACAGTTGTATAGGATGCCAGAAAACTGTGTCCATAAACGAGCTTTGGGTTACATTCCTGTCGAGTAAAGAATCAGTGGT
This sequence comes from Periplaneta americana, assembly GCF_040183065.1. Taxonomy (NCBI): domain Eukaryota; kingdom Metazoa; phylum Arthropoda; class Insecta; order Blattodea; family Blattidae; genus Periplaneta; species Periplaneta americana. Next base: position 42,171,026 of record NC_091121.1, on the reverse strand, counting down.
AGGCTATGCCAAGAAGGCGGTGGAATGCAGACCTGAACGCGTCATGTGGACTATCATAAATATGATGACTATGATGTCAGATAAATTCTGTTTTTATAAAATTCAGTATCTGTCGGTGGAAAAGTAGGTACCTATTTACCTATTTTTGAAAAAGTTATCTTGCAAGAATTATTGTCCTTCGATTGTCAGCATAAAAAGAATGGGTTGCAAAATGTAAGATATGAAGAACAAAGATCGAACACCGTGTTAGAAGATCTGTTTCTGTGATTATTCCAGGAAATATCGTTGCTGTGCATGGCATTATTTATCTGTTTATTTATTTATTTATTTATTTATTTATTTATTTATTTATTTATTTATTTATTTATTTTTACTTATTTATTTATTTGCTTATTTATTTATTTACTTATTTATTCATTTATTTAATTATTCATTCATTCATTTATTCATCTATTCATTTATTTATCTATTTATTTATTTATTCGTTGATTCATTTATTCATTTATTCATTTATTTATTCATTCATTCATTTATTCATTGATTCATTTATTCATTTATTCATTTATTTATTTATTGATTTATTTATTTATTCATTTATTTATTCATTTATTTATTGATTTATTTATTCATTTATTTATTCATTTATTGATTGATTTATTTATTTATTCATTTATTTAATCATTTTTCTACTTATTTATTTATTTATTCATTTATCTATTTATTTATTTATTCATTTATTTATTCATTTATCTATTTATTTATTCATTTATCTATTTATTTATTTATGTATTTATTTATTTATTTACTTACTTATTTACTTATTTATTTATTTATTTATCTATTTATTTATTTATTTATTTATTTATTTATTTATTTATTTATTTATTTATTTATTTATTTATTTATTTATTTATTTATTTATTTATTTATTTATTTATTTATTTATTCTGGTGATTTAGGAGGATCGATGAATTTGGTTTTAACGTATATCAGAGATTTTTAAATGTTTCAATGATTGTGTCTTTCACATCGTACGTAATTATTTGGATATGAGAAAATTATCTTCTAAATGCCTGAACGCTGATCAGCATCGACTCAGCGTGACAATTTTATAAGTCCCTTTGCCGCCTTTTCGAAGAAGTTTCTTTAGATCGTATTGTAACTATAGACGAAACATGGATCCATCATTAGGATCCAGAAACAAAATAAGAATAACATAAAGAAACATTCTAGTTATCCTCGTCCATGAAATTTCTATTATTACTAGCAGTCCGTGATATCGAAATTTTTATTTCTTCTTTTGACCTAACACAAGACAAAAAGGTTAGATCTCATTATGTGAGGTTAACACTAACATCACGCTTGACATTTACTTAGATGGCGCAAGATTACCACATTGACAGCGAACAAGACATACATGTCCGAGCAGAAAATCGAGCCCTCAACCGAGGTTTACACGCTGCGTTGCAACTGTTCCACACACTTTCAGTACCTCACGGTCAGTTATAATTAGTACTACAATCATTATATTTAACGCCCCAAAACAGATGAGTTTATATGGCGATAATATAACAATGGTGCAATGATAATGAGAAGCGAAACAAAAGCACTCAGACAGAATATTCTGCTGCACAACCGCTTTGTCCATCCCATAAACCACAGGGTAGTCGGGGATCGAAATGTTGTCTCCTGAATTATCAGGAAATTCTATATTGATAAATTAGGTCATCGCTGTAATGGGAGAGAAGCGGAGTGTGATGAAAATTATAGTATTCGTTCTTACGATTTACTGGGAATTGCTTTTAGTTATCTTATATGAACATAAGATCAGAAATGTCTCAGTTGTCACAGTTTGTATCACGAAATTGTCGAAACTGCGACCACTCGATCGTACACTCTAAATTACTGCTAAAAGTAACAAACAAGAAACAATCACATAGTTCAGCGCCGCATTTTAGCTTAGGTATTGTTGCAGTAGTTGATATCGCATTATTCTAAACTATGTTTAGTCTTCCTCTCTGATTCAAAGTTGTTGGAGTGATTAATAAAATAAACGGTACAACGCTTTGACACATACACTTACTATACATGACTAGTAAAACCACTATTTTATCTTATGGTTAATTCAAATGTAGCATGCTCTATGCAACAGGAGTATCTATCGGAGTTCGGTTTAGGGGAATTGTCAACAATGATTATAGACTTTCTATTAGTAGTTGTGGTTGGCATACCTGTCATTGTTGCTACGAATACATTTGATATTTGATAGCGAATGGTACAAGATGTAAGCATCCAAAAGTGAATAGCGTGCTGTAATTCTTTTTTGACTAGAGAAGGGCGTAAACCTTCTAAATCCATCGCAGAAAGTTTCCAGTCTATATGAAGAGATATGCATAGGGAAATCAGCTGTAATGGATTGGTGTGCACGATTTCGTTTCGGCCGAACATCTCTACAGGACAATCCATTACCAGGCCAAGAGCTCTTGTCCGAAATAATAGTAGAATATCAGTAAATGAACTTAGTTTACGAGTATTACTTAATATCAGCCAGGGAAATATCCATAAAATCCTCCTAAAACACATACAGTATCGCAAAGGTTGCGTGAAGTGGGTGCCACATACTTTAGCCGTGTTGTGGAGAAAGCCGAACGTGTGAGAATCTGCCAACAAAACCTAGACCACATCAGGAGGAATGTGATCTGCTCTTGCATCGTATTGTGACGAATTCTGGTGTCAGCATTTTGAGCCACACTCCATTGGTATCGCATGGATTAGCAACCCATTACTGTCTGAAAAGCTGAAATGCAAGGACATGTAGGGAAGGTCATGTTATTGTTTTTTGTTATGGAGGTCCATTGACAGTAGAATTTCTATAGCATGGAAAAATGATCGATGTTCAGCGTTTTGGCATCTTAGAAAAACAACGAGAATAGACACCCAGGCCTTTGACAGAAACTGTACGAAAATTCAATAATCGCATTATTATTAAATCACATTACTATTATTATTATTATTATTATTATTATTATTATTATTATTATTATTATTATTATTTGTAATTTTAATTAATGTTTTGTTGTTATTATTGTAACTTTTATACTTTGCTGTAGCCAATGCTAACCGTTGTTGGCTAGCACATTAATAATAAATGAAGAATATGAAATAAAAGTAAATATATAAACATAATATAATGTTTTATTACTTTGAAATGGCTGGGGGAATTAATTAACTAGCCACTACTTCCGTTTTTTTTATTACTATTCAACAAATACCAAACAATACATGTTGCATCCCAACACATTGTTTTACATGTTCCAAATACATTAGTCATCGGCAGTTGAAGATGTTCCATGGCATATTTGTCCTTTATGATATCAACATGTTAACAGAAATAAATATTGGCGATAATTTAGTGTTTTCAAGAAATAAATATATTTTAATATGTTTTCTTCGTGAACTTGGTCAGCACATAACAAGAAAATTTCGCTATTGAAATTTCTAGTGTCCCTTTTTAGGCACAGACCACTAATTTTATTTCCCTTGCAAATAAATTTTAATGCCGCATTTTATGGGGTTTGAACCCAAGAAGTTTGGAGTCAGTGACAAGCTTGTTTATCGAAACTCGCACCTTTTTATGCTTTATTCAATGAAAGGTCAAAAAATGGAACGAAGAAAAGTCCTGCGAAGATCAGAGAGCCTATTAAATAATGAATGTCAACATCAGAGGGCAATTCTGTTCCGTGGAACATAGTGGCGTTACTGTCGACAGAAATAATTCGTTCTTCTCACTCTTGCTCCGTATCTTCGTCGCCATTGCATCAATCACAGTGAAGGTTTCCAAGCGGTTGTCGTATTAACTGATCCAGTTGTATAAATTATTTGTAGAGTTAGAGTGAAGACAGAAGTTTCATGGTCGACTAAAGAATAATTTAATGGCACGATACTTTCACAATACGTATGATTCGATTTTTGGGTCTGCGAAGTAACCGGAACATGTGCAGTTTATTACTTCCGCGAAGTAACCGAAACATTTGCATTTGCAATTTTATTAATTAAAATTTATAAATTAACGTGGGTGAGATTCTGAATATTCAAGCAGTTCTCTTTCATTTTGAGACATATGTTACTGTGAACCAAGCTTGTACAGTAGCTTATCTGCATCTACATTATCAAACTTCGTTTGACAAAGCTTAATATAAGACAAAGCGAGGATGTCCTCGTCTAACGCACCTCCGTCCCCCTGTCAGAATTCTGTAGCCTTCTAGAATGAAGCCATCTGTGTGCTACGTCCTGCTGCATACTTTGTTGAACTGAAACTAAAAATAAATAGCATTGGACAACAAATTTAAAATTTGTGTCTGTCCTTTAGATGAAACCATGTAATTTTAACTATATGAGAGGTGCTGAGTTCACTTCTGAAAACCAAAATTCTCTAACACATACCATTTTTATGTTCCACGTACTTCACTTATTTACACAAATTTGTTACACTAGCACATAAAGTAACCTTTGTTTGGCCAAAATTCACAAATTAAAATGTATTTTTGATCTTCTACATTTGTAGACAGCATCTGCAGTCTCTTTTATGAGTGACCTGCAATATTCAGCCATCATACTTGCATTCCACCTTCCACTGAAGCGCTTTTCGAAGGTAGATATTTCTTGATGAAACCTCTCCCCGTGTTCATCGCTTACAGCACCAAGGTTTTTTCGAAAGAAGTTCAGGTGGCTGTCAAGAAAGTGTACTCTCAGTGACATGTTGGATCTCTTAAGGTGAAAGTAGTGCAGCATTTCACTAACATTAAATAAATATTTATTTTGGAGAAACAGTACGTGCTGGACAAAAATTATCTGCAGATTCGTTTTTTCCATCACAAAATACATCGAATACACATATTTCTATAAAAAAGGACAAATTTCATGTTGTACAGTGTAATCCGTGACGCTACAGCCCGTCCGACCAACCAGCTGCTGGCCTCACGCTCACATGCCGAAGCAGGGGTAGACGATCATCCAACCAGCATGGAGGTATCGTGTAGTTAACACAGTGATCACCCCAGCCGTTATAGCTGGCTTTCGCAACCGGATTTCGCTACGTATCATAGCTCCTCAAGTGCATCACGATGATGGGTGGGCATCGGCCCCATACACTGGTCGAAATTTCATGAGAAAATTTCTTCCCCCATGAAGACTCGAACCAGCGCGCATTCCGTAATGCAAGTCCTAGGCAGAATGCTTTAGACCACGACGCCACGGCGCGAGACGTTGTACTGAAACTATTGATTGATAAATTAAGGCGAAAGTTTCCCAGTATTTCCTTCGAAATGGTTGAGGAAAAATCCCGGAAATAACCTCAGCCAGAATCTGAACTCGGGCTTGCTACTTGAATTACTTACATATAGATGGATAAATAACAATAACAATATTTACGGTATATTGCCATGTGCTTACATACAGTATGCTAATTAATAAAATTATTAATTTGATCTTTGCTTTATTAATGTGATCTGATCGTTGCTTTTCCTTTTAATAGTGCATTTTGTTTTAATGTATAACTTACTTACATACTTATGGCTTTTAAGGAACCCGGAGGTTCATTGCCGCCCTCACATAAGCCCGCCATCGGTCCCTATCCTGAGCAAGATTAATCCAGTCCCTACCATCATATCCCACCTCCCTCAAATCCATTTTAATGTTATTCTCCCATCTACGTCTCGGCCTCCCGAAAGGTCTTTTTCCATCCTGCCTCCCAACTAACACTCTATATGCATTTCTGGATTCGCTGTATGTATTTATTCACACTGCAAATGGGTAAATACCCGGTGGCAGTGGTAATCAGTTACACTCAATAATGACAATTAATAATAAACACAATTAATAAAAAGCACAATTAATAATAAAATAATAATAATAAATAGTAATAATAATAATAATAATAATAATAATAAGGAGCATACTAAATTAAATAATGCACGATCACTTAAAATAACATTTAAAGTAAATCTAATTTGTATCTTAACCCTAAGTTCGAACTAAAACCCACGAATATAATATGTTCATACATTAACAAGTACCTTTCAGCACTACATTCATTTCGCTTTCAACTCACTCACTGCACTGGAACTGCGACACTTTTCACTGATACTATCCTGATTTCACTAACACTTCAAAAACATTTCGCTATTCAAATACTTTGCACTACCACTATAAACTATAAAACTTCACTGACCAAACACACTTCACTTACACACCACACTTCACACTTCACTGACACAGGACACTTCTTCACTGATACAACATTTCAAATAACAAAACATCAATTACACCCTTTAAGTAGTGTGTATAATATACTACCGTCTATTAGTAAAGTCCTTAAGCCTATTTTTAAATACATTTTTGGTTATTGGTAAAGCCTTTAGTAAGTCTGCAGGTAAAGCATTCCAGTCCCTGATAGTACGATTGAGAAAAGAAAACCTTCCAGTGTCCGTCCTCAATTTATATGAGTGGTCGTTCCTTGAAGAGTAATTTGGCGGCCTGGATGTATTATTATTATTATTATTATTATTATTATTATTATTATTATTATTATTATTATTATTTTACTACTACTATTATTATTATTATTATTATTATTATTATTTTACTACTACTACTACTACTACTACTACTACTACTACTATTAGAGGTTTGACTGTTATTCATAGTTTACTTTTACGTTCCATTCTTTATGGGCAATTAAAACATCATAAAGTCTGATTAGTGTAATATGTAACTAGAGTCCACGGCAATTCGGAAGGCGGGTTGTCTGCTAGCGTTTGCGTCGAGAGAGACAGATAGAGAGAGCAAGGCAGCGTACAACATTGCCACATCGTACTTCTCGCACGTGCAATACAAATAGCGCAGGAGAGAAGTTAAATTATCAAAAGACAATAATGACCTTAGCCGTTGATTACTGTAAGCATGACACCTAACAAACCCTCTTTCCTTCACTAACAATATTCTTTGCACGTTTCTCAATCCCACACCACATGCTTCTGCAGTCGTTTCTTGCACGTTGGCAACGTTGCTGCCAGCATCAAGATGGCCGGCAGCGTTCTGCTCGTTAACGTTTTTATAATAATTATACACCTTAAACACTATTTTCCGCGCCTGCTTGTGTAATACTTGTGTTTTTACAGTCTCTTCTTCCATTTATTTACCTCACATACACATAGTAAATGTTAGTTTTACTTATTCAATGTATTGAAACACTCGCACGTGAACAAACGAACTCAGGAAGTGCTTGTTATAGACTGATTCTGATTGGTTTTCCTGTTCAAGCTTGTGACGTCACATGCCATACAGGCTACGGCGCATCTAGTGGCCACCCGCCTTCCGAATTGCCGTCTAGTCTAGTCAGCTATGTATCCAATGCAGGGGAAAGGAACTGGCTTAGTTACCCCATGAGCGATGTCTTATTTCACTTATTAAGTTCAGATCTGCCTACGGGCAGTTGACCAAACAGCAACCATATTGTCTTTACTGTATTTATCCTAATTCCACTAACCTAATTCCAATATAGACATTACACGCAATCATAAGAATTTCCTTAGATCCTCTTTTCCCTTTTTTCTTTTCACCTGCATTCCATTTCCTTAAATATAACTATGCACTGCAATAATACAAAATGTTAAGCATTTACCTTCGCCTGCTAAAACTGTACATTTCTCCGCACCAGTACACACAATCTATGAGTATTTTCCCAGGCGTATTTCCGCATTAGGTTGGTAGTAAAATTAAGGAAGAATATTCACAGATTTTTAGTGCTTCCAGTAATCCATACGTTTCGTTAATCGAGGAAGTGCGTACTTTCCGTGAGTGTTTAATTCCTTATGTGACACGGAAACAATTTTTTGGAGCTCGGCTTGGCGTATTTCACAGTCACGCTAAATAATTTAGATTTATCTTGGTGTAGTCGCTTTCCGGGCCATGTGTGCGCTGTAACCATGGAGCTCCGTATGATTATTTAATCAACAAACAATTTGAACGTCGCTGTGCGTACTCCGAAACAACTGGCCCCTAAAATAATCTATTTCCACGAATTTAGTTTTAATGTTGTGCCTAATGCAATTCAAGCGTAATAAATTGTGCTGTGAGATCTGTAATAGGCCTATGCGTATAAAACTTCTAAAAGTCATTAAAGGCAATATTTGGAAAACAAACCATGTTTCTTGCTTTCTCTTCATCTTACTTTTAACAGAATATACTAAACAGTTCTCTTTTATGTATGGTATCACAGTTTCATTCCATTACTAGGCTGGAATAGTGTCAAACTGGCAACATTGTTCGATTGACCGAACATTTTTACATGTATGATTGCTATAGATACATGTGTAAATTACGAGAATAGAGTTTGTGCGAGATCGTGCCTATTTGCTTGTTTTCCGCACAGAACCAATACGCGGTAAGTGTGAAACACCACATTCAGTATTCCCAACGTAACACACATAACAATTTCCCTCTTCTTACCGCTTAAGCGCGACATTCATTTTACTGCTTTAGGCTTTTAACATATTATTTTTAGAGACGTTTAACATAGTAATAATTATAAATTGGAAACTTACCACTGCAATTTCACCTAAATTGCAGTGTTAATTATTGTTTTTAAATATTTGCAAAAATTAAGTAAAGTCTACTACTCCACGAAACTCATTGCATTCCTGATACAAGTAACATTAAGGAAGCCGTGAAAAAATCAACAAAATTCCAGATGCGGATGTTATTACTGCAATATGTTATATAAATAATATTGTTAAAATATTAAAATGAAAAATAAATCATTACATAACCTTACCGTTTGTTTTAAGTTCGCATTTATAGACTGGGGGAAAAAAAAAGAGACGTATTTCACGGCCTGCTGGAGTATAGTAAACACAGAAAACATTTTATAGCAACAATGTTGAAGAAAGATATTAAGTTTTCCGAAGTTGCCGTCATTAAACAGAAACCAAAATGGAGATTTCATTGCAACTAATTAGAAATTCGCCTTTCAGGTATGTAATAAACGATCTTCGCACAAAATAATTTACGATACACGAGCGGTATGTTTGTTTTCATGTTCTCGGAAATTAAAAAAGCTCAACTACGTTTCGCTTTTTCAATCTTTTCCTCGACCATGAAAACGTCAACATACCGCTCTTGTAACGTATATTACTATTCTGTGTTTCCAATAAAAATGTTTGAGGATTCATAGAATCTCTTTCTAGCGTGAAACGCTGGATGTTGAGAGGATTGGGACTTTTTAAGACTTACTGAATTTGCAATAAATTTAAAGAAAGTGTATATGTGTTGAATTGTAAGTATCTTTATTTGTAAATCCATAAAAATTACAGCCGAAATTTAACGTAAATTTTACAACAGTGTAATAAATCATGTACTAAATACTTTAATGTGTGAGATATAACTTTTTGGTGCATAGCTTCGTCTTTATTCACCGTTATACATATACTATGTGAAACATTTTTTTTTTAATTTGCATATAGTCCACACATCTCAGAAACAAACTATGTTAAAAGTGAAATTTTGTATAGACTTTCAAAATTCAAGTACGTTTCAAATAGGCTATTATTGTAATATTGGTATAATAATTTCAAGTATTTTTACAGAAACTATTAATTTCATTTGTAGTGATTTTTGATGTGTAAATAAATTGAAGTAAATTTTTTAATAAACACTGTTATAGTAGTCTAGTTAAGGATTGTTGTATTAAAATCTACCAATAAAATTTCAAATTCCTTATAATTATACTTAAGTTTTGGAATGTGTGTACTCATGTGTACGGTTTCTCAGAACACTAGTGTTCATTATACAGTAGAACGCCAATTCTGTATAAAACCTTTTACAGAAGCACCCCACATCTTTCACAGAAAGAGTCCACCTCTTCTTGTTCACTAAGGTCGCAGCGATGCGGCGAAGACGCATAAATATGACAGTACCACAAATAAGTACGCAGTGTCATTATAATATGTAGCATTTGCTTTAATGCTGAACACAATAGTAATATGCGTTACAAGAGCGGTATGTTGACGTTTTCATGTTCGAAGAAAAGATTGAAAAAGCGAAACGTAGTTGAGCTTTTTTAATTTCCGAGAACATGAACACAAACATACCGCTCGTGTATCGTAAATTATTTTGTGCGAAGATCGTTTATTACATACCTGAAAGAGGAATTTATAATTAGTTGCAATGAAATCTCCATCTTTGTTTCTGTTCAATGACGGCAACTTTGGAAAACAAATATATCTATCTTCAACATTGTTCCTATAAAATGTTTTCTGTGTTTGCTATACTGCAGCAGGCCGTGATATACGTCTGTCTTTTTTTTCCCCCAGTCTATGATGAGTCTGGAATCTTGTTGATTTTTTCACGGCTTCCTTAATGATACTTGAATTACAAATGCAGTAACTTTTGTGGTGTTGTAGAGTTTACTTAAATTTTGCAAATATTTAAAAACAATAATTAACATTGCAATTTAGGTGAAATTGCAGTGGTAAGTTTCCAATTTATAATTATTACTATATTGAACGTCTTTAAAAATAATATGTTAAAAGCCTAAAGCAGTAAAATGAATATGACGCTTAAGCGGTAAGAAGAGGGAAATTGTTATGTGTGTTACGTTGGGAATACTGAATGTGGTATTTCACACTTACCGCGTATTGGTTTTGTGCGGAAAGCAAGCAAATACGCACGATCTCGCACAAATTACATTTTCATATATCAAAATATATAGAGATTTTTTCTTTTATGAACTGTAGTATTTTTAGTATGAAAAGAGTTCCTATCAAGAACACATTTACTGTGTTCTTAATAGTACATTATGCAACGAGCCTATAATGAAGGTAATTAAGAAGTGAGTATGGATATTTATGAAACGAGCGCAAGCGAGTTTCATAATTTTCATACGAGCTTCTTAATTACCATTATAAGCGAGTTTCATACGACTTTTTCTGCTCGACCATATTTCTAACTTAATATTATTAATTTTATTGTATCTGACCTTCAGCAATGTTCCGTATGTTGTGAGATGTGCGCAAACGCGAAAGTATTGATTTTTTCCGAGGAACAGATGTCCACATTGACCTTGCTAGACCATGAGAACCTACAGAGATAACATTGAAATAAAATTAGACATTGAAAAACGAGATGACAAATTGAATTTATTTGAATATTATTTACAATTAACGCTAATTATTATAGTAACAGAACATAACCTTCTGCGACAGTATTGGATTTCCAGCCTCTGTGACTTTTCGCTATTTCTCTTTCGATTGCATATCCGAGAATAATCGATACTTGCGGTTTTATAATGGTAGAAAGCTGACCTGTCATTGGCTGAACAGTTGTAACCTGAGTCGTCATTGGCTGAAAGACCTGACCTTTAATGAGTAGGTGTACTTTAATGACATGCATTAAAGGTCTGCTACCAGGTGTATAATTACTACATTTCGGCATGGTCGAGTATAAAGAAAAATAAACAATATTTTACAAACAGCTCTGATAAGAGTCGTGCCTGCAGCATAATAACTGGAGGATTTTACATAAGATTTCTTTATTCAGAAGTCGCTATTTCGACTTCATAATTATGTAGGTAATTTATTTCAGCTTGTCTTCGGAGTTTCAGTGGAAATTTTAGTCCAGCATTATAAATCGCTTGGGAACACTAATATTGTAATTACTTGTGATACGTATAAAGTTTTCGCCATTTTCAATTCGATGAATAACTTGCAGTTTTTGTTGCATGTATAAAGACGTCCTCTTGACGGAGATCTCTTACCGTCTGTGATGTGCTCGGTGCCAGTGCCTGAACTGAACTGGCATCATCATTGTTTACTAAGCCACGATACACTTACAACCATTTACAGAATTGGAGTCGGACTATATTGCGAGTTTATCCTTCTGAAAAGCTAAAACAATCTTCTACCGAAAAAATATAGAGTAGATCGGGGGAAAATGCCTGACTTTTTCTTTGATTGAAAATTTAAGATACTGTTCATTTATTTTTGAATTTCATATTGAAATATCAAAGTCTGGAAGGTATTTTGAAACTATATTTTTGATACAAAATAGGAAACATTAATTACCTTGTTTATAGAAACAGGTTTTCTTCTTGCCTGCACTGTAGGCATCTTTCCCCGATAGTCGTGTAAGATGGCAAATGCAATTAACACATTTACTTATACATGTATTTTACCTGAACTTGGTTTGATACATGTACATAACAAAATTGACTTAATCTAAAGCTCATGGACACTTTTTCACTCGTTTATCACTACTTAACAACACAGTCATTGCACATACATTATTGCAGTGTGCAAGACTCGTGAAATCACTTCTTGCACACAATGAATTCAATCCAGTACATTTTTTGTCATCAGTCTTTTTAGGCGGCGTTTAAGGGTACGGTAAGGAATCCCGTATGCTTGCGATGCCCTAAAACAGTTCATACCCTCTGTTATAGCATGCTCCATTGCAAGTAGAAGACTGTCCTCAATCCACTGACTTCTATCAGAGGATCTTACGTAATGTTTACACATTCCCTGTAATAAAACAAAAAAAGTAAAATTCTTGCAACAAGTTGTTATCTTATCCTGAAAAAAGTGATCATCTTCCCCAAGTATCGGGGTAAGATGCCTAGTGCTGTGACGCAACCTAAGATGGCGGAACAAGGTCGTTGGTTGTTAACAATACAAACTTTAGAACTTTTACTACAATATCCATTACAAAAGTTTGACAGTTATTACGAATTCAAGGATGTATTAAAATTGTAATTACTTTATAGCAGAAAAATGAGCTGTTTTCTTTTCTTCTTCTTACAACAAGAACACGTGACAAAATGAGTTAGCTTCCACTCTACAGACAGTCAACTGTTTCAGTGATCATGAAGACATGCGCGTGCCGTTCTGTCTTGGAAGAGTGTGAAACTACAAAGAAATAAGCACCTTCCCTCGATAGTCATCTCCCCCGATTCACTGTATGATTATATATACAGGGTCTTTCAAAAGTAACTTGCAATTAAAATTTTATTTAATGATGAAATTTTGGACAAAAAGTTGAGACACATCAAACCTTGCATTTACAAAGGAATATTTTTATGTACGGTAATAAAATAATTTTACGACTGTTACATTGTGAATTATGACATCATCAAGAAAATTTTTAAATGACACTCTATAGTTTTTTTTTCATTACCATCTGAAGGAGAATAATTTTATGTAATATTTCATTTATTTTGTACAGAAACCCTAAGGTTATGTGTTCTATGGTAACAATTTTATTGTTGATATATTATTTTGTCAGTCCCTGTATTATGAAAGCGGGTTTATTTATGAAATAAACATAAAATCAGATGTTTTAACAGACTCAGAAGAAAGTGTAGCATTGTACCGTTTTAATGGACTATAATTTATTCACGCTATTCCGTGATATGAGGAGGGTGTAATAAAATTTGGAACACTTTGAATAAAATTACATCTTTGTTCCATAAATCTCCTATTCGCGCAAAGTCCCTCGACCCATATTCGAACCGGGACCTGCCGGGTACGAGACATGAGTGCTAACTACACAGCGGGCACTCGGTCTCTTGCTATTCAGAGGACTAACTCGGACGCCGCCGCCGCCGCCGTCACAGCGGAATTGATCCTTCACTGTGAACACTCAACACAAGAATTTGCACCGGGTGGGCAGAAATAAAATCCAGAAATATGGCCTTTCGCTACCTGTAGAGCTGGTGTGTAGCTAGTAAAGTTAACTCTAGCAGAAAACAGTAACATGGATGAATAATTTCAATTTTGATAGAGAGATGGTATTTCGGCAACGTAAGTCCTAGGGATTATCTGTGTCCGCTTTATAGTTCGCGAGAAACCCTAAAAATGTGACAGGAGATCCTTCGAATTTTTATAATGCGTGAAATGTATGTGCTGTTCGTGACTGTTATTGTGAGCATTATTAAGTTAATAAGGATGTTTATGTTTTGAAATGAAATATTGATGTTTCTTTTCATTCCTGTCTTTATACTCCCTGCATTTAAATAATAAGGCGGAGCCTTCCCATTAATTACTTAAGGGGAGAGGATGGTATTTTTTGGTGAAAAAAAATGAATAAATTTTCAAAAACAAATTCTTTAAAATACTCTGTGATATGTGTGGAATGCATAGCATAACATTTTGTGGGTATTTGTGCCCTTATCGGATGTTGAGTCGCCATTTTAAACTTCCTGCGTTATGGATTTTTAAATCACTCGCCCACTTTTATTGTTGTTTCCGGTAAATTAAATTTAAAAAAAAATTCTTTAAAATACCCTTTGATATGTGTGGAATGTATTGCATAACATTTTGTGGGTATTTGTGTCCTTATCGGCTGTTGAAACGTCATTTTTAAACTTCCTGCGCTATGGATTTTTAAATCACATGCCCACTTTTATCGGTTTCCAGTAACTTCACTTTTTTTGCTACATTGCCAGACAAAAATGGACATAATTTCTGAAATATTAAAGATACACGCATGAAATTTAGAACACAATTTCTTTAGACTATTAGAAAACTTTTCTCTGTAACAGAATTCTGTTAATTGATTTCATTTTTAAAAATACGTCCGTTTGTTTGCAAGAAAGGAAATCAGAAAATTGTTATTAAATTTTAATTGTTTATTTTACAAACGTAGGGACCAATATCAAAATTCTGTTACAGACAGTTTGTAGAACATGCTTTTGCAAATACATTGCAAAACCTTGTTTGAATTTATCTTTAAAAGCGGTTTAGATATATCGGTTTTAGTACAATCCTGCATTGGGTATATTTTTTTAAATTTGGGCCTTCAAATATTTTTTTTTTTTTTTCAAAATATTTTTATTTGGTTAAGTTGCCACAGCTATGAGCTCTCTACACACAAAAAAATAATATTTTACACCAAATAGAAAAAAAAGTTTAAAAAATACCATCCTCTCCCCTTAAAAATCGCTTTCTCATTCCATGAGGCCTAGTCTGGAGACAATTTATTTGATAGTCGAAACGATTCACAAATCAATTTGATGCCAATGACTTGTTTGGAATTTTAATGAATGATAATAATAATAATAATAATAATAATAATAATAATAATAATAATATCTCATTACAGAGAATTAGATTAATTTGGAAATTAATGATACCACAGTTACGATTTTAAAATTATTTTATGTTTCTCGCTTTTTACGTTTCCCTTTCATGAATCATACAATTTGTGTATGAATAATAATGAATTCATTATAATGTCACATTTATTTGTTTCTTCTTTATGTTTAATCGCGGCTTGCTGAATTCGAAACTCCTATGTTTCAAAAACATCATAATTTCAGTTATCCAAGACCTACTGTAGTTAATATCATAACTGCATTAACAGAAAATGTGACCACATTTCTCGAATGCTAAGCGCATAAACGTTTCATTTTGAAATTCAACTAAGTAGGTTTCAAGGTAGGAGTAGATGTGTTTATCAGGCTGGATATAGAGCATCCCTAATCGCTTGAGTCCAGGCAGGTCTTCTGTTCACCATTATGGAATAACATGCGTGCTGATTGTGCTTCCCGGCTAAACAGGTTCCATCATGCGGCACCACGCATTCTTCTTCATCCAAGTCCATATATCATAATCTCCGATGTTCGTCTGTCGCAACACATGAATCGTCTTCAGTCGTCATGTCTCCGCTGCAAGGGAAGAAACTGTGCGTGTCCGGTGGTTCTTTTTTTTTTTTTTTCTTTCTTTAAAATTTTAGTAATCTCGAATCTACCAATTTTGCACAAACCGTGAGAAACACATGCATTCGGCAATGTTCTCCTTCCTCATACATTAAAATTAGATCTTCAGCAAATAATAAAACTATATTAAAGATTACATCGTTTATTTTCTTAAGCGGCCGCGTACCGCAGTCGATGAAGTAACTGCCTACGGACTGGAAGACGCCGGGTTCAATCCCGGGTGAAGGCGAGATTTTTCCCGTTGTCAAAACTGATAGAGCGACTCCGACGATTACTCAGCCTCCTATTAAATTGAGTACCGGATCGTTCCCGGGGGTAAATGGCGATCGGATCGTGCTGTCGACGACATTACCACTTTATAGTACCGAGATCATCCCCTAAATGGCGTTTTAAAGGGGATAATTACTTTTTAAAATCCTATATTCATATTGTTATCTATCTATCTATCTATCTATCTATCTATCTATCTATCTATCTATCTATCTATCTATCTATCTATCTATCTATCTATCTATCTATCTATCTATCTATCTATCTATCTATCTATCTATCTATCTATCTATCTATCTATCTATCTATCTATCTATCTATCTATCTATCTATCTATCTATCTATCTATCTATCTATCTATCTATCTATCTATCTATCTATCTATCTATCTATCTATCTATCTATCTATCTATCCATCCATCCATCCATCCATCCATCCATCTATCCATGCATCCATGCATCCATCCATCCATCCATCTATCCATCTATCCATCTATCCATCTATCTACCTATCTATCTATCTATCTATCTATCTATCTATCTATCTATCTATCTATCTATCTATCTATCTATCTATCTATCTATCTATCTATCTATCTATCTATCTATCTACCTACCTCTCTGTCTGTCTGTCTGTCCGTCCGTCTGTCTGTCTGTTTGTCTGTCTGTCTATCTATCTGTTTATTTATTGATTGATTCATTCATTCACTCATTTACTCATTCAGTCATTTATTTGTCTCTTTATTTATTATTTATTTACGTTGCAGTACAGCTTTCGTAAAATATCGTCTTAAGTATAGGGCTATTCAAAGGACGGTTACAAGATATGTTGCAAATCTGTCAAACCTTTCGATTAATGTATATTTCTTTTAGACCTGAGTATGTTCCAGTTCCACTTCCATCTTTGTTATGTTCTACATATTCGGTATTACCTACCGATAATAATTCTTTCATTAAAATGAATCAGGAATTTTGGATATTTCCAGCTCTGGCTAAAAATTCAGCGGACCCAGTTTGGGTTCTTAGTGGATGTAATACGGGTGTTGTTGTTGTTGTCTTTTTATGTTTTCCCTATGTTGTCATACGCAGTGGTTTTATGTCATACTGAGCACATAATAAAAGTGTCCCACTTGTGATTCTAAATCTTTTTAAAAAGATGGTAAAATACATTAAAGGACTCAATCCTTGAACAGATTCCAAGGCAACAGAACAGTAGGCTAATACATTTGTGATTAAGAACTCTACATTTTTAGAACATGTCAGTACCTCATCATGCAGTCCACGATGTTCGACATTTTGTCTATGTCGTATTGTCCATATGTAATCAATTCACACACACATAAGCTTACGCAATTAAAATAAACAGCTTGAAGGTCAGTTTCTCTGACTAGCAACAGGTCACATTTTTTAAACACCCGTTAGAACGTGATCTGCAGTACTCGACGTTACCTTGGTTACCACAAGCTCTTGTCTGGGTTCGAGTTCCAACCAGATTATGGATGTCTGTACTGGTGCAAATCTTGAAGCGTAAACTGAGATAAAGATTTGAGTCAGTTTGGCTTTGGAAATCACGTAACCGTGAAAATTTGCGTGGGGTAAGTATGACTACCACCAAAAAATATTGACAAGAAGATTTCACACAGTTTCTTATTATAAGCTATGTTTGTTTCGCAACAATTCAGTTCCTGTATCATATTGTAAAATAAGTTTCGCCTACTGTTTATAACCTATTTTCTTTGTATATTATTTAATAGACATAAATGAAGTGATTTCTGTGCGACGAAATGAGATACATTTTCGATCTTTGGAGTATACATAAAAACGCATTATTTATAATCTGAAAAATAAATATCAAAGGTGAGTAAAAAGTATTAAACACTGACGGTAGCTTCTCAAATTTTAATTTCATGAAGAAAACATTAATACAAAAGTTATGGGAGATTAAAAAAGGAATATTTCGAACATGTTTTCAAAAACTGTGTTTTTCGTTTATAAAAAAAATATGCCAAGGAGTCTGTATTTTTAATAGCACCATGTACTTATTTTTTCACTTTTGGATTCTTCAGTTCTTGAAACGTAATAAATAAAAAATAATTTTTCTTGTGAATTTAAAAACACATTTATGTTTTAGAAAATCGATATACTGTATATCATTGAAAACAGTTCAAAAAAACTCTGATTATGTCACAAGTTGATATCAATTCATAGAAGATGTTCAAAATGAGTCTCATTCACTTACAAATAATACATAAGCCTATCTAGGAATTTTTTTTATGTTTTACCATTTCCACTTTCATTTAACTTTTTAAAAATTGTGAGTACTGTAGACTTAATAACGTTTTATTGGGTGCAAATCATTAAAGAAGGCACAGACCTTCTTTTGTACCTCTTTCTAACAATATAACCGATCATAATCTGTACCTCAATTAGGGTAAACTAGGGTCTGTTGGACAGTCGGGCATGTTGGACACTCTGTACTTTAACGTGTTACCTCGCCACTTGTGGGCACCACATTCTGCTAGAAGTCAATGACGAAGTAGCCATGACGGAAGTAGCCACTTCGTCATTGACTTCTAGCAGAATGTGGTGCCCACAAGTGGCGAGGTAACACGTTAAAGTACAGAGTGTCCAACATGCCTGACTGTCCAACAGACCCTACTTTATCGTTTTATTTCTGTAAAATTATTTATGAAATAATCATTGTTATTCAATTGTTTCTGATTAGCTTTTGCCTGTGATTATTTATTCATGGCCCCTTATTCTCCATAGAGATAAATTTATATACTGAAGCTTTTCTTTTTGTTATGTACACATGAGATAGGATCATAAATTTGAGGTAATTTTTACAAAATAATAGATTACAAATAATAATAATAATAATAATAATAATAATAATAATAATAATAATAATAATAATTTTTCATTGAGTGTTCTGCCCAAGGGCAGGTCTTTCACTGCAAACCCAGCTTTCTCCAGTCTTTTCTATTTTCTGCACCATTACTATTACCCTATTATTTTTTTTTTGCTATAACTTTTGTGTATTGAGTTCCTTCATAAAATTAAAAATAGTACTAACTTGGTAACTGTTTGACTTAATTTATAAATTATAATGCTTAAACAGCGGATGTAATTATTTTTCCGAAGTTCCCGCATATTGCATTTCCTTCTAATATTTACTGTATCTTAAAAAATAGCTTTTGTACAGGATATGAATATGAAAAATATTTATGGTGGCTTGGTACCTCAGTTGATAGAGCAAATGGCTACGGACTGAAAAGTCTCCGGTTCAATCCCAGGATGGGATTTTATTTTATTTTTTTTTTCAAAACTTCTAGAACGGTCCTAGGGTCCACTCAGCCTCCTATCAAATTGAGTATCGGGCCTTTGCTGGTGGTAAAAGGCACTCGAAGTGTGGTTGTAAGTTTAAGTGGTTTCAATAATAACAGTTCACCATCAGGATAAAATAAGAATACATTTTTGTAATTTTATTTGAATTTTAACATAGTATAATGAGTACCGTTCAGTGATAGCACATCTTGTATAGAGCACATCTAGGTCAGAAAGCATGGGTAGACATAACGGCTCGGTTAGAAAAGCCAACGTACTATGGTAGGAACGATCATGATTTTAAAATCAAATGTAGGAAACAGAAAATTGATGTAGGTAAATTCTCATTTTTAAATAGAACTATACATGATTGGAATGACCTACCTGCAGCGGTCTTTGAGGACTGTTCTTCCTTAAGGAGATTCAAGAATAATTTAAAAAGTTGTGTATAAAGTGAAAATTAAAATTAAGGTGACATTCAACATTTAATTTTTTAAGGTGACATGTATTTATCTAGCCTGACGAGTTTACTTTCTTGGTTTGAATTGTAAATTATTTAAAAATAGCGTGTAAGAGGGCCTTAGACTAGAAATGTTTAGTTTAAATGTAGTTCTGTTTATAAGTATGCATAAGAATGTAATTATTTGACTTATTTGAACTGTTGTATCAGTGAAGCGAGGTGAGTCAGTGAAGTTATGGTTTTACAGTGCAGTGAACAGTTCCGATTAGTGATAATTTATAGCGTCAATGAAATGTGTTCTATAGTGTCAGTGAAATGTGTTACAGAGTGTCAGTGAAATGTGTGCTAAAGTGTCAGTGAAATGCGTCATAGTGCCACTACAGGGAATGAGATGAGAGTAAATTGAAAGACTATTGAAACTTATGTAGGACCTATACATAATTATGTAGGTTGTATTGTAAAATTAGGTATTTTATTTTATGTTTTATTATTATAGTGTTAAATTGTATTGTGTATTCTTATTGTATTGTGTATAAAATTGTATATGTGTTGTAAAATTGTATTGTGTATTGTAAATTTTATTGTGTATTGCTTATCATTTTATTGTGTATTGCTTATATTGTATATACCACTGCCACCGGGTGCTTGCCCACTTGCAGTGTAAATAAATACATACATACATAAAAAAAAGATATTACTGTGGGTACACCTCTACGGTTACTGAGGGATATGGAGAGCAAAATGAAATTTCAAGAAAGATCTTTGCAAGCAGAAATACAGGAAACACCATGACCGTTAATGTAGTATTAGTGAAAATTACAACAATGATTGATGAAATATTTGAAATACAAGAAAAACTCGTATTGAAAAAATTAATATAAATAATGTTAATGTCAGTACAATTAATAATAATTTTTGTTAACTGTTAACAAAATTTCGTTGAAACAATCTAGTTGTAAATTTTACTAGTTCTAGAAGTAAGAATTTGTTGTCTTTTTCATACTGTGAAATAAATTACAGTTGACAATAATGACATTCCTTGATGCTCTGAGACTGTGAGAAAAATGATATTTTAAGTAATGATGCTGAAAGAAATTAATTCTAGCATTACGTTTCCCAGTCTGTGCACAATAATTTCTCCTAAATTTCGTTCATATCCATTATGTACGAGTCAATCAATCTGGGAATGATGCACATGAAATACTTTATTACCATTTTAATAAATAAAGTAATGGATATTAAATCTGTTTGGAATAAACAGCATATAATAGCAATCCATTAGTAAGTTAAAACATTGCAGAAACCAAAAAAAGTATAATACAGGCACAAGTTAATGATATAAAATCAATTTTAAAGCTTACAAAATATTATTAGTTGTTAGGCTTGAGATATTCGCGATATTCAACTTGATACGAGATTGTTTGGTATGAGTATTATAAACCTGTCGTAGTGGAATGGAGATCGGACAGGATAATATTGGATGCCTATATTTGGAAGTAGGATAACCTCGAGAAAAACCCCAACAGCGGTATTGTATGCAAAAAAAATTAAACTAAATAAAGAAGAATGAAATTTGCTTCTAAGAGATCGGAGAGACACATATATCAAAAGATACAGTCAGAATGCATTACTTACCACAAACGTTAAATTAACGTCGTCTTTCGTATTTGATATATGGTGCTGCAAGCAGATCTATTTTCACATCTTCAAAGAAGTATATACTTTCAATATGATATAAATGAGTAATCCTAGCATTGCATTTCCCAGTCTGTGTGCAACAAAATTTCTCCTAAATTATTAGATGAATTTCGTTAATATTCATTATGTACGAATAAATCTATCAGGGAGTGATGTACATGGAATATTGTATCATTGTTTTAGTAAAAAAATGCACATGCTGTAAACATCTAATTTGTATCCAAGAAAAAATGTCCATAAAATATTGTTTGTTGTGTTATTTGTCCTCATTGAAGAACCATAATCCCATTATAAAGAATAATGAAAGAAATATAATGTCATTAAAGAGGCTTGGTAGAGATTACCATGCTTTCCCTTACCTCGAAAGAGATTGAATTTTCTCCAGAACTGTAGCAGCTAGACAAACAAAACTTTCTTCATTAATAAAACAGACAGTGCTGAGTTGATTGATACCAGAATACCTGGAATTATTCTCTTTCAGATGACAATCATTAAACACTGGAATAACAACTTTTTTACTTTTTCATTTGTTACCATTTTCTCAGAAACTATTTGTCGGAATTTGTATATCTTTATATACATTGTTCATTAGTAGTTTGGCAATTTAAGGTAACGGTTTTTTGACATGAAATCTTAATTATTGATTTAAACTTATTAATTAATATAACCATGATTTTATTAAATTAATTAATAATTTTAAAACAATAATTAAGACTTTTTGTCAAAAAGCTTTCAAGTACAATGTAAAACTACTAATAAACAATGTGTATAAAAATTTGCATAAAGTTCTGACAGTTTCTAAGAAAAGGATACTAAACGAAAAAATAAATAAATACTAATTTATCACGCCTGTGTTTAACTGTTGCCAACTAAAATAAAATAATCTGAGTTACTTATTGTGGGTATCAACCAACTCAGCACTGTCTGTTTTACGAGTGATGAATGTTTTTTTCTATATGCTTTAGTTCTGGAGAAAATACAAATGTGTACATTTTAAAAATGTGTTACGTTATTCTGCAAAATATTCTAAGGAGATGAAAAATGTAATGTACATGACACGTAAGTAAAGATGCATTTCCTTACTCGTGGTAATTTAACCACCTCATAAAAACCACCTCTTTTGCCACTTGTTATATACGATTAAATAACTATTTTCGTATCAGGGATACTGAAAACATGTGCTTCTGTGAATAACTGAAAATAGATCTGCTTGTGGTATCGCAATACTTCCTCTTTATACGACTAGTTTGGACCAAAATACAAAGTCGGTCGCTATTTAAAGTACTATGTTAAAACCACAGAGACAATGACACTCGCTGATTATTAAGGAGAAAAACCGAAGATCTGTGAGTATATTATTTCCCACCCGGTGGTTTCTGTTTCAACAAATATGTGCTTAGTGAATCCGTTATCGCTGGGAATGTGGAAAATGCCGGTGTGTGGTGCCCTTCAAAATGTGCATGATCTGATTAGCGCGTGGCGAGTCTGGGAAGCTGGCCTCGGATCTGCACGTGGACTGATAGGCAGTAAGGTCTAGTTGTGCCACAAATAGCACAGAACTCTGGATGAAATGAGGCGGACGATCCTAGTTAAAGCACGCTCGTCGAACCATCATAATGAAACATACCAGATTCATTGTTTTACTATTTAATGACACGGATGTCGGTGTGTGTAAGATAGACTATCGTGAACTGTTTGAAATGCCAGTTGCACTGTCTGAAGGAACAAAATATGACGCGATATTCTATACAATACAATAGGTTGCAGGCCGCTATATCGCCACCTCGGTGAAAGGAAATCATAATAATAATTATCATCGTCAGTACTATGTTACAATAGTTTATTTTTTATTATAGAAATGTGTTGCAGAGTACAGTAATACGCAATGGAAAATATAATAAAATGTATATTATCATTAATAAATCAGTTCAAACATAGTGTACAATACAACAAATACGGTAGGTCTACGTAGATAAAGTATATATTATTTTTCTCCGTTCCATTACTCTTTCATCTACGTAGATAAGTTACCACATAACAATAAAATTAATCCTTGACAACTATGTTATAGCCAAATCTATTTACAACAGAAAATGTACAGACAAGGAATTGTGTAGTGAAAAATGTAGTGTCTAGATTTTACGCACGTACACTTTTCAGGTTTCGTAAAATAATAAGAATGCTGATTTTTGAAACAGAATAAGTCAGTTTTAGTGATTTTACAGGAGACACAAAAAACATAATTACGGAAAACTAACAATGTATTTTCAAATAATGTTTGTTTGACATGTTTCTTTAGTATCTTATGCCTAATATTGCAGAAGATTTTTTTGTATATGCAGCTGTTCTATAAAATATGCACTTTATTTTAAAATTGACTTATTTGTTTCAACATTCAATAGAACGAAGATGAAAATATTTTTAAATTGTACATTCAAAATTTGCTATATTTTAACACTAGAAATAAATTATTATAGAGTTGATACAAGTATTATTGCAGTTTCAGGTTATCAATATTTTGTGCATGAAGTTTCCTGCTCATTGCTGCAATCCTTAATCTGATGTCCCTGTTGTAGTCCAAGACAGCATGTCCTGAAAAAAAAAAGTCACAGGGAGGAAGAAATGTTCCCTTTCTGGAAATCCATGAGTTATATTAGATAGAATGGATGGATGGATGGATGGATGGATGGATGGATGGATGGATGGGTGGGTGGGTGGATGGATGGATGGATGGATGGATGGATTGATGGATGGATGGGTGGATGGATGGATGGATGGATGGATGGATGGACGGGTGGGTAGGTAGTTGGATGGATGGGTGAGTTGTTGGATGGTGTTTGGGTAAAGATAAATACTGTAAGTCATAAAAATGAGTTTGGAGATAAATGAAAATTAAACTTGGAGCCCTTATTACAAATAATTTTCTACACAAATAAAGCACATCTACTGCTAGTATTCTTTTGATTTTTGCACATTCACTTGTGATAGATTTGTGATAGATTTATTGATATTAGTTCACAAAAGTACAAACTTAATAATTTAAAAAATGATCTATATACATAATAAATATACAATTTCCTAAACAAATTAATTTATCGCAAATCTCAGTAATTAATTGTTTAAACTTGCACTTACGTCTGGTTTTAGTGCATTTTTAAACCAATCGTGATAACCATTAAGACTTTAAACCTTATCTATCTGCTCCTTTTCACAATTTTCTACCATGAACATTTTAAATTAATTTTTCTTATTTTTTTCTTTTTTCTTTTACTTTAAACATCTAAATTTATTCTATAACTTTCGTATTTATGTTTAATTATAGGTTCGCTTATGCCTATTAACTAATTCTTCCATGTCATCACACTGCATCCAGGTTAGCAGTTGTTGACATATAGCCAGCACACTGCAATAGCTGAATCGGTATTTCTCAGTGCGTACAGTAGGTCAGTCTAAATTCCTGCTACATGTGCACATTCATTTGTATAATTTAACTTATGTCTTCATCTGGGGAACAAAATTCCATCTGCACAAAAAATGACTTATCCCCCTTTACTCGAACACCACAGTGGATGGATGGATGGATGGATGGATGGATGGATGGATGGATGGATGGATGGATGGATGGATGGATGAATGGATGAATGGCTGAATGGATAAATGGATGGATAGATGGATTTATTCAGCAATATTATACGTACAGATGCATTATACAATCAGAATTTTCTCTTAAATCTTTTGTAAATATAAATAATGTCAAGAAACCACCTTGGTAACTTTCTGCTACTTGCCCACTTCAGACCGGACAGAGATTGACAGTTGACTCAAAACTGTTAACTGGCCCTGTCATGGCTGTTCTCAACATAATTTTCGTAACTGTCTCATTCAGGTTAATGTGTCCTTACATCGCAGTGTGAGCCAGCTAAACGCGTAGCGCCGCGAGCGTGAGCAGGCAACACAGTCTGACACGCTGTGCCCACCTTCATTTGACTGGCTGCTGTTAACGACGTTATGGCATGTGAAACTCCTCCCGAATTTCTTATCTCCTTTTAACCAGTCTTGATTCATTCTGCTACTCACGATGTTTAGATATGTGCGGAAACATTTTCCACAGTCATTTATATAAGCTTTGGTAAGCTTTAAGCCTCACGTAGCATAAAAATCGACTTTTAGTTTCAATATTATTATTATTACTATTATTATTATTATTATTATTATTATTATTATTATTATTATTATTCCAATACCAATATGGCATCACTCATGAGGCATCTTATGAGGCAACTAAGCCAGGAGATAATGGGATAGGTTTGCTAGTTTCTTTCCCCCTCCATTGCTTGCATCGCTCACTAGTAAAAACGTTACATAGTTCACTCATCATACTTGAGATATATGCGACAAATTGTGCTTCCTCTGACACATATCGTCAAGTGAGACGAACTGCCTGATAATAATTGCATGTATCAGTTAGAACCTCAGCCATTATTATTATTATTATTATTAGTAGTAGTAGTAGTAGTAGTAGTAGTAGTAGTAGTAGTAGTAGTAGTAGTAGTAGTAGTAGTATTACCATCATCATTATAATCATCATTACTGTCATCATCTGATCATCCTCAATGGTGAGAGCTAACATGCTGATATTACATCACTTTACATTTCGTTATGTTTTATGTTAGATCTGACTGTTATATTTTCTTATATGTTACGTGTTGCTTTTTTTATGTTACATATTACATGTTTTGTTATATTATACACTCCATTTTGTTATGTTACTTTATATCATGTCACGTTTTATGTTATATTTCGTTTTATCTTACGTGTTGTGTTATGTTATGTCATGTTTTATCGTGTTACATATTTTATTTTTTGTGTTATATATTATATTTTCTTACATTTTACGTGTTATATAATTATTTATCATAGTTCTTGTTATGTTACAAGGGGCAATCAATACGTTTCCGAACTGCCTTGAATATAGACAACACACAGGACATAGGAAACGGAAAAGGTACCTAGAATCGAGGGAACACCTGGAACCTATACTAAATACATCAATTGAAAGACAGAGAGGAAGACTAGCCATAAAGCATAGTGTATGCAGAGGTTCCAGGTCCTTGACATGTTTGCACAAATTCACGTGTAGAAGTTCAGTTCTTAAGGACAATCTGACATTATTTGATAGACTGACTCAACAGACATGGAAGTTACGATCTTCAGTGACACGCGCATGTATGTTTAACGGTACAATGAATACAAGCATCCTACAGTTTGAAAATATATTGATTGAACCTTGTATTATATGCCTTCTTATGTTAGATTTATATGCTACTTTTGTTTATATGCTACGTGTTATTTCATGTTTTATGTTATAGGTTATGTTATATGTTAAATCATTACATATTATTTTAATGATATTGTTATGTTATGTTATGTTATGTTATGTTATGTTATGTTATGTTATGTTATGTTATGTTATGTTATGTTATGTTATGTTATGTTATGTTATGGGACTATACTAGATTTTATTACGTTCTGTTACGTGTTGAATATTATGCCATGTTGCTGTTAGTTCATGGTTTATGTTATGTTACATTATTTGTTAAACATTATGTTATTTGGTATTATATTATAGGCTATTGTGTTATGTTATATTGCTTTATGATATAATATTATGTTACTTTAACAGGAATATTTTTCACAATGTGCACATTTGAACAAGTATGGCTCACTATAGTGATCTAACAGTATTTTGTTATTTCGGAATCAAATCAGGAGTCAATTTTTTTTTTATTTTAGTTGGTTATTTTACGACGCTTTATCAACATCTCAGGCTATTTAGCGTCTGAATGAGATGAAGGTGATAATGCCGGTGAAATGAATCCGGGATCCATCACCGAAAGTTAGCCAGCATTTGCTCGTATTGGGTTGAGGGAAAACCCCGGAAAAAACCTCAACCAGCTAACTTTCCCCGACCGGGAATCGAACCCGGGCCACCTGGTTTCGCGGCCAGACGCGCTAACCCTTACTCCACAGGTGTGGACTTCAGGAGTCAATGAATACGCTCAAGAAAGTCAAGACTTTAAGAAGACATGTATATAAAAATATTTAAAGCGAGGAATACTACATTGGAAGTGGTAAAAGCCTGAAAACACATGTATTAACATCAAATATAGGTCTACATAGTTACATTAAATGAAAACGCCTATTATTATCTATGATCTTTTCATTTTTAATTGGGTTATTTTACGATGCTTTATTAACAGCTATGATTATCTGGCGTTTGAGAGAGATTAAAGTGACTATTACACTCTTACTACGTCATACTACTTTTTACCAATACAACGGTACGAAAGGACGTATTTCAACCAATCATAGCTGCTTATCGCACAATTTTATCGCGTCCCTAGCATTTGTTTAATTTTATCGCGTTCCTAGCATTTGTTTCTTTGTTTTCCAACATTTGAAACTGCGCTGGTCTGAAATATATATATATATATATATAATTACAAACCACTCCAGTCGATGCACAGCAGTTTCAAATATGAGTCCACACCTGTGGAGTAACGGGTAGCGAGTCTGGCCGCGAAACCAGGTGGCCCGGGTTCGATTCCCGGTTGGGGCAAGTTACCTGGTTGAGGTTTTTTCCGGGGTTTTCCCTCAACCCTGTATGAGCAAATGCTGGGTAACTTTCGGTGTTGGACCCCGGACTCATTCCACCGGCATTATCACCTTCATCTCATTCAGACGCTAAATAACCTTAGATGTTGATAAAGCGTCGTAAAATAACCCATTAAAATAAATAAAATTCAAATATGACTCGCATTGGCATTCAAGAACAAGAATTAATAAAAATCACTGATCATACCTATGCATCTTCTGAAATCCGATTTACAAATAAATGAAGAGCACCATTCGGAAATCCTGAATAAGTTGAATACACCATGTAGGCCTAAATCAACGAGTTCCACTTCTATTACGCACACGTCCAATATAACATCAATTGAACCACCAACCACATTCAAATTTGAAAATTGTACATTCAATAATTATTCCTTTTAAAATTATTCGTGTTTATTTTTTATGTCATCGTCGTTAATTAAAACTTTTCTAACACTTGTGTACAGTATATTAGTTAGGTTATGTTATAGCTTCTGCTATATGATATTATGGATAGTCACGTATCAGAGATTGTTTAATATTAAGATTTATTGAAAATCATCTGTCAAGTGACGTTGATCACTGAGATTCGGATAATTGAAGTGGAATGCAACTGTTTTAATAATAAAAATGAAACTGAATCAACAAAGCCTTCTTGACTAGTAACATTGCCATTGTGCATACGTGTAGATCGAGAACTTCTCGACGAGAAGGCATTGCTCACTACTGCCATCTAGCATGCATCTAGCGTAATATTTGTAATGTTGAGATGGTACAATAATACATTTGAAGACAGTTGCATTTTCGTAAGTCAATTAATATTTTATTGTATTGGAGTACTTCGTTACTTCTAATCTTTATATACTTTCTTCTAATCGTGTAATAGTCAATTAAATCCCACTCGAGTTTTGATTTTCTCTAGATAAATCAAAACGTCTAGTGATATTACTGTTGATAATCCCAGCGAAATCTATCCAGGCTTCAGCGCCGAATGTTATCCAGCATTTGCTCTTAATGGGAATACTCCAACCAAATGACTTGTCCCAACCAAGATTTGAAACCGGGCCCGCTCGTTTCACGATCAGGCATGCTAACCGTTACTCCACAGCGGTGGACATTATCTATCATACATTTTAATAAATTCTTGTTCGTTTTGAAGAATCCATACTAACATTTCTAACCCTACAAATCCTTGGCAACACTTCACTTCTCACCTCCCTACCTGTAAAGTCTAGTTCACAATAAACCGGGAACGGAAAAAAACAAGGAGAACGAGAACGGAAATAATGTTAAAATAAAATATGTAACAATTAACTATTGTGAATGCTCACATTTAAATACATTTATTTTAATAATATTTCCGTTCTCGGTTTCGTTGTCTTTTCCGTTCCCGGTTTATTGTGAACCAGCCTTAAGTCTCCACACATAAGAAACTCGAGATTTATTTACATGCCCTATTAAATCTACCGCGTTTCATCTTGTAACACGATTTAGACCTCAGTATAGGAACCTTGTTAATGATAATTGCATCTCGTGTAACGCATTGGAATTGTCAACTTCTCCTTGAGACAATAAGGAGAGCGAAATCCCGAAACATTGTTCTCACAGGATCCTTGCTTTGGGTGTTCTTCTTTATTCGTGCTGGAAACTACAAGACTCCGGATCGAAGAACGCATTGTTCTACCACCTGGCGGGATTAATTTTGTTGGAATTAAGTCTATGTTGGGGATTTGTAACGTTAGTACCATTGTTAAAGTTGTTAAATCACGGGAGGTTACAATAGCAGAGTGGAGCTGGCAGAAATGGCCGATTACGCAATCTGCGCAGAAATGTATTTACCAGCAGGTCTAGATTGCTCACCGAGTTATCGCTTGTATTTAACTGTTCTGTGTATAGTTATTGTATTAATAATGCTCACATAATTATATCAGGATTATGATGGATGAAGAAACTAGAATAATTGAATAAACCACTTGAGACTTCAGAAATACGTAAATTTACAAAAAAAAAATAGATGAAATGAAGACGACACGTAGTTTTGAAGTGAAACGTCTATACTCGACCTAAAAGGAGAAACGTTTTGTAACGTTTTGACATGATTTTTTTTTTTGTAAACAAGCGGCTTGTGGTATCATGGAAACAATGAAATTCGTAACTCATAATTTTCTACGCAGTCCGTCTCGCTACATTCTCTATTTAATGTGCCCGGAAAGGATAAGACATCCAGAGTGCCTTCAATGGAACAGCGAAACCTGAAGTGAGACAAGTGGCTAACAGGATTGAAACTCACATATTCAAATTTTTCTCAGCCCCAAACTCGCTTGCAAGGACGCGTTTTCGAGTGCCTTTTAAATGTTTCTCCTATTTTTCCAAATCACCATTCATTAATTCATAACACCTAGTCCAGCCTGGTTTTATAAGAGATTTGTAATCATGTGATTATTATTTCTTTTTTCAGAAAATCCTCTCATTCATTATTAGAGTCATGAGCAACCCATTGTTATAAATCTTAATTTTTATTTTGTAGACAAATCAGGTACATCATCTTATTCTACAAACTTTTCTTTCACATTTCAACATAGTCTCCATTCCTTTGCATATATTTTTCCCGCCCTTATGTAAGTTTGAAAATTCCCTTGCTGTAGAAGTCCGTTTCATCTTCCCGAAGACACTGACGCACTGCTTTCCGGATGTCCCCCAGCGTCTCGTAGCGTTGGCCTCGCAGATGCTCCTTTACAGAACCGAAAAGATGGTAGCCGAAGAGTTCCAAGTCGGGACTGTAGGGATTTTGCGGAAGATTTTCCCACCCAAATGATCTGATTTTCTCCATGATGACACGATCAGTGTGAGACCACGCGTTGTCGTGCTGCAGAATGATCTTCTTTCCAGGGCATTTCTCGCGTAATGCACGATGGAGCTTCAAAACGGACAGCATTTATGGCCTGTCCATACTCAAGAACTTCAACTAAAATGCACCCCAGAACTCAACTCTTTCCTTCTTGCGTTCCGTGGAGGCAGTTCGAGGGCGACCGCTACGAGGTTCATTTCGGATGCTCGTGTTCCCATTTTCGAAATGTTTCACCCATCTCCTAACACTGCTGGGGCCCATGCACACATCTCCGTATATATGCTGAAGTCTCAGGTGAATTTCAGCAGCAGATTTTTCTTCTTTAACGAGGAATTTAATGACAGCACGCTATCGAAACGAACCATCGTTGTCGACCATTTTGCAAACATTGCCTGTGGTCACATGATAGAAGTTAATGACGTCACAATATGTCAATACATAGTGTAAAGTCTGTAGATTATGATCATATAATCGTTTTTGTTAGATTGTTGAAATTGAAATTATAGCTATGTATTGCTCATGGCTTTCAGTACGACCCTCTGTACAAACGGACCAATGGGCTCGATCTAAGAAATTGAGAATAGGCCTACTCATCCTGTCTGTGGCTTTCCAGTGGTTTCTCTAAGGCGTTACGACAAATGTCGGGATGAGTCCTTGAAAAAATGGGTAACGGACCTGTCACCTACTATATTTCGAAATTCCAAATTTTGTCGTTCACTTACCTTCATCTCACAACGGAGCCTTGGATAAACGGAGCTTCCTAAACACCAGCAGGAGTCGAGGACTTGACTTCGATAGTGCTCCTTTTCTTCTTCGGCTCGACGAATGGCCAGGGGATGCTGTGGGATGCAGCAGTAGTAGCTGTCAATACTGTTGCGGGTGATCGTGCCCGGCTGACTTTACTGCCCAGCTAACTAACATTCTAATCGTTTGCATTTTTCGGCTTTTTCCCCCTGCAACATTTACTCAAGTCCCTTCAGTTAGACAGTGTGAACGAAATGAGACAAATGACCTTTAGGCTAAGAGGTCACATAAAGTTTAAAATGAATCCCAATAGTCCCCTGCAAGGAAGCGATTTATATCGCGTACTTTTTAAATGTTTATTCTCCCATTTTCTCATTCATTCATTCATTCATTCATTCATTCATTCATTCATTCATTCACAAATACAAGCAACTATAGGCCCATAAGTCTTCTCAATTGTCTCAACAAACTGGCTGAGAGTGACGTACATAGACGTCTCATAGAAGTAGTGTTCCACCAGACAAGGAACGAAAATCGGATTCCAGCCTGTCACTCTCCCACCCTCTGGAAAGAGGCCCACGTACTCCTCTATAGGTTGAATATAAACGTTACACGTCAAAATATATCCTATCAAAAGGGAACAGAATCTTTAATAGGTTACTGTAAGCCATTGATCGATATTTAACATTAATAGTAATAGCATTCTTCTTCTATGGTGACAAGTCATATAATACAGAGTGTCCACAGAAAACCTCCGTGATTATAAACGGGTATATCATCTCTGTCGCCTGCCGTGTGTACATGGAAATGGTGACACCACGAAGAGCAACTGAACAAAATTTTAGTGCATGCCTCATAAACACTCAATGTGCAATCCGCGTGTCACACAGCAGACATCAAGGCTACATTCTCACTCACGCCTCACGCGCTCCAAAATATATACTGGAAGGGACTCAGTGGCATCTGAGTTCTTGCAGATTGTGAGGCAGTTGAGGTATGTAGATGATGTCTTTCATATAACCCCATAAGAAGAAATCATAGAGATTCAAATCGGGTGATCTCGGTGGTCACTTGCAGAAGACGTCTTTATCTCCAGCTCGTTCAATCCATCTTCCTGCCAGTTGTTTATTAAGATGTTGACGAACATTTGCTACAATGCAACAATGCAAAAATAACAAAATATCGGCAAACTCGAACTAACGAAACCCACTTTACGAACAGATCCACACCTGTGGAGTAACGGTTAGCGCGTCTGGCCGCGAAACCAAGTGGCCCGGGTTCGAATCCTGGTCGGGGCAGGTTACCTGGTTGAGATTTTTTCCGGGGTTTTCCCTCAACCCAATTTCAGCAAATGATGGGTAACT
Organism: Periplaneta americana; assembly: GCF_040183065.1. Taxonomy (NCBI): domain Eukaryota; kingdom Metazoa; phylum Arthropoda; class Insecta; order Blattodea; family Blattidae; genus Periplaneta; species Periplaneta americana. The sequence continues at coordinate 42,137,892 of NC_091121.1, read as the reverse complement.
TTCGGTGCTGGACCCCAGACTCATTTCACCGGCATTATCACCTTCACCTCATTCAGACGCTAAATAAGCTGAGATGTTGATGTAGCGTCGTAAAATAACCTACTAAAAAAACGAACAACAGCTTCTAATCGCTTCTACTGCCATCTATTGTTTTCGCCGGCAATTAGACATACCGCAATATTCAAAACAAGAATTCTTTGAGTCGTCTTTTTGCGAAATTAATATGAAGTTCATAATGTACACTGTTAAGAAATTATATTCGTTTGTAATCACGGAGGGTTTCTGTGGACGTACTGTATAATAAACTTAGAGCAAACCATGAAGTGTGCGATGAAATAATATTTATTTAATGGTACAGTATTCAGAATTGCCTACTTTCATATTCAGAAATAGCCTACCTAAGCAAAACTGCTTACAAAACTTCTGCTTTTTATTGTGGTAGTAAATAATAATACTTAACTTATCCCACGTCATCACCAAGTTTTATAGTAACATACAGCGTTTATTTGGTTATTGTTTCTAACTTCATGTGTGGTGCTAGGCCAAGCACATAGGAAGCTGTTAAAGTTGATACAGCTGCATCACATATCATGATTTTTATTCTTGGGCCATATATTTTAATTTAAATGATATTTATAGCACATTGAAATCAATATCTGATCCGCTACGCACGTCACGTCTATATATAAAACAGTAAAATGTCCGGTTACAAACACGACGACTCTCGTTTCTTCCACTGAATTTACTAACACCTGGATCATTCTGCGGTAATGTGTAGCTTCGGTTATTTTAGTTGTCTCGCTATGTTTACTTTTTGCAGTTTCAATTTTTTTTTAGCTTTCTGACTATATCTACTTAATTACTGCAGTTTCAATTGTTCTTGTTACCTGACTACATCATCATTGTATGTTTTTTACTCTATTTTACTTACTACTAGTATAGCTTCAGCTACTTTTGTTTTCTCACTGTTAGGCTATCATTTCTTATACATTTTTTTCTTTATCATATATATAATACATATTTAGGTCTATACAAGTATTTACAATGAAATTACTGTGTCTCATCTGAATTGTTTTGTTCGAAAGCCGTTAGTATGGGTCTATGACAAAATTAATAAGTAATATAATTCACACAAAGAATTAAGTCTATCCCTCTAGCAAACACCGTATGAATGCAAGAGTCTGACCCGTTCTAAACAAGTGACGTGAGAATAGCATGACATAACTCATTGCCTTGCTAATCAAGTAACGTCAGATGTTGAAACTCCCGTAACGTTTCATCAATTCGACCCTCGAACATAAACATTTCGCGTTAAATGTGAAAGTAATCACGTAAAAAAAAAACCTTTCGCGTGAACAGAGCTGCTATAGTATGTACAGTCAGATTTTCACCGGTTTCTTTCAATTCTTTGTGATCATTAAATATTCCAGACTCCGTCACACCAGAGAATTTGAAGGTTAATATAAAAATTTTTACAATGAGAAGTGTAGGATTTTTTTATTCACAAAATCATTAAAACATTTAAAACTGTTTTTTTTGTTACTTCTTAAAGCTTTCCCTCTTAAAAGTTTCATTATATCACTTGGGTCTGCTTCTCCATCACCTGTTTTTTCACAAAATCTATAATATTACTGCTTGAAAAGTTATATTATTATTATTATTATTATTATTATTATTATTATTATTATTATTATTATTATTATTATTAGGTCTCGAATTTATATGACCTAAAAACTCTAAAAATATGTTTTCATTTGTGCCCTAATAAATATCAAGTACCGCGTCGTGGTCTATGGCAGCCTGCCTAGGACGGAATGCGCGCTGGTTCGAGTCCTCATGGTGGAATAAATTTTCTCATGAAATTTCGGTCTGTGTATGGGACCGGTGCCCACCCAGCATCGTGATTCACTTGAGGAGCTAGGATATGTAGCGAAAATCCGGTTTCGTAAACCTGCTATAACTGCTGGGGGGATCATAGAGCTAATCACACGATACCACCATTCTGGTTGGATGATCGTCCACCTCTTCTTCGGCATGTGGACGTGAGGCCAGCAGCCGGCTGGTCGGTCTTGCCCCTTTACGGCTGTAGCGCCATGGATTTACTTTACTAAATATCAAAATTTGACAAATACTTGCAAACATAAAGGCTGGTTCACAATAAACCGGGAACGGAAACGACAACGGGAACGAGGACGGAAATATTGTTAAAATAAATGTATTTAAATGTGAGCATTCACAATTAACGAGAAGCTGACTGGAGCCCGGGAACGGAAACGTGAAATTTAATTGTGAATGTTCACATTTAAATACATTTATTTTAACAATATTTTCGTTCTCGTTCTCGTTGTCGTTTTCCGTTCCCGGTTTATTGTGAACCAGCCTTAACGCGAAACAAATTAAACATTTTCCAAAATTACTTAGAAAACTTTTTTATTCACCATTCTATAAACTTGTTTTTGTGACGTTAACGCCTTTATTGGCTATACCGGACTGTTCATCCTATAAAAATAGAATGGTGAAAAAAGGGATGAAAAATATCCAACGTCTGTCCTCTGCGTGACAAATTCTTTTAACTATGTTAACAGGATCACTGACTATTTATGAATTACTACCTGGTAACAGCGTGGTTGGAATCTCTTAAGTGTCACATGTTTGGGAGGGGCGAAGAGGGTGAAAGTAAATTCAACATAAATATGTTAATCAGGCGAAAAAAATCTCTTGCCATTATTGATACAAATCCTGTGAAGAATACTTGGAGATTGCTAAAACTATTGTAATATGACCAAAATTATGATTTTCTACCTTTTTTTTACCTAATTTGACTTAATGCTAAAGTGTGGTAAAAATATGCATTTATTTGATCAATGATACCGTGGCTTCGTGTTCAGAAAACCTATAAATGTGTTTAATTTAACTTAATTTTATAATAAGATGCCAGGATAAAAATGTAGTAAGTCGTATGGATAGAAATCCGAGCGCTAATTATTGTTTTCAAACTGTAACAAGATATGAAAATGACAATAGTAAGTTTCCTGAACCTACTGTGTTAAAATTCTTTCTTTGACATGTTTTATCCAGCCCTTTCTTGACTTACGTACAATCAATAACGTATGATACATATCGTAGCACTGAAGGCGCACAGTGCCATATTGCCGCTCTTGTCACCGAGTTGCTTCAGCATTGCCATTGAGAGGTGCTACGACCTCTCAATACTCTTCCGATACTAACCCACATGACTTCGACTTGTTTTACAAGTTAAAACAGCCAATACGAGGCATTCACTTCAACTCGAGAGAAGACCTACCTCAAAGTGTGAGGGGATCTACGAATGCTATTGACAGACAGAACTGTCGAAGGTCATGGGGGTGGATCTCTTCACCACTTCCACCCCTTACTCTCTCAAACTGCGTTGTCTGCTACTTATGTCACCTGGAGTGTAGCGACGCTTCGCAGCTGTACATTATATAAGCTTGTTTACTTCATTTTATGGTTATGTTACAACATAATCGAAAGGTCTAGGACGAATTCTAGTATTGCACTGATGTATTATCGCAGAATTTCTTATTTCCTCCCAGACTTCTGCAATACATCTTGCACTGGATTTTAAATGCCCCCACAAAGAAAAGTATAGTGGAATTAGAAAGGGGATGCGTGGAGACCAAGGAACTGGTCCATCTCCAACAGTCAAGAAACATTAGAGTGAGAAACCGACCAACAAAGACTCTGAAATGAGCAGAAGCTCCATCGTGCTTGAAGTATAGCGATAAACGGACCATTTTCTAATAGAACAGACAAATTGTTCTTCAAGAACTCTTTGTATCTTCGTCCGTCGAACTTGTAGAAAAATAGCTCTGGATATATGTTCATATAACATATTTTCATCCTCTAGATCTGAGGAATCTTTCCCCGAAGTTTTGTCGTACCTTTCAGTTACACTCTGGACAAACTTACTTACTTACAAATGGCTTTTAAGGAACCCGAAGGTTCATTGCCGCCCTCACATAAGCCCGCCAGAGGTCCCTATCCTGTGCAAGATTAATCCAGTCTCTATCATCATACCCCACCTCCCTCAAATCCACCTTAATATTATCCTCCCATCTACGTCTCGGCCTCCCTAAAGGTATTTTTCCCTTCGGTCTCCCAACTAACACTCTATATGCATTTCTGGATTCGCCCATACGTGCTACATGCCCTGCCCATCTCAAACGTCTGGATTTAATGTTCCTAATTATGTCAGGTGAAGAATACAATGCGTGCAGTTCTGTGTTGTGTAACTTTCTCCATTCTCCTGTAACTTCATCCCACTTAGCCCCAAATATTTTCCTAAGCACCTTATTCTCAAACACCCTGAACCTATGTTCCTCTCTCAGAGTGAGAGTCCAAGTTTCACAACCATACAGAACAACCGGTAATATAACTGTTTTATAAATTCTAACTTTCAGATTTTTGGACAGCAGACTGGATGATAAGAGCTTCTCAACCGAATAATAGCACGCATTTCCCATATTTATTCTGCGTTTAATTTCCTCCCGAGTGTCATTTATATTTGTTACTGTTGCTCCAAGATATTTGAATTTTTTCACCTCTTCGAAGGATAAATCTCCAATTTTTATATTTCCATTTCGTACAATATTCTGATCACGAGACATAATCATATACTTTGTCTTTTCGGGATTTACTTCCAAACCGATCGCTCTACTTGCTTCAAGTAAAATTTCCGTGTTTTCCCTAATCGTTTGTGGATTTTCTCCTAACATATTCACGTCATCCGCATAGACAAGAAGCTGATGTAACCCGTTCAATTCCAAACCCTTCCTGTTATCCTGAACTTTCCTAATGGCATATTCTAGAGCTAAGTTAAAAAGTAAAGGTGATAGTGCATCTCCCTGCTTTAGCCCGCAGTGAATTGGAAAAGCATCAGATAGAAACTGACCTATACGGACTCTGCTGTATGTTTCACTGAGACACATTTTAATTAATCGAACTAGTTTCTTGGGAATACCAAATTTAATAAGAATATCATATAATACTTCCCTCTTAACCGAGTCATATGCCTTTTTGAAATCTATGAATAACTGATGTACTGTACCCTTATACTCCCATTTTTTCTCCATTATCTGTCGAATACAAAAAATCTTATCAATAGTCGATCTATTACGCCGAAAACCGCACTGATGATCTGCAATAATTTCATCTACGTACGGAGTTAATCTTCTCAAAAGAATATTGGACAAAATTTTGTACGACGTCAACAAAAGTGATATTCCTCGAAAGTTACCACAGTTGGTTTTGTCCCCCTTTTTAAAAATAGGTACAATTATGGACTCCTTCCCTTGTTCTGGTACAATTTCCTTTTCCCAAATAGCAAGTACAAGTTTATAAATTTCGCTATATAATGCACTTCCACCCTCTTGTATTAATTCTGCTGGAATTTGATCGATACCTGGAGACTTGTACTTTTTCAGATTTTCTATCGCAATTTCGACTTCTGAAAGCGTGGGTTCGGGTATAAATGGCTCAGCAGTTTGTATTTCAATTTCGTCCCGATCATTTCTATTTGGCCTATGTACATTTAGTAGGACAAAAGCTGTCAATTTATATGTTACCGTCCACACCTGTGGAGTAACGGTTAGCGCATCTGGCCGCGAAACCAGGTGGCCCGGGTTCGATTCCCGATCGGGGTATGTTATCTGGTTTAGATTTTTTCCGGGGTTTTCCCTCAACCCAATATGAGCAAATGCTGGGTAACTTTCGGTGCTGGACCTCGGACTCAATTCACCGGCATTATCACCTTAATCTCATTCAGACGCTAAGTAACATAAGATGTTGATAAAGCGTCGTAAAGTAACCTACTAAAATAAAATGTATAACTTATGTTACCTAGATTAACTAGCGTTACAGTGTAATTAATTTAGTGGAATTGTTAAATTTATTTCATTTTTAAAAAGTATCATGTAATTCTTTTTCAAATGTTTTACATGAAAAAATCGTCGTTCTCACTAAGTTTCTTCCCAATTGAAAATTAAATACAATTAAAGTAGGGACTACGTATTAAAACAAATTGTATGAGTGAAGTATGAATGTAGTGACAATCGTATTACGTGAAAACAATCCAGTCTTTCATGGGCCCTATCTGGACTGAGTTAGCTGTACCTGGTTGGGCGGGATGATATCTTAAAGCTTTCATTCGAAACCAAGTCTGCTGGCGGGAAGTTCTGAGTTCCTCTCCACGCTATTTTGCCGGTGTCTGGAGAGTATTCCGATAAATAAGTACCCTCTGCAACGTCTTCTTTTCCACCGCAAATCCCATTACAACCAGGTCAGAAAACGAACATGGGTCGCCTGGATGAAAGTCTAGCACGCTAGAGCTCAGCCACAGATGCGGTTAATTTTCTCTGGGTATCTGATATTTTATGAAAAAGTCAAAGTATGAAATTTTATGTACCGATTCTGCAGCCTTCACACGATGTACCCATCTAAACCATTAACCATTGGTTCTCAGCCTTTTGAATATCATGGACCTCTTGAAGCTTGTGTTTCATTTTGGCGGACCCCAAAGTCCTTTGTATAGCCTAATTTAAGCTAAAAATCATGTTCCACTCATTAAGCATTAAACAATCTTAATAAATTGACAGCAATATTAAATTTCAGTTTTAGCTTTTTAATATGATATGAAAATACAAAGTTTTATTACGTTATATCATGTCTTTGCTGTGAAAAATGAAACCAGTTTTTAAACTTACTAGAGTTACCATAAGGTTATCAGTGGGATGTTTAATTTTGCTTCTCGAAGTCTGACTCAATTGTAGATATTCTTATGTCGCCATTCTACCTTAACATTAAGTTTATTTCTGTATTATTTCTTCTTCAAGAAGACCAGAGCACAAAATATACTCTCACACAAATATCACAAATATTCAGATGCAAATGACATTAGGCCTAAGTCTTGTATTGCAATTCGAGAAGCACCGGGATATGAAGATCTTGTAGATATCATGATTTAAGATCGAATCATAGACTAATTCTGATAATTATAATAATTCTAACAACACCTCTTCATGTTTAACATACAAACTATTATTTGTCATCAAGAGGAGATTTTTATACAATTGAATATTCCACTGCAGAAAGAATAATATTCCCTTCATTTTAATGTCAATCAATAATGATATTTTAGATATCAAATGAATTTTAATCATCATGTGTTGCCAGAAACTCACTGAGACTGGAAAATGAATCGAATTCTTAATTGATGACTGAGCGAGACCACAAATCTCCTATCGTTGCTTTAGTCTTATCTTGAACGGTGAACACGAAGTTGGAGCCTGAATATAATAATTTAAAAACCAAAAATATCGGCTAGGTATGTACTCAAGACTTGCAAACCACGAGAAGTCCCTCAGGTGAACTAATTCTTGTTAAACTCTGTGTCTCAAAAGCTTGAGATAAACAAAAAATATTCGAGCAAGCTGATAAAAATCAGAGAACGCAACAAAGTTAAGCTTAGTTAAAATACGTTTAAAAACGCACCTTGAATCCGCGGATCCCCTTCAAATCACTCGCGGACTCCCAGGGGTCCGCGGACAACAGGTTGGGAACCGCTGCTCTAAACGTTTTAATCCAAACTGTCCCTACAAAGACAGGAAACCTCATAACGTGTCATAGTCGTTATATGAGTGGTTCGTTTGCTCCGAGCCTCTTAATTGCCTCCTCTCCCGACCACAGAGGTTCTACAACGTAGGGAGGATGAGAAATGGATGTCATGGGAGTTTTTCCAGAACTCGAATCCCGGTTGACGCCTATCATGTTGAACAGTCCAACCGATGTTGCGAATAATTATTTTGCAGCCTTTCGGTGCGTATCAGACGCCACGGTCAAAAGGGACTAAGTTATTTAAAACTGGGAACAAAGCTGTCAGCCATACTCCCGGGTACGGCGCCTGTTTTCGGTTTCGCGATAAAAAACGTGTTGATACAAGATGCATGTTATTTCAGAGGTCACGAGCCCGCAGCGGGACTTTGTGCAGCTCGTTAACACATCGCTGTGCACTGCGCGCTGAAGGAAGTTACTTGCGCTCCGTGTTCGTCACCAAACGATTAGAACTGCCGTGGCAAGAGGTGTCGGAAATGCTTCTAGTGCTGGTTTCAAGGCAGGATAGAGGGTATCACGAAAACTTATCGACGTTATAGGGTAGGCTGACCAGACGTCCCCGATTTCCGGGGACAGTCCCCGGTTTTGAGTTGCTGTCCCCGGGGAGAAAATGTCCCCTTTTTGTCCCCGGAAATTAATTTTGTCCTCAGAAATTTTGATTTTGTTTCAATGACATTTTACACTTGAATATTTAAGTATCGTGATGAAACTGCTGTGATGCATGCACATTTCTGAACGGTTCTCAGTATGAGACAGAAGAACCAGCGAGCACTGTATAAGATATTCTGCACTCTTTGAGGAGAACATACGATATACCATCTTTGTCTTTATTCGCGTTGCGCGGAAGCATTAGAATTGCCGCAGCGTCCATTTTTAAGTGATTAATAATTTTCTCCTCAAATATTAATTGTCAATATCACAGATATTATTCTGTAAGACAAATTAATAAATCTATAACATTTTAAGTAGCTCAAAAATTGAAACGTTTTGTGACAAACCAACAGGTGAAAATTGGTGTGATGTTTTTCAACATTTCAGCCGTTCAGAGCAGAAGTGGTGAAAGTCAAAATTGGGTGATGATGTTTAAAGTAAAAATTCTGTAAAATGCAAGGCAAAGTAGCAATTAATATGTCCTTCGTGCTATCCACTGACTACTAATAGTTTAAATAAATTGAATATTAATTGCTACTTTGCGCTGTATTTTACAGAATGTTTACTTTAACCACTTCTGCTCTCAACGGCTCATTTAAAAAATCTGTTCCATTTGAAAATCTTCTCAAAATGGTGTCATTAATCATGTGTCTTTCAGTCAGTAATTCGTCAGTTGAAAGACTTTTCTCCACAATGAACTCAATCTGGACTGATGAAAAGTCAAGAATGAAAATTGAAACAGCTTTGTTACAAGTGAAAACAAATTTTAATTTCTCATGTGAAGAACTTAGTGTGAAGCTGTTTGGGAATGAACAGATCCTTAAAAAGATACATACTTCAGACCAGTACTTGTAAAATGTGTGTGTTAGAATTCAATGTGTACAATATTATGTGAAAGACTTCGATACACGCGTCAGTACTGAAATTGAATTCTTAGTGGCCATAATTATGTACAGAAGTTATGTAGTTTATTCATTTAATTCAGAAAGCTAAGATACTCTACTAATTTAGTGTGCAAAGTGCTGTAATTATATCTACTGTTACATGTAATTTCTGCTACATTTCAACGGATAGTGACTAGATAAGTGTTTGTGGTTTTTCTTGAAATTGCCGATGTCCCCTGTTGGACCATAAAAAATCTGGTCAGCCTATTATAGTGCCTTTGGTTCACTACGTTTCGTCCACTTTTTCTTTTGTCCACTGGCACATTTGTCCATTTCATGATTCGTCCATTAAATTTTATCCACTGATCATTTAGTCCATTTTCATGCTTCGTCCATTATGTTTTTGTCTACTGACTATTTCGTCCAATATGGCAAAAAAAAAAATTGATGACATGAAACATCGTCTCTTTTTTCACTCAGTTATTACTAGTCTTATTATTACTAACTTTATTATTATCATCTTTATGTGACCTTTTTATTTAAGTATTTTGTCTACAAAGTATGTATATTTATGTAAGTATGTTACTATCTACTCATCTTAAGAATGTGATCTTAGTGCAAGAATTTTAAATTTTATTTTAGAAACAGTAGAGATTTATATTTTTGTGAATTACCGGTATGCATAATCTGTGTAGGCCTAATCAGAATCTTACATTTTAATTCAGAAAAAATAGGTGTTTGATGAACAATGTAAAATTGTATGTCATTTTCAAGTCTTTCTATCAAAACGGAACTGTCCCCGAACACGAGCTTTGCTCTTTCGGGGTACTTTCATGTAGCGTTTTTTATGTAGGCCTACATGTTATTATTAAATAAATCTAAATCTAAATATTTAATTTGGTGAAAATGTAATTTATTTAAATTTATATGTGTTGTTGATGTACATGCTGTTTGTATTATAAACATGATTAGTCATAATTTTCTTCCTGAACATCTTCATTGGGGTTAATTAATTTTTAATTTTTAATCTATATGAAATTACTCTCAAATATATTTCTACCCGACCGTCGTTCTTGTAATCTTCTTACCGTGTAACCACTTCCCTAATTCGTTCTTGATTATTGACATGTCTGACTTAATGGTGCACGGTCTCGCGTGTGTCCTCCCAACAATTGAGTATATAATGTAATATTGGTTGCCTCCGACGTGTATATAGGCTACAACCTCTGCCATAATTTTTAATATCCAAAATTGAAAAGATATAGGCTACAATATATTCATACTTTTTCAATATTCAAAGGAAAATGAAACGTATCTAAGAAACAGACGACAATGATGATACTACTTTCTGTTGTAGTTTATTGTAGGTGGGAAAGTAATCTAACAAGGAAACGTTCTGATGGGGGCAGATAATAAAGTTATTTTTTTTCTTCCACCATGTTAATAATGCCAAAAGAAGTGCTTATACAAATTTTGGCCACTCGACCGCAATTACGAGGCCGTCGAGAAAGTGATTTTTCCTGGAAACCGTTTATAGAAAAAAGCACAATTGCATGGAAATATTTATTGAAGCAGATACAGCAATTGTTGCGCTATTTGTCAACATATCTCCCACTGGAACTGAGACGTTTGTCATACCATGGAATCAATTTTTGTGTCGTAGAAGTCAGCCGTCTCAGATCGGAACCAGCGTTTGACTGCGTCTGCACCTCTCTCCGTCGATGCCATGATATGAGAAATGTCTCAATTCAGATGGAAAATATTTTGAAAAATAGATCAACAATTGCTATGTCTGTTCCAATAAATTTGTCCTATGAAATTGTGTTTTTTTTCTGTTAACGGCCCCTAGCGAACTTATTTTTTACGGCCCTTGTAATTGCGGTCGAGTGGCCAAAATTTGTATAAGCACTTCTTTTAACATTATTAACATGGTGGAAGAAAAAAATTAACATTTTTATCAGTTAACTTTTTTATCTGCTTCCATTAGAACGTTTGCTTGTAAGATAGAATAGTACATTATGCAACGAGCCTATAATGATAGTAATTAAGACGCAAGTATGGATATTTATGAAACGAGCGCAAGCGAGTTTCATAATATTCATACGAGCGTCTTAATTACCATTATAGGCAAGTTTCATACGACTTTTTATGCTCGACCATATTTCTAACTTGAAATTATTCAGATGTATACATTTTATTTGTACCTGACAAGATCGGAAGTGACCTTGTTCTAGGTCGTGAATTGTGAGATGCGCGCAGACGCGAAAGTATTGATTCTTTCCGAGGAATAATAATGTCATTGACCTTGATGTAATCCCGTTAAACTTGACATAACCTTGATTATTCAATTCGACATTGAAAAACGAGATGACAAATTGAATTTATTTGAATATTATTTACAATTAACGTTAATTATTATAGTAACAGAACATAACCTTCTGCGACAATATTGGATTTCCAGCCTCCGTGACTTTTCGCTAATTCTCTTTCGATTGCATATCCGAGAATAATCGATACTCGCGGTTTTATAACGGTACAAAGCTGACTTGTCATTGGCTGAACACCTGTAAGCTGAGTTGTCATTGGCTGAACACCTGTACTTTAATGAGTAGGTGTACTTTAATGACATGTATTAAAGGACTGCTACCAGGTGTATAATTACTACATTTTGGCATGGTCGAGCATAAAACTAGTTATAATATTTACAAAAATGGTTTAATAAAACCAGTTTTATGAAATCGGCTTCCCTAGTCTGAGAGATGCCTAATACAAACGCTAACGACTTGGCAACTATGCTAATATCTGTATATGAGTTCCAAGAAGTACTTCACCACAAAACATTAAACTATTAGCTGTGCTTGGAACTCTATATCCAGCTAGTTATGGCCGGTTTAGATTAGCAGTAGCGCTTAGCTTTATCCGATAGTCCGGAGCTTACAAGTTCGGAATTCCAGATAGTTGTATGTCTGATGGACAGGCCGCCCACTTGTCCAGCACGGTCCAGTGCACCGTGTCCGCGCAAACACTCGGCTGTGTCATGACGCGTTATGTTCATCACGTTTACACTCCAAACTTTTTAACATGTAAGAGTTTAACAATAAGCAATAGTTGTTATTTCCAGATTGTGGAAATCCTCTGAACGTGCACAGCATAAAGTAGCTTATACATAATGCACAGAGTTTTTCAAGTTTAGTGTTAAATAGGCCTATTTCAACGTTTATTTCTTAGCTCATTTAACATCAATTTACCCCTAAAAATTGATAGCTTAAGTTGAATAATTACATGACAATTGAGAGAGAAAAGATATAACTTAGGGGCACTCTCATAACTAGCATATTTTACGATGAAAGAGTAATGGAACGGAGAAAAATTCTCTCCGGCGCCGGGATTTGAACCCGGGTTTTCAGCTCTACGTGCTGATGCTTTATCCACTAAGCCACACCGGATATCACCCCGGCGTCGGACAGAATCGGTGTGGCTTAGTGGATAAAGCATCAGCACGTAGAGCTGAAAACCCGGGTTCAAATCCCGGCGCCGGAGAGAATTTTTCTCCGTTCCATTACTCTTTCATCGTATGATGACGCAGAATATCTGCATGGAAATATCATATGTACCTCGGTACATTAAAATAATATATATGACGGCGATTATTCCGTCGGATCCCGGCCATCTAGTCACTCACAACGAGTGCACCTCAGCACATGTGTGGACTTCGGTCCTACGTTCATAGACATCTATGACGTAGTGCAGAGGGCGGCCACTAGAGGGAACCCAAGAGTTGGAACTTAATCTGAGACGATTCTGTCCGACGCCGGGGTGGTATCCGGTGTGGCTTAGTGGATAAAGCATCAGCACGTAGAGCTGAAAACCCGGGTTCAAATCCCGGCGCCGGAGAGAATTTTTCTCCGTTCCATTACTCTTTCATCCTATGATGACGCAGAATATCTGCATGGAAATATCATATGTACTTCGGTACATTAAAATAATATATAGCATATTTTAGTTCAGTGGTTCCCAAAATGTGGGTCGCGACCCCCTGTCAGGGTCGTGTAAAGAACTCAGGGGTCGCGAGATGATTCACAAAATAAAGAAACGCCTTGCCCAAAAGTGAGTCGTGCTATCAAAAAGCTTGGGACCCACTGTTTAGCGTATCTAAAAATAGTTGTGTCTTATGTTAAAACGCTGACCGAAGACTATCGTTTGGAGTAGTTGACAATTATTGTAAAATGTAAATTATATTTTATTTAACGACGCTCGTAACTTCCGAGGTTATATCAGTGTCGCCGATATGCCGGAATTTTGTCCCACAGGAGTTCGTTTACATGCCAGTAAATCTACTGACATGAGCCTATCGCATTTAAGCACAGAAGGCCAGCACTGTAACGACTGCGTCATCCATCCCGACAGTTGACAATTATACGCAGTGTTACAGATATTCATATTAACATGTTTATTAAATGGGACATTTTATGTTTCATTACATAAATTTCTTGCACTCTTCATCATCATTCAAATGATATAGGCCCTAAGTATAAAGTACCATAGCTTTGTATTCAGGTTATTAACAAATTAAAAACAATTTAAATAATATTGTGCATATGTTTAGCTAGTTCATGAAAAATGTCTTTGAAAAGGAAGTAATTTTAAAAATTCACTGTTTTCATAATAAAAATTAATATTTTCATTATTCCACTGTTCTTACTATTCATGTACAGTTAGAGTAGTTATCATTGGATGGTTTTCGTCGTATTCCGAAATAAATACTTTTGTTTTTCTTTAAAAATTCAGTAGGCCATGACAGCGACTGAAATATGATTCGATGTAAGTAAATCAAGTATATATTAACCATGATATGCGTTGTAATCTTTATTTTATGAATTATTTATAATAATAATTACCTATTATTGTTCTATTCATGAAATAATCCTATTAAATATCACTTGAAGTTTTCATATCCGCGTGAATATATCGACAAAATGAAAACTCCGTATAATACTGCCGATGATAAATTTATTAAAAAATTTATTTACAAGTGAATTGTCTAGTGAAAATCAAAACCATCTATGGTATTATTATTATTATTATTATTATTATTATTATTATTATTATTATTATTATTATTATTATTATTAAGGGCATGACTATAAACAATATAGGTATTTACTAACCTAGCTTTATATTTCGTTGAAAGTATGGCCTTGGAATAAGAACCTTATAAATAAACATCTGACAGTAAATGTAGAAATTTTAATTTTATTAATGGAACATCATAGTTAGAGAAATATTATATATTATAACATTTCACTCTAAACTAGGTAGGGTACTGTTTATTCATTAGTATAGAAACAATTTTTTCATTGTTTGATATTTCTTAAATCTCCTCATTTCTCTTAACACAGAATTCTGAAAAGTTATTCCAAAACTTCGCTTTATTTCTTAAAATCTAGCAGTCCAAGTTCTGTAATGCTGGGTTATCTACAGACGTGTGGACAAATTATTAGACTAAATTAATTATATGTGTAACAAAGCTGTATTTATCGGCAGAAATAATGAACAGATAATTGAGTCTGGAGGTTACTAATATTTTGTGAACATTCCCTTATTCTTTATTAACACGTTGATTTTGTCAGGGATGCTGGACAGTTTGACACTTTCTTTGAATATCAGCATCATTTAGCCAGACATCAGACAGTGCTTAAATGAGTCCATGTTTTGTTGTAAGCCTCTTTTTGTTCACTTTCTTCTTCAATATAGATCACAGATTTTCAATTTCGTTCATGTCCGGTCTTCTTGCAGGCCATGGGAGAACATACTGTTGATATCTTCAGCAGTATATAATTAAGACACCAGTAGTACCAAAACAGCCCGACAAAATATACTTAACTATTGAAAAAAATATACCGAAAGATTCACAATAATAGAGACTCTGTGAATTATACTGAGAGTTGACATGATTATACTGACATTATGTTTCCAAGAAAAACGTTTTAGTCTAATAATTTTGTCCACGTCTGTAGATTTAATCATCGATCTTAATTAAATCACTAAGAACTGACGACATAAGTCTACTTTTAAGTTCCCTCTTGCACTTTGTCGACATTTGTGTCCTTTCTTTGCGTCGATAAAGTGAAAAAATTCATATTTGAGGAAATACCAACATACATGATATTAAAGTAAGCCTTGCAGGCATTTATATTACTCTTACCCGTGGCCATGCTCTTATCCCTGTGACGAAGCAGAACTTACGGAACCCGGAAAATATCGTCACAATTCTGTCAAGTATTTCTCACCAACTGGAGTGATGTTCAAATCTCAGCAGTTGGGGAAACTTTTTTCTCCTGTAAAATTAGTTTCGATCTGATTTTCGAACTCATCGATTCGATTGTAGTTTAATCGAATTACTCATTAGAATGTAACTAAATTGGAAAAATAAATTATTGCGATATATTTTAAGAAATTTCACTTGTAAGCTTCTTTTATGAGAAGGTAAACCAAGGTAATCTTAAATCAGAATAAATCTAGGGTTTCGAACCCCAGACATTATAACATGAACTACTTTCTGTTGGTCCTTACACATGGCAGAAGACTGTGCGTCGTGGATCGCTGTGATTTATTACTATCTGAGCAGAAGGCGCTATTCCGTCTTATCTTGAGCAATGTCTTCCCTTCACAACCTCATCACTCATCTTTCTCACAGCCATTATAGTATAATTTCTCTCTCCTGTGATGAGACTTGATAATTAGCATCATATGTTTCAAATTTTCTTCCTTTCCTTTCCGTTTCTTTCTTATTTTCTAGTTTTCTTGTCTTCCTCTTTTTCTCTGTTTTTCTGTCTTAATTTTCGTTCTTGTTTCTTATTTTTCTATTTCTTATGTATTTTCTAGCTTCCTCTTTTTCTTCCTTCTGTATTTTATCCGATTTATTTACATTCTTCTTTCTCTTCCTCTTTCCCTATATTTCCATATTTTGTTACTATTTTGGCGTGAAACATTTACCAAATCATTCAGTAAAAGCGAACAAAAATTAAACACGAAAAAATTACCCTTTAAAATATATTGATTTTAGGAATTACAGTCTGCTCCGTTTGGATATGGATAATATTAATTTATTACTATAAAGCTATAATGATAGTATTAAAAATTTCTTGTCGGTTATATTATGTTTAAAAGATGGATGTTTCCATATATGACAATCAACAATGCATAATCTGAAAGGACAAATGAAAATCGTAAATGATTAAAATGGCTTCTACAAATCAACAGTGGGCACAATGTGTTCTTTGGTATGTTAAATTTGAGAGTGTTGAAAGAGTTCAAAGGGAATTTCGACATGAGTATGGTGTGCGTAATGTACCTAAATACGATCCCATAGTGTTGTGGTATCGAACATTTGTAGAAACAGGTTCTGTGTTAAAAAAAAATATGCAGGAGATCGCAGGCGAAACCCAGTAGAAGAAGCAGCTATCTCTTGGTTTGGTCCCCAAACTCCCCAGATCTAACCCTTCCTGACTTCTTTGTGTAGGGTTTTGTTAAAGACATTGTCTATTCACAGAAACCCAGGAACTTTGATGATCTGAGAGTAAAAATTACTCAAGCTTTTCAACAAATCACCCCTCTTATGTTACAACGGACATGGGCTGAATTGCATTACCGATATGAGTTGTGCAGGGTGCACAATGGGAGCCATGTTGAGCTCTGAGGAATCTCCCATCTTTCAGTGTTGTATGCACAAAGTTTCAACAAATAAAGTTCAGTAGTAAATGTTTTACGGTGTCTTTATTTTATCCATACCCAAACGGATCATCCTATATATCTCTTTATGATAATACATATGCAGCGATAAAATTGAACAATCATAAGCTTTCAGACCAAATTAAAACCACTAGAGGAATAAGTCAAAGATACGGAATGTCACTATTGCTCTTCAACTTTTATAAATAATGTCTCTAAATTAACCGACAAACTTTTAGATCAGATAGATAAACTTTTTAGGAAACTTTTTAGAAACAAACGGGCTACTACGTTTAGTTTCGTTGCAGCGAGATTTTATATAATTAATTTTACAATCTTACAGGTCGAGATTGAGGTAATCAGTTATTTGATAATTAATTAATGAATTTAATAAACAAATCATTAATATTACAGATATTCATTTGATCCAAACACACAAAACACAAACAAAATAAATATATGAGCCGTTCACAGCAGAAGTGGTGTAAGTCAAAAATGGGTAATGAGTGTTAAAGTAAACATTCTGTAAAATACAGCGCAAAATAGCAATTAATATTCAATTTATTTAAACTATTAGTAGTCAGTGGATAGCAAGAAGGACATTTTAATTGCTACTTTGTGCTGTATTTTACAGAATTTTTACTTTAAACCTCATTACCCAATTTTGACTTACACCACTTCTGCTCTGAACGGCTCATATAGAGAAGGAAAAAAGTGAGTGCATTATTACATTAGCAGTGTGAATCCAATACATTGCAGCCCAGCATTTTGTTCCTTAACAAGAAGTGTTTTTTAAAAGGTTATCTATACGATCCCAAAGATTGACGGTCTAATTTAAAGAAATCTTACATAAATAAAATAATGTTTCTAATCTTTACATAGATATACTATACATTGAAAATAATGTCATATAAATAAAATAGCCTAATGTTTCAGTTATTACATAAATATGCGATATATTGAAAATAATAACCCATATATAAACAAAATAATGTTTCTTGTTAGTACATAAATGAGAGGTGCTCTGCAATAACAAGGTATGTGTAAGAAGTAGAGTTTGGCAGTAAATAAAAGTAACATTGTTTTCATTAACAAAGAAAGGCCTTTGCAAATCTGTGTTTTTGAATTAGTATTATTGATAGTTTGTATGTATAAGTTTAATGTATTATTCGTCAGAATCTCGTTATTGAATTTGTTATTTTTATACATTAATTGCGACGACTATACCGAAGTATGTGTACATAACTTGTTATTGCAGAGCATCCCTCAAATGTAGCCTACGATATATTGCGAATAATATGTCACGTTTCATTTTATTCTCTAGTGTAATAATAGCAATATTGAGGCCCATGGCTGAATGAATGGCTGTCATTTGCAGAATTACATGAAATGTCGGAAGAAATCTTTTCCGTATTTTATTGGCATGAAGTGTGTGTAAAGCAGTACACGTGCTTTGCATATCAATAACATTGAGTCAATGACCTACATTTTAAATGAAGAGGACAGATCAATGGATCTTCCTACGCTCTCATTTACACGTGTGATGAGTTCGGACGTTCCAGTGCGTAGGCGTACATGCGTGCGTGCGTGTGTGTGCAGTAGTACAACCGAAGGAATGGGCAGGCCAATGACAAGTGACTAATTAATTTCGTTTCGCCAGAGCGAACAGAAATACGATATGCCATTTCCTACGCCATTACAGCTATGTCGTTTTGTCAGCCTGACCTTTCCGCAGTCCTTCCAGCAAATTGTGTAATTTTCTCTTTTTTTCTACTTCCTCATTGTGCTGATAGAATTGAGCTGCTGAAATAAATTGATTTCTTGATTTTCACGCAGATATACGTTTTTAATATTCCTGGCTACGAAAACATAAAATGGTATAAGACTTTCACTGTAATCGGCATGGTGTGTCGAGATTCAGAAACATTCAACGTTTCGGAGACACCACCAGGGAAGTCAACTAAAGTGAAACCTGTTTGCAGTACCCATTACCAAGAGTTATATCTCATGACTGATTGGAAAATCTCTGCGGTGGCAGATTGGTCTAGAGCAGGCCTGCACAAGGTTTGCGCTCTCCGAGCCGGCTCACAGCTCATGAGCGGAATGCAGATATTAGCTGCGCTCTGTATAATGGTGGACTGGAAGAAGGGGTGGATCTCGTACAAAATATACACAAAAAGAAGTACTAGTAAGAGTGCTTATGAAATGAATTCCCGTTCAGTGTTTGCAAAACTATCTTGGATTATTATTAATTAATAAATAAATATTTATTTTACAGAAATAATAGAAATTCTATAGCTACTTAAACGTACAATATCATTTTGTTATATTTTTATTTATCGGTACATCAAAACGAGGTTTTATGCTGTTGGCAGCTGAAAGGAACAGTAGCTTACTTATCGTAATGAAACATCAGTTACAGAAGTTCGATGCCTGCCTTTATTAAAGTTGATTGTAGAAAACAGTTGCTCACAAATATAAATGTTGAGCCAAACATAGCAATCATTTTCACAGCCAGCCTGTGTAGTCGTGGATATTATTGCTAATGTTTAGTCTTGTAAAACTCAACCAGGCTAGTAGTATTATTTAAACGATCTTTAGCCCTTAGGTCACATTGAAGATCAATAAGTTCGAGCTGTAAATCGTTAAATGTTATGTTCCGTCTTTTAGATTCCTCCATACTGTACTGTAGCAGTAGGTAAGCAACGTGAAACAGTTACTGAGAATAGGCCTACACACTGAACTCCACTAGATAACCGAGTGGTCGTTTCCCTCTCCTCTCCTCTCCTCTCCTCTCCTCTCCTCTCCTCTCCTCTCCTCTCCTCTATGTCATTCTGACGTATCTTCCTCTCTGTTTCGGCGAGCGGTAAACACCGCTCTCCCGCTCCCAAGGAGCGCGCGCGCTCGTCGAGCGCTGTTTGTGCAGGCCTGGTCTAGACCTTGAGCCTGTCGTGTAGAGTGTCCGAATTCGAGTCCCGGTAAGTTGTGGAATTCTTCATTGGTACTGCTACTGCTATAGCTACTTCCACTATTGGTTCTACTACTGCTGCCACCATTTACAAATTTACTGGGCCCACATCTATTCGGTCTCTCTCCTCATATGGTCATACCATCTCAATCTTCTAGCTTCTACTGTTTCCAGTATTGTTATACAGGTCTCTGATCTATTTTTATTTCCTCGTTCCGCACTTTGTCCTTTACTATTTCACTACTACTTCTTCGCCAGTAATCCATTTCCATCGTTATCATTTTTTGCGTTCCTCTCCGTTATTTCCCACACTTCAGAACCATACAGGGTGGTACTCTCCACAATAGTTTTATACATGCACTCTTTCACAAGTTTTGTTATATTCTTGCTCCATATTAATGGATATAACCCTCTTAATGCAGCTTTACCTTTCGTAATCCTATTTGTTATCACATGTTTACTTCTTCTATCTTCTCACATTTGTATACCTAGATAAATAAATTTATCACATGGTTTACCTACTGATTTACATTCTGTTTTTAGAATCTTAGCATATCCTCCTATAACCGTGTATTCTGCCTTATCAAAATTGATATCTAATCCTCATTTAGAATATTCTTCCTAGAATTTTCGTTGCATGTAGAGAATATCATCTTCATCCTCTGCAAAGATAACCTGATATTCCGAGTAGCTAAGTGCATATAACATAAGTTCATCAATCTTAATATCCACTTTTCCACACTTCACCCTCCAGATTCTTAATGCCTCATTAAGATCGATTTTAAATTGAGTTGGCGCTGTACAGAATCCCTGTTGGAGATCTCTATTTAGATCTACGTGAAACTTCACTGTAAGATTTCTTTCAACTTTTATCTGACTTTTATTTTGACCACACAACTCATTGACAGCTTTAATTAAGTATGTTTTCACATATTGTTTGTCCATTATCTGCCAAAGTTAAACTAAACACACTATATCACATGCTTTTCGTATATCTGTAAACACAGGATATGATTTCAAGTTATATGCAAGATGTTTATCTGTTATCTCTCTGATATTGAAGATGTTATCAACACATGAGCGCCCAGCTCTGAACTCACACTGAACTCAAAAAAGTCTTTTTCCAAATGAAATTGCAATATTTTTCCATACAGTCAACCAATACTGCTCAGGATAGTTATACTCCTATAATTAGAATAGTTTATAAGGTCTCCATTTTGCAAATATCTATACTAATAATAAATAATAACTGAGACACATTATAATTAATCGAACTAGTTTATTGGGAATAATAATAATAATAATAATAATAATAATAATAATAATAATAATAATAATAATAATAATAATAATCTATACTAATAATAAATCTGTTACCGAAATTTTTCTGGTAATTTTCGATTTTCCAAAAATAATTGGTCCTAACATATATAATTAACCACCCTGAAACCGAAAATCGCTTTTTTGAAATTTTTGTTTGTATGTCTGTCTGTCTGTCTGTCTGTCTGTATGTTTGTTACCTTTTCACGCGATAATGGCTGAACCGATTTCGATGAAAATTGGAATATAAATTAAGTTCGTTGTAACTTAGATTTTAGGCTATATGGAATTCAAAATACATTATTTAAAAGGGGGTTATAAGGGGGCCTGAATTAAATAAATCGAAATATCTCGCTTATTATTGATTTTGTGAAAAATGTTACATAACAAAAGTTTCTTTGACAATGATTTCTGATAAGTTTTATTCTTTGAAAAATTTTGATAGGACTGATATTTAATGAGATAAATGAGTTTTAAAATTAAAATAACTGCCATTTAAGGCGGTGTATTGAAATAAAAAACAAATGACTTCGTCTATAAGGGGCCTTGGACAAAACAATCGAAAGCTATGAAACATAGCCTACAGACAATGTTTCTGTGTTTTATGAAGTAATATCGGAAGCTAAATTAACAGATTTGTATAATTAATTATTATTTCATCATTGGAAAGTGTAGTTTCTCTGGATGGACATAATGCTATAATGTTATTACAGTAACTTATGAGTGAATTGAGGACAGGTAAGATTAAAATAGCTTCTTATGCACAGAAAACTTGATAGGTTATTCTGTATTTCTAAAAATAATGTTTATGAACCTATTCATTTTTATCTCAGAGAATTAACGAACAACGAGAGTGTATTGATTTAGTATGCAGTAATAGTACGTTAGCTTAGCAATCCATTATTTTGTAATTCAAATTTTAACTATGCTCAATTGAATCGTGTTAAAATACATAAAATATATATGCAATAAGTGCAATGCAAAAAAATTGGGTAATGAGCCAAGCAGGTTATGCTGCGCTGTTGTAAAAGCTGTTCCTCCTGAGATTCAAGAGCTCCCACAACAAATTAAAAACTTTCTAATTCGAGTACATCCGTTATCAACACACTTTTTACATAATATAATATAATATAATATAATATAAACATAATAATAAATCTGTAGCCAAAATTTTTCTGTTAATTTTCGATTTTCCAAAAATAATTGTAATAAGAATTAAGAAACATGTTAAAGGAATTGTCATTGCACCAAATGAGTGGTCTCTGGATCAAAATGATCGCATTTTAATATTTTAAATACAATTTAAATTAAGTAACATATTAAACGATTTATCCTTCAATCGAACACGAATGTTCCCTGGATCAAATGTTCTATTTTAATTATGTAATTACTTTATATTTATTTCTAACGGGTGCAGCGGAGTGCACGGGTACGGCTAGTTACTAATATATCCCTTCCTGAAATCATTCCGTAATTCTTCTCCAATCAAACATCTGTATTGTAAAGTTCAGAGTAACACGCTAGGTCAATTTTATGGATTTCGAAAATAAATTCTTTCCTCTATTCTTTCCCTGTAAGTCGTATTTACTACAATTGTTGTCGTTTCCACCAATGCCACGACACTAATACACCATCACCACTATTATCACTACTATTATTACTAACATCGCCAAAACCTTTTCTTTTTTTTTCTTTTTTTTCAAATTCAGCAACAACATGCATTTCAAAATTGAATTTATTCCTCGATTCTTTTCTTGATTAACTTATTTTTTATTAATCTACATATTAAGATTACAATCTTTAGTTGCCGATCATACTGTATGTACGAATATCTTCAGTTCTTTTCTGACAATGAGTATGAGATGTCCATTTCCAAATCATGTTGTTCAGTGGATAAAATATATGCTGAAAACGTTCAAATGCATATGGCTGAATTTTTTTTTAGATATTTTGTTCCATGTTTTTAATAATGCAGGCCTAACATTAGGACTATAAAGTGTTAGTTTTTTTTTTTTTTCAAATAAATTGTGTTTCATATTTTTAGTCTAGGTTAACTATCAGAGATAAAAATATTTCACTTTACAACAGATAGAGCAGTGCTAGTACATAAGTATTTAGAAGTATGTTCGTCATTGGACCACTTAATTATCGCATTCCGTTCACACTTTTTCTTAGAATTACGAGACAGTACCAAACAGTCACAAGTATTGGACATTTTGCTAGCCCACGCTACAAGCGTGCTAAACTAGCCCCGGCTATCGACTGGTTACTTGTACAGAATTCATTTTATATCATATCGCTAACACTGCTTCATGAATACGAAAAGCTTTAGTTCGCTGATCATCCTCCGGAAGCCTGCGCTAAGAATGTCTATGAATACGGCCCTAAAACTTTAAGACAACACAAGAAAAACACATATTACCAGACTCTGTTTAAGAGGCAGAAATCTCCGCTTACCTGTCGGGTATACAATTTGGTAGTTCTTCCTTCATGACTACAAAAGTTACATCGTAGCACATTATAAATAAAAATTTATGAAATGGTAGTAACGCACCATAAGTTCTGAAAGGGCGAAAAGTTGTTACGCCATTGTACAACCCTCAGAAAGCATTACCAGCTTTTTAATTATGAAGCATCCTCCATTAGCGAATAATACGGAAAGAAAAAAAAACCGTCACCAGGATAAGAGAGACACTGCGCAATGCTGCTGACGAGATGAGGTTTCTTATTTTTCTTACTGGGTTTGATTAAATGACAGAAAGATCGCGATTTGTTAATCACTTGTGAATAATTTATGTACTACAATATATAATACTATATATTCTGTGCGTGTACTTGATAACTAGTAACAATGTAGTGCATTTTCAAAAGATCGCTATTTATTTGCCTTACATAACGTATTGATTCATATTTTAATGGTGATTTACAAATAAATTTCACTTCGAAATATAATGTTAAAAGATGTAGAATAAATTTAAAGTATAAAATTATAAATGTAGCATTAGTAGCCTATCTCGTTGAGATCTTGGATGTAGTGATAAGTTATTGGTTTTAGTGTTCGTTTTGTAGTGAAATTTGAACTGGTTATGTTGGTGAATGTCGTTATGATGTTTTTGTAATAGTTGTAGTGATGGACATGATTGTAATGTTAGTTGTAGATGTGGATGTAATGTTGATTGTTGTAATAAATGAGATTGTAATATTGATTATGTTGGTTTATGTAGTTGTAATGTTGGTTGTGTTGGTATATGTGGTTATAATATTGGATATGTTGATGTATGTGGTTCTAATATTGGTTGTGTTGGTATATATGGTTGTAATATCGGTTGTGTTGGTGTGTGTGGTTGTAATGTTGGTTATGTTGATGTATGTGGTTATAATGTTTGTTGTGTTGATGTATGTGGTTGTAATGTTGGTTGTGTTGGTGTATGTTGTTGTAATGTTGATTGTGTTGGTGTATGAGGTTGTAATGTCGGTTGTGTTGATGTATATGGTTGTAATATTGATTGTGTTAGTGTATATGGTTGTAATGTTTGTTGTGTTGATGTATGTGGTTGTAATGTTGGTTGTGTTGGTGTATGTGGTTGTAATGTTTGTTGTGTTGATGTATATGGTTGTAATGTTGGTTGTGTTGGTGTATGAGGTTGTAATGTTTGTTGTGTTGATGTATGTGGTTGTAATGTTGGTTGTGTTAGTGTATATGGTTGTAATGTTGGTTGTGTTAGTGTATATGGTTGTAATGTTGGTTGTGTTAGTGTATATGGTTGTAATGTTTGTTGTGTTGATGTATGAGGTTGTAATGTTGGTTGTGTTGGTGTATGTGGTTGTAATGTTGGTTGTGTTAGTGTATATGGTTGTAATATTGGTTGTGTTAGTGTATATGGTTGTAATGTTGGTTATGTTGGTGTATGAGGTTGTAATGCTTGTTGTGTTGATGTATGTGGTTGTAATGTTGGTTGTGTTGATGTATGTGCTTGTAATATTGGTTGTGTTAGTATATATGGTTGTAATGTTGGTTGTGTTGGTGTATGAGGTTGTAATGTTGGTTGTGTTGATGTATGTGGTTGTAATGTTGGTTGTGTTGGTGTATGTAATTGTAATGTTGATTGTGTTGGTGTATGTGGTTGTAATGTTTGTTGTATTGGTGGATTGATTGTAATAATTAGTTGTGGTAATAGATATGATGGTTAAATGTTGATAGAGGTAACGGTCCCTAGTCATAATGCTAGTAGTAGTTTGTTGTGATATTGTAGATTGTCGTTGATAAGAATGTGCTGGTGTTCATTATGGTGGTGGTGATTATGATTGTGGTTTTTATAGTAATGTATGTGACTTTAGTGACGATGTCTTGTTTTGCCGTGATAGTCATAGTGATGATTATGGTTGAGTTAGTTGCACCATTAATAGTTTATGAAGTTGTGATTGTTGCGGTTTGAGTCACTCTAGGTAATGGGATGAGGATTGTGATGTTTTGGTATTATTGGTGAGCCAGAAACCAGTGCTGTGTCACCTGCCCTACCAAGGCGACAGTCTCTATGGCATGACGGAAAAACTAAAAAATCTCATATCAACGTCATTCAATTTAATAAACTAATTTTATACATCTTGATTACACAACTTTTAACACTATATCACTTTGGAAAACGTATTATATAACTTTCATGTGTTAAATTTTATGTTACCTTGTTAACATGTTTCGGCCTGCTACCGACCATCATCAGAACTGGTCGTTGCTGGTCTTGGCGCCTTTTGTTTTGTTTCCTGTGGGGGTGTGTTTGTGTAGCGTAATGTGGAGTCAAAGAGTGTGTGTGTTCTGAAATTGAGTTGTGTGTTGAGAATTTCATTTGGATGTGTTTTTGTGTGTTTGTATATTTCTTATTGTTCTAGTGTGTTTAGTTTCTGGCTTTTTGGTTGGATGTGTAGAATTTCCATGTCTGTGTTGATGTCTCTGTATGTGTGGTTAGCATTTGTGATGTGTTCTGCATATATGGAACTATTTTGTAATTTTGTTATGGCTGTGATGTGTTCTTTGTAACGTGTTTGAAATGATCTACCTGTCTGTCCTATGTAGAAGTTGTTGCAGGTGTTACATTTGAGTTTGTATACGCCTGTGTGGTTGTATTTGTTTGTTTGTGTGTTGAGATGTTTTTGTAGAGTATTATTTGTTCTGAATGCGATGTTGTAATTTAATTTCTTGAATGAGGTTGCAATCTTGTGTGTGTTTTTGTTTTCGTATGTTAGTGTGATGTATTTTTTGTGTTCTTGTGTTTGTGTTGTATTCTTATGTTTTTTGTGATTATATTTTATCTTTCGTATTATGTTGACTATTATGCTGGGGTTTATCTTTTTTCTTGTGCTATGTATTCGATTGTGTTTAGCTCTTCTTTGTAATCATGTTGGTTCATTGGTATGTTGAGTATTCTGTGTACTATTGTTCGGAATGCAGCTTGTTTGTGTTGCGTTGGATGATTGGATGTATTTTGTATGTGTGTTGTTGTTGTTGTTGTGGGTTTTCTGTAGATTTTTAATGTGTGTTTGTTGTCGACTTTTGTTATTGTGATGTCTAGAAAATTTATGGATTTGTTGTTTTCAATGTCTAATGTGTAGTGTAGCTTTGAGTGTATTTTGTTTATGTGTTGATGTAGGTTTTCGATCTGTGTTTTGTTTCTTTGACTCCACATTACACTACACAAACACCCCCACAGGAAACAAAACGAAAGGCGCCAAGACAAGCAACGACCAGTTCTAATGATGGCCGATAGCAGGCCGAAACATGTTAACAAGGTAACATAAAATTTAACACGTGAAAGATAGTATAATACGTTTTCCAAAACAAATTTTAGTTAATTTTCCTTGAACTTAAGCTCCCTAGGCCCAATTGTATAAAACTCCCTGATTAAAGATCAACTTTGATCGAAGATCGAAAAGTGAACCGAGTTCAGACACTTCTTCTATTGTATAAAACTTTTCTCCGATCAAATTACCTTGGTTCAAATGCAATCTAAGTTCACGTGAAAAGGATTTGGCAACATCGCATAAACAGGTGAAATACGTGATGCGCGGACCATGTTATACAGGTTTGTTCAGTGTTGCCAATCTAGCGACTTTAACTCTTTTTCAACAACAATTTCTTTTAACTTTTATATTGCTTAAATAGGGATTTAGTGACCTTTTTAGCACCCCATAGTGACAAAATTTAATCTTTCTTTGTTGGTAATGAGAAATCTATCGAGTTTACAATTATTTTTTTGGCGACTTTCCGTACACTCTGTTGGAGACACTGGTTTTTTGTGCAATGTAAATAATAGCGGACAATAGAAGAAGGTTGACTGTTCTCCGAGTTGTTATCATGTTATGATGTTTGATACTGCTAAACATAATAAAGCTTTATAAAACGACAATTTTCGTTTAGTAATACAGTTAATTGAAAATTTATGAATGTACTGTACCTATCATATCCATTAATAATTAATGGTTGTTATAAACATAATATAATTATAGGTTATGGTATTTGATACTGCTGAACACGATAGAGCCTTATAAAATATAAGATTGTTTGTGTATTAAGGCAAGAAATTGAAAGAAATATATATAAATGTACCTATCATATCTAATAATATTAATAATAATGGATATTGTATTTGCACAATCTGTCACTCGTATATTTCAAACAGAAAAGAAATAACTGAACTTGGATCATCTAACTTAATCGGAGAAATTTCTTCAGTCAAAGTTGACTTTAGTTTGAGACAAATTAATCTCAGATTAGACTTTATACAACACAAAATTCCAAGTTCAGCTGAAACAAGGATCAATTTAACCTCTGATCTAAGATTAAATGGTTTATACAATCGGGTCTTAGTGTCATAGTAGTGGTCACTTCTGAAGAATTTGTTGGTTTTAAGAATCCAGGACCTGATTGATAGTAGTATGATCATTGCTGCTGGAGTGCTGCGCCTCGCATGCCAGAGGCTTCTAATGACAGCAAGCCGAGGCCTCCGTGTCCGGTAGCAGCAGCAGCTGAAGCATCATTGTCGGCTAAGATGGCGCAATAAACTCGGTTATGTGTCATCTGCTTTAAGCCGTAACTACAACGCACTGTAACTAATGAAATTGGATGCACCGCAATACAAAGGATCGCGTTCATGTTTCATTTGTAGTAATCACACTGCATCAACCTGAAATACGCGCTGCGGTAGCGCAACTTTCTGCCTGCCCTTCCCATTTCCATTACCTCACTCCTGCACTTCTTGTGCTGTCACTGCTGCTTTTCTCTGACCTGCAGTTTCTTCTCAAATTTGTATTTCTCTGTTGGCTTATTTAACTATTTATTCATTAATTTTATCATCTGTTCATTTATACGAACGTTTATGACTTTATTCAATCATTTATTACATTATTTTATTTATTTGCATATTCGTTTGTTTCTTCCCTTATCCTTTTATTATTTCATTTATTTGATTAGCAGTTCTTTTATTGGATTATTCGTTCATCTATTCGCTTAGTCTCGTAGGTCCGTATTCTTAGACATTCTTAGCGCGGGCTTCCGGTGGATGATCAGCGAACTAACGTTTTTCGTATTCATAAACCAGTGTTAGCGATATGATATGATGTGATATGATATGATATGATATGATATGATATGATATGATATGATATGATATGATATGATATGATATGATATGATATGATATGATATGATATGATATGATATGATATGATATGATATGATATGATATGAATCCTGTACAAGTAACCAGTCGATAGCCGGGGCTAGTTTAGCACGCTCGTAGCGCGGGCTAACGAAATATCTCTGAATAGCACCCTTATTTGTTACCTCATTCGTTCATTTATAAACTTACTCTTTCATTTATTGTATATTATTTTATTTATCCTCTTATATATTTATTCATTTTTAAGTATCTGATTGTTTATTCCTTTATTCATTTATTTGATACCGTATTTGTTCATTTGTTTCCTTATTTGTAGATTCGTTTTTTCATTGTTATTTATTTATTTATTTATTTATTTATTTATTTATTTATTTATTTATTTATTTATTTATTTATTTATTCACTTTTTACTTGTTTATTTAATTGCGTATTTATATATTTATACTGTTTTTAACGTCTTTATTTGTAATTTTTATATTTTATTTTTTCGACATTCTCCATTGCTGAAATGTAAATACTATACTCCCATTTTCATCTGAAAAATCCCGTACACAGAGCCCCTATACCTAATATTTATAGGCCTAATTTTCAGATGTGAAAGGAGCCAATATTTACACGACTCTCATGTGTAATGATGATTTATTTCGTGATTTTTATGTGAAATGTTCGAGATACAAAAGAGAAAAATATTAACGTTTTGACAGGAAAGTTTTACTCTGACATCACTCCTAGTACCATGGAGATAAAAGTGTAAGATGAACTCCGTACCTCGTGGTTATCCATGCGATCCATCTCACTTTGTACTCCGTTTAATAATGCCTCGAAGTTTTTCATACAATAGTCATGGATTATGTGCTGTACATTCATGAATATCAAACAAAATACACTTCAGTGTTAAATAAAGTACGTGTTGTATTTTAGATTATTTAGTTCAACCTTTCACACTATCATTGGAATTTCGTTAAATCTCCTGCTACTTTTATAAAACAAAGGATAATTATTGTAAATATACAGACCAGTTAATGTTTGAGTCCCGCGCCGTAGCGTCGTGGTGTAAGGCGTCATACCTTGGAATCGCGTTGCGGAATGCGCGTTGGTTCGAGACCTCATGGGGGAAGAAATTTTCTCATAAAATTTCAGCCAGTGTATTGCTGCTCGTATTGCTCTTGGGGAGCTACGATAGATAGGGAAATCCGGTTACAACAACTAGCTATGATGGCTGGGGGATCGTCGTGCTAACCACGAGGAAAATCATCAAAGAGCTATTACCGTTAAGATGATTAATTCCTACGTGTTTGAATTTTCAAACAGCCAAATTGGCTATTACCGTTTCGTTGTCTAAACATTGACCACTTCTCCTCCTAGTTGGTACCTTCGCGTTTCTCCTCTGGGTCAGCTCGTTGTACTTCTCGGCTTTCCCCCTAGAAATTTTCTAGCGCTCCTTCAGTGGAGCGGCGAAATCTGAATTGAGACAAGTGGCCATTCAGTTTTTCACAGCCCCAAATCCCTTGCAAGGACGTGTTTTCATGTACCTTTAAAGTTTCTCCTCCCATTTCTCTCATCCATTCATTCATTCATTCATTCATTCATTCATTCATTCATTCATTCATTCATTCATTCATTCATTCATTCATTCATTTTTCTTTGTATACATTTTAAATCTAAAGATTTATATTATGGCTGTAAAATAAGGTATCTTCACTTCAAAAAGCCGCCAACATACATTTATTCCATTAACTGAGCTACTCTGCTTCCATTCAGGGGTGTACATATAAGAAATGAGTTGATATGCGAAGAAACCTAACAAATGTACCCTAATCTCGTGTACTTTACTTTGTAGTGAACACGTATAGTACGATGCATGCTTGTAGAGCTATGTTCCCGGGTCAGGTCAGGTCCGGTCGGAATCAGATATGCTGGGCATGAGTCGACGTGCTTGTCATGTGTTGCTGTAGTCGGGAATCGATTCGTGGGGCTTGTGAGTACGAAGCAGTCAGGCGTTAGGGTACAAGCGAAGAGTCCATTACAAGTCATCGTGCACCAGCTGCAACCGATTTGATTGGCATGGTGATGTCATACAACTAAGGATTAACTGACCATTATACTCGCATGATAGCGACTACACAAGTCTTCTGAAAGGAGACTCATTCTCGACTCTAAATTTTATGTACAGTGGCACTCAATTAGGCTATTCCTCGACAGTTCATTTACATAATGAATCTGTACAGTTCTATCTATCTATCTATCTATCTATCTATCTATCTATCTATCTATCTATCTATCTATCTATCTATCTATCTATCTATCTATCTATCTATCTATCTATCTATCTATCTATCTATCTATCTATCTATCTATCTATCTATCTATCTATCTATCTATCTATCTATCTATCTATCTATCTATCTATCTATCTATCTATCTATCTATCTATCTATCTATCTATCTTCCTACCTACCTACCTATCTATCTATCTATCTATCTATCTATCTATCTATCTATCTATCTATCTATCTATCTATCTATCTATCTATCTATCTATCTATCTATCTATCTATCTATCTATCTATCTATCTATCTATCTATCTATCTATCTATCTCTGTCTGTCTGTCTATCTGTCTATCTGTCTATCTATCTATCTATCTATCTATCTATCTATCTATCTATCTATCTATCTATCTATCTGTCTGTCTGACTACTTGTCTACCTGTCTATCTCTCTATCTGTCTGTCTGTCTCTCTGTCTGTCTGTCTGTCTATCTATCTATCTATCTATCTATCTATCTATCTATCTATCTATCTATCTATCTATCTATCTATCTATCTATCTATCTATCTATCTATCTATCTATCTATCTATTCATCCATCCATCCATCTAGCTATCTATGCATCTATCTATCTACATACCTATTTATCTACCTACCTATCTACTCACAAACCTACCTATTTCTCTGTCTGTCTGTTTGTCTGTCTGTTTACATCTAACTCTATTATCTCTTCTACCTCCCTCATCTCACCTACTTACCTCATATTGCAATTCGTGATTCTCTGAAGAGATTCTGAAGAAGATTACAGGAAATGCAGTGTCTCATATTCGTCAGTATCAGGATATTGATGGCGTGTATATGCCCAATGTAATTTTTTTACAAATAAATCTCCTAATTATATGCTTTCAGTAAATATTACAATTTTATTTAAACTCACTGGATTCTTTAGCAAGTCGACCTCGGTAGGGTCGTTGATATAGCGCTGGCCTTCTGTGCTCGAGGTTGCGGGTTCAATCCCGGCTCAGATCGGTGACATTTAAGTGTGCTTAAATGCGACAGGCTTATGTCAGTAGATTTACTGGGATGTAAAAGAATTCCTGCGGGACAAAATTCCGGCACACTGGCAACACTGATATAACCTCAGCAGTTGCGAGCGTCATTAAATAAACCATATTTTTTTCTTTAGCAATGAACAAATTAAATGAGTTTACTGTTTTGAGAGACTCTGAAATGTATTAATCTTTTCAAAAGTCATTAATAAAGTGTTAGACCATTTCAGTAAAACAGACAGATAATGGACTTGCAGTAAGAATATTTGGCATCGGAATACGTATTCACATAGTAAACTCGGAAAAGTGTTCTAATTATTTAAAATTTTGTGCATCCAAAAATTAAAACCTTTCATCTACTTTGTTGCCTAATTTTGAGATAATATTTTGTTCCTGATAAAATCGTAATAATACTTTTTAATTACCCGAACTTCTTCAGGATCGGGTTGTAAATTGGTATTAATAGTAATTACTGATCTCTAAGATTATAGGTTCTGCTTTGTAAATGATTGCTTATCATTTTGTAACCTAATTCACTCAACAGATTATGTATTTCAATCCGATACGTAGTAACACGGCGTCTCATCACATGTTGATAATGCAACACACGTTCCCACCCAATCATTACCCCAATTTCCCGGCTTTATAAGGTAAATGAGACTTATTAGTATCAGATGTATTGTTGCGTGTTTCCTGCTGATAATTTTAAATCAATGAGCGATTGCCATGAATCCGTCGTGGCAGGTCTGATTTTAATTTGCTGCTATCTACAAAACCAACTTTACATTTCATATGCTATTACAATATAAGCTAGTGCCACTCATTGTAAAAGCTCGTGGGTATTTAAAGAGAATGTCATTTCATCATAATATTATATTGTGCATCAAACAGAAAGTAACACATATCGTAACAATGTTAGGAAAAATCTAACAAAAGAGAGTTAAAAAGGAAATATTTTCGTGGCTATGTACTTTCCTCAAACAATTATTGTTATAAGGAAACTGATGCTTTGCTGTAAAACGAAGACAAGTTGCATGTAAATGCAACAAATCCCATTTTCATAAACAATGCCCTAATCACATGGTCAATAGCAAATTGAAATAATGTTATAATCAACTTCGCTAGGAAAGAGAGTGTTAAAGATTTAGATACAATGTAGATAATTCTAACGTTTTTTTAAAACTAAAACGTTTATGCTTGAGAATAAATGAATAAAATATTACGAAAATTTCAACATCTGAGTCACTTGCTTAGCAATGGCATGAGTTAGAATGTCACATTATTCTGACGTCGCTTGCTTAGCAACGGATCAGACTCTTACATTGTATATTATAAGGATATACGGTACTCATTTTCTTACATGAATTACTGTATATTTCTTACTTCTCTTACCGTAACGAACACTAACTGCTTTCCAACAAACCAATTCACGTAAAATGTGTCTAGGGCATTTCGTAACTGGAAATTTCGTCACTGCTATAGTTTGTCACCTATTTTTCGTCATTAGTTTTTTGGTCATCAAATACATTTTGTCATCATGTTTTTGTCATTGAGGAGATTTTGTCACCGAAGATATTTCATCATATACATTTTGTCATCATTTTTACACTGCAGAAAATTACATTTAGGCTATTTTTATTATGAGTCCAAAACCATCACTGTATAATGCTCTATATCAGTGGTCGTCAGCACTCGCTGAAATGGGTAGAGTGCATGGAGAGTAAGGAACTCTGCTCCGTCGTGCACAAGGGATAGAGAGACAGCATACTCGCCAGCAGCCACGAATGCACGCTAGGACAGTGTCTTGTCCGCGAGTAAGAGACGCTAGCCCGAGGTTGCAGTGTTCTGATGACCGCTGCTCTATATTAACATGGAGTTTGAAGTTACATACATTCATCCTGTTTTTGTGGAGTTTCATCCAAAATTCCCACTGAAGTTGTGACTACGGCACGTAGGTAACTAGGGATGTTATCTTGTGTTCTATAGGCTTCATACCTATCGACAATTGGTGCAAATCTGTTATCTAAGGACGTGTATTTCTTCTTTTTCTGGGTGGAGACTGACCTGCTTCTAATTTCTCAATGTCCTGATGTATCCTTGCAGTCTCCTCCTGTAGCAACTGAAGGACATGATAAAAGAAAGGATATGCTTTGCCCATTAAAGTATTAAGACGTCTATGCCAAGATTCGTAAGCATTTGTTGTTCTGGGCAGGTTTTCCCTGGTACGAATGTAACAATTCCATGCATTTGGAGGGAACATGGGCTGCTGCCTATCTCTGCCACGTCTACGACCCATGACATAATTATCCTTGAAGTATTCGAAGATTGGGGTTAGCTCATCCGTAACATTTTATATAGGTATCATCAAGGGCAGCTACACGAAGCGGGGAAAATTCTGGAGGCGAATAGTGATGAGGAAATTAAATTGGTGACAAAATATGGTGGTGACAAAAGGGATTTGGTGACAAACAATGGTGGTGACAAAAGTGAATCGGTGACAAACTGTTGCAGTGGCAAA
The DNA here is from genome assembly GCF_040183065.1 of Periplaneta americana. NCBI lineage: Eukaryota > Metazoa > Arthropoda > Insecta > Blattodea > Blattidae > Periplaneta > Periplaneta americana. The sequence goes on along the minus strand of NC_091121.1, from coordinate 42,103,180 downwards.
ATGTAGTATGTGACGAAATCACCGGGGCCCGAAAATTCCGAATCCCACGTAAAATACAATAATTCTAATGTAAATAAAATATGAGTACAGATAGTACACTTTCAATAAAGAAATAAAGGGAAAATATTCATTAATAATACAATACATTTATTGCATTAAATTTATTTCACTCTCAATTATATTCACAATCCTTATGAATAAGATGCGATGAAAGAGTAATGGAACGGAACTTATGAATAAGGACAAATTTCTTAAAAATTGGAATATCAAAATAATATCCAATCGAGAGCATAAACTTTACAGAAATGCTGTTAATCCATATTCAGATTTCTTCGTATATTTCTTCGAGAATGGGACTGTGTTCGATACAATATTTATTTCCTGATTTAGTGGAACTCCAGCGATCCGAATCACAGTAACCCGTAACGTCAGTTAATTCGAACGGTGGATGGGAATTTGACGAGTATTCTAGTCAATTTCGTCGTATTTCTGTCATTCTTTGAAAAATTAAGAAAGGGATTAAAAAATATTCATAGGTTTAAACTTTTCATGAAGCTCAGATTGAAAATTTTACGAATGATTTTCAAGAAGTAACATAATTAGCCACATCACCGTTTAATAAACACTACATAAAATTAAATTACTTCCTTTCTTTCTTTCTTTCTTTCTTTCAGTTTAACATCTCCCTTCTAGGTACATTTACACGACCCACGCCACCCGGGCCTTACAGGGCCGCGACCTGTCGGGAGAGGAATTACTCTATGGATCACATACATACTTTTTTGACCACACAAGGACATGGAGGGCCTCCCCGGATGAGGGATCAGCTCAATGCCAGGGCCACCTCCGATACAACACAAACATTTAAGATATTACACAGCATTCACTCACACATATGAAGGATTAAGGGAAGGATCGCCGTCCATGGCCGGACTTTCAAGAGGTACAATCCCGGCATTTCCCTGGAAATAACTGAGGAAACCATGAAAAACCTCAGTTAGGATTGCCGGCCCCTGGAATCGAACCCCGGACCTCCCGAATGCGAGGCCAGCCCTCTACCACTCCGCTAGCCCGCTCGGTAAATTAAATTATAATGAAAATAAATAATACGAATCCACGTTATATCGAGGGAAAATAAACACAAAGTAGTACTTATATCGGGATATTTAATTTAGAATAATCCTAAGAGTTTCGGACCAAACTTTGTTCGTATTAACGAGGTTCTGCTCTACATGAATTACTAAAATTCTCAGTTTTAAATTAAAATATCACTATAGTCTTTAAGAAAGTTTTACATAGCCTATAAGCTAAATTTTACATTGACACACCTAGAGGAAATCCAACGACTGTCATTCTATAGAACTTAAAGGCACTCTTAGTTCAACACAGTTATGTTACAGATATTGTATATTTTCGATCCAGAATTCTGTACTTAAATTATCGGCCTTTGAACCCGTCAGAATATTAATAATGACGGTAAATTATGTGGGGAATTTATTAAAGATCGCAAGCTTTGTGTGTACGGTAAATCATCTTTAACAAAATATGTACTTTATATTTAACGTCTAACATCTTCCTCTCGCTTTGTTGTCATAGTGGTATAATGTATGTATACCGCACGACATAAGATTTGAATCATGTGTAAGATATAAATTACCTTAAAGAAAGAAAGACTTTGATAAGGATAACAGTTAAAACAAGAAACGAAATTGAGGAATAAAACCAATTCAAAAGAGAGACAAACGAATGAAAATAAGAAAGAGAAGAGAAAATAAATGGAGGTAACCAATAATGGAAGTAAGTTAAAATAGATTGGAACGGATAGAAAAAGAAAGATACTCAAGAAAGTGAGCGAAAAGTAAATAAATGTAGATACTAATTAATTTTATTCATAGAATGAATTGTAAGAATCAAGAAAAAAGAAAGAAAATACTTTTTCCCTATTATTTTCAAATTTTGACGTATAATACGCCTTTCCCTGCACCAAGTATGAGCATCCGTTCCATGATCCGTGGTGAAACAAAAGATTGCAGAATTTCAAATACTTGCTGTAACTACAATATGAGCTACAGGGGAATCCTAATATTAATAATAATTAGGCCGTGAACCAATATAATTTGTGTGACCACGCCCAATTACGCCACCTTCCCTCCATACGGTCATGAGGGCGCCGAAATTCGTATAAAATTATCAGTGTCGCGCGGACTCTGTCAGCAATATCTCGGCATCGAGAGCAACTACAGACTTGTACGACCATTCGTTTTATTTGTAATCATTAGTTCTGCAATATTAAAGTGATAATAGACATGTACGATACACTTTGAGTAAACCATAAACAACAATTTGTTGTCAGATGGGACTCATTTTGGAATATCGCTTCATATGAAGAGAAAATGTATTGCACGACTTTCATTAATTACTTCTCTTCATTCGTAGACCAAAACAAAAATAAAACATTCAAACCAACATAACTGTAGTTTCATTCCCGAAACTGGATGACGTATTCTAAGTAACTGTGTATCCCTCATATAGCATGGAACTCGTTTTTCAATTTGAGTACCAAACTTCCCTTGAATAAGTAGACTCGCTTAGTTTGCATTTTCATCAGTCTACAGAATACAATTACAACAGCAGAAACAGAAGTAAAATAATACAATCAATATAAAAAGAGGATACAATAATACGAGTATTAACAAAATTTGAAAACTGAATGAGCAGCTCTCATGTTCGGTCGCAGTTATACTATTATTAATATAAGAAGAATATAGAAAATAAAATAAAATAGGAACTACAATTAAAATTACAGCTACAATGAAATTATATAATATAAGGCCGACTGTTGTCTTATCAGTGTATGACTTCATAATTTAATTTTATACACATTTAATTTGGAAACTGCCATCTTTCGACTGATGAAATAACAAAATTGATGGTGCTGCCTCTATAATCAACTTTAGAATCTTTATTTTACACAGTCGTGTTACACATTTTCCCAGTTTATATATCGAATGTAGATATTACGAGTAAAATTTCTTTCAAAATTTGAGTGAAAATATTACTCGTATTTTAACTATATATTTATTATACTATTGAAGAATATCTTATACAGGTTCCCGTGTTTGTTAGTTTAATGCAACATATGAGAACATTAATTAAATTGGTGTTGTTAAACCTAAACTCTGAATATGGTTAAAAGTTATATTGTGAATCCGTGATACCTTTCGTGAAAACAGTAACGAATATGAATAGTGAAGCTGCCAAGTTTAAAAATTTCATAAGCTCCTTTGAATACTTAACTAATTATAGGCCTAAGTGAAAGAACCTCTAATTCTTTCAAAAAATGGACATCATTAATATTTCATAAAATGTAAGACTTTTCGCAGAATTGAGTTCCATGCAGGTAGATAGTTAAAACCATATTACGTATTACGGTACTTCACCTTCAGTAGCACTTTTACAGGCTTTAGATTCTACCTGCATTATAGATGTAATCAAATGGATTCGTATCGAGTATGGCGCTGTCTTTGTGTGTGGAAGATACAGCGCTCGATATCAGAAGGCACATATTCTGGCTAGGATCCTCCAGTTTTTCTTTTTCCGGTAAAAGAAATGGATAGGGACATTAAATAGAATCTTCGGTTGATTTATTTTTATGTTTCAGGTTAGAAATTTCCTTCTGTGCATACAAAGTAGTAAGTGACTATTGTAAATTGTTGATATTAAAATTACATTCAAATCCCATCGTTTTATAATCTTATGTACAAAATTAAACAGTAATATAAACGTGATAGAACTCGCATGGTCCCAATTATCTCTGTCGCCATCTTACACTAAACATTACGAAATTGTTGGTGCGTGCACGTCTAAAATTACTCGAAGCGACTTCAGAAGATGTTCAATTTTCCTTTATCTGCTTACTGTAACAAACTGTGGGAAGCTTAATCCCAAAAATCAATTAAGAAACTGAAAATAACGTCAGAGATTTTAGCCGTTGAGGGTTTTTTAAGACTCTGTTGCTTAGCAACAGGAGTCCTGTATCACAGAATTGCTTTCCCAAATGTGTTTTAATGCTATGCAAAAAAATTCAAATGTAGTTTCTAATTTATTTCGTATTTATTCTTCATGATGGAAAAAGATGCCCTTTTATTAATGGTATAAAACTGTATTAATGATATTGTAACATTTAATAGTTATTTATGCAACAAGTGGACATTATTTTTTAAAATCTTAATATACAGTACATGCGTTACACTATAAACAGCTGACTGAAGGTTAGCAGTCTGGCCAACGTACAAACTTCACCATCAACTTCAATGTAAAGGAGTAAAAATGATGCAGGTACTTGTAATATTTCGTGTTCAGTTGGGATAATTTTTATTTATTTTTGGTAAGTGAAGTTTTAATTGTTTAAATAAAGTTCAGTACATTTCAAATGCAGTGATTCGTTTCGTATAATGTATATTAATTAACACTGCCTTTTGTGTATGAATTTTGCATGCATTGTAGGATTGTAGCATACTCCTACATAGAAGGTAGTGGTTTTCATTACAACCCTAAAGAGTTATTTATAATATTTCAACATACTTATCTAGGTTGGCAACTCTGAATTCAGTAAAATCAACTTTCAATCGTGGCGGTCGTTTGCTGTTGACGACGAGAAAACACACTATCGTGCAAAAATACTGTTTGTACTTTGCACAATTAATGAGTTTCCAGATTGCCAGAAACGCCTGGAATCCAGACTAAATGCATCACTTGAAAGTCAGATAAGAAGACTAGCAATAAGGCGTATATAGAGAGGTTCCAGGAAAAATTACGACATGTTTGCACATCACTTATAGAAGCTCAGTTCTTAAAGACAATCTGACGCTGTTTGATAGACTGACTCAGCTGGTATGGAAGCAATGATCTTCAGTGAAACGCGCGTATGGTTTTTTTTAATCGGTTATTATACGACGCTTTTTCAACTGCTATGGTTATATAGCAACAGTAACAAATATAAATGATACTCGGGAGGAAATTAAACACAGAATAAATATGAGAAATGCCTGTTATTATTCGGTTGAGTAGCTTTTATCATGCAGTCTGCTGTCAAAAAATCTGAAAGTTAGAATTTATAAAACAGTTACATTACCGGTTGTTCTGTATGGTTGTGAAACTTGGACTCTCACTTTAAGACAGGAACATAGGTTAAGGATGTTTGAGAATAAGGTGCTTAGGAAAATATTTGGGGCTAAGAGGGATGAAGTTACAGGAGATTGGAGAAAGTTACATAACACAGAACTGCACGCATTGTATTTTTCACCTGACATAATTAGGAATATTAAATCCAGACGTTTGAGATGGGCAGGGCATGTAGCACGTATGGGCGAATCCAGAAATGCATATAGAGTGTTAGTTGGGAAGCCAGAGGGAAAAAGACCTTTAGGGAAGCCGAGACGTAGATGGGAAGATAATATTAAAATGGATTTGAGGGAGGTGGGATATGATGATAGAGAATGGATCAATCTTGCTCAGGATAAAGGACCAATGGCGGGCTTATGTGAGGGCGGCACTGAACCTCCGGGTTCCTTAAAAGCCAGTAAGTAAGTATGATTATATAGCGTCTGAATGAGGTGAAGGTGATAATGCCAGCGAAATGAGCCCAGGGTACAGCGCCAAAAGTTACCCAGCATTTGTATTGAATTTTCGGGCTGAGACAACACGGCACAAGCCCGGAAACCGAGTGTCATTTATATTTGTTACTGTTGCTCCAAGATATTTGAATTTTTCCACCTCTTCGAAAGATAAATCTCCAATTTTTATATTTCCATTTCGTATAATATTCTGTTGACGAGACAGAACCAAAATCATATACTTCGTCTTTTCGGGGTTTACTTCTAAACCTATCGCTTTACTTGCTTCAAGTAAAATTTCCGTGTTTTCCCTAATCATTTCTGGATTATTATTATTATTATTATTATTATTATTATTATTATTATTATTATTATCATCATTATTTTAATATTTAAGCTCGCAGATTGGCATTCATCTCAACATCTAAATTACACGTAATTGATGAATTCAAGTGCAATTACAAATGTGTGTATTATCAACAACATTACTACTACTATTACTGCTGTTTGCGTTTGCAAATTCAGTATATAAGCCTACTATTCACACAAACTGGTTATATTTGTAACGGAATGTGAAAATCGCTCCCAAAGGAGACAATTTCCATTCACATCATAAACATATGGCTATGTACTCAACTTCCCAATATTTGGCAACGTTGACTTCTTCGTCAGAAATCAATTCTGTCTGACTCCACTTTTCATAAAATACGTGGGGACATTCCATGAATACGCGGTCAGTATAATCTAACCTATCCTGACCTGAACTCATATGTCACATTATCTATGTGAATGTTGTGTTTGAGATCTAGTACTTAATTATTGTAATATTAATTTCTATGGCGTATTGGTGACTTTTTAACAACGCACTTCGCATGGGAACAATATTACTAATGACATATTCTCACAAAATATTTTTTTAACGTGTGAAAATTGGAATTATATTTTCTCTTTTAAAACGTACAATTTGTCCCATAACAGTTCATAAATAACGAGAAATCCACCTGAGTAAAATTAAATCAAACTATCTATCTGACTGTCGATCCGTCTGTCCATCCGCCCGTCTATCCATCCACCCATCCACTTACTTATCTATCTATCTATCTATCTATCTATCTATCTATCTATCTATCTATCTATCTATCTATCTATCTATCTATCTATCTATCTATCTATCTATCTATCTATCTATCTATCTATCTAATCGATCCATCCATCCGTCTATCTATGGCGTTGTTAGCAGAAGAGGATATGAAACTAAGGGATATGCTACTGGAGATAAATGACAGCTGTGAACAGTATGGGATGAAAATAAATGCAAACAAAACGAAGATCATGGTTATCGAAAGAAAAATGCAGAAGGTAAATGTGCGAAATGAATATTAGGCAGTAGAACAAGTGGAAACCTTCAAATACATGGAGTATTCTATAAGCAGTAACATGAGCTGGTGCCAGGAAGTGAAAAGGAGAATAGCATTAGAAAAAGAAACTTGTAATAGAAAAAGGAACATATTCTACAGACCTCTGAAAAAAGAACTAAGGAAGAGACTAGTGAAGTGCTTTGCATGGAGTGTGGGATTGTATGGAGCAGAAATATGGATATTACGACGAAGTGGCGAGAAATGACATTCGCATTTGAAATGTGGATATGGAGAAGAATTGTGCATTTGAAATGGACAGACAGAATAAGAAATTAAGTTATGCTAGAAAGAGTGGGTGAAGAAAGAATAGCCTGATGCTGAAACTGATCTGGAAGAGGAAAAGTAATTGGATTAATCGCTGGCTTAGAAGAAACTGCTTACAGACGGATGCACTGGAAGGAATGGTGAACGGGAGAAAAGTTCGGGGCAGAAGAAGGTATCGGATGATAGACAACATTAAGATATGTAATATGGATCTATGCGGAGACGAAGTGAAAAGTGGAAAATAGGGGAGATTGGAGAATGTTAGGTGTGCAGTGAAAGATCTGTCTTGTGTAGAAAACTATGAATGAAGGAACGGCTTCTAAAGAGGATACCTTTACGTAAAATAAATTTGGTTCGTGGGGTGCACCGCTTAGCAGCAGCAACTATTCCACGCTACTCTGCTCAGCAATCAGGTTCAGTGTATTGGAGTGGGACGTTCGTATATCCCACTTCGCTTAATATTTTGGTCCAGCGCGTGGCAACACTTTTCCAACTGAACAATATCTTAAAGTGATTCACATGGATCGTCCGCATAAGCCTTTCAGCACGCTTGTGTCCGTCCAACCAGGTGGTCTCGTGTATACACCTTAGGAGCGCCCGGTCCAATCCGAACGGGTCTTTTAATTTTACGTTGCGTTGTGTTTTCCATATTGATTGGCGGCGAGTGGTGGAGCCGGCCCGGGGTAGTACACATCCCCTTTATTGCAGCGTATCAACCCTTTTTCCTGATTTGTTTGCATCCTCGTGCACCTCACTTCTGGAGATAACACCCCCACCCCTCCTCCATCACTCAGCCGGTCAATGCTTCACTTTACATTACATATCATCGCACTAAAACTTGGCGCATGCGTGTTAACTGCACGATGGAAAAGGGGTCACGTGGGTCAACTATTTTTCCACCAACCTTAACCCTCTCTCTTCGTCTACCAATCTCGCCTCGCTGTCTTTCCGCGATATTACATCTAAATCCCTACCCCCTTCGCTGGGAAAGAAAAGGTAATTATATAAATGATGGGGGTGGGATTACGTTCGACAAGGGAGGCTTCAATATTGTCGTGTCACAATCGATAACATGACTGCAATTAAAAACCCGGGCAACAGCACGCACGGCAGCCTGTTCGTCCGTCCGCCTGTCGCGCTAAACATTCGGTGCCGTAGCGCATGCCGGAAAACCTGCTTCAAATCCCGATTAGTCAAAGTCAAATTTGTGATGGATAAAAATGATTTTGAGGCAGGTTTTCATAGGGCAAATCCTTTTAATTTTTCATTAGGGGGTTGGGGGTAATTTGGTTAGAGTGAGGTAATTTGGGTATAAGTTACAATTTATTGAATAAAACTTTACCCAATCTTCAAACACATACCAATTTAATATACATTGTCTATTTCACAATTGCCTATCATGGAGTGTTAAAAATTTGTGTTTATCACACTGATACTGTCTGCTAAAAAAAATGTTCCAGTTACCAATGTCTGAAATGACACATGACAGTCTAAGCAATAATGTTAGGAAACTAGCTGTGATACAGTCAGTATTTATTTATTTGAATATACAATTTCTTGAACCCTATTTTACCCGAAAGTACATTAGGGTTATAGTTATAGCCTGAGTTTATATTATTATAATGAGAATTCTTTTGACGCGGGTACCCCAGTCTTGCTACTTAAAATTAACACTTATATCTACTAAAATAATTTGAATTATTTACAAGTTCTTAAATATATTACATATAAAATTACATTGACGTGGGTACCCCAGTCTTGCTACTTAATATTAACACTTATATCTACTACATTAATTTGAATTATTTACAAGTTCTTAAATATATTACATATAAAATTACATTGACGTGGGTACCCCAGTCCTGCTACTTAATATTAACACTTATATCTACTACGTTAATTTGAATTATTTACAAGTTCTTAAATATATTACATATAAAATTACATTGACGTGGGTACCCCAGTCTTGCTACTTAATATTAACACTTATATCTACTACATTAATTTGAATTATTTACAAGTTCTTAAATATATTACATATAAAACTACAAAACTCTTTATAACAGCACGTTTTTGTGAACACATTGAATATTGGTTTGTCATATATTACATTACAAAAATTTAAATGTCCGACCAAAATAAATCTTTTGTTTTCGAACACTGGACAATGAAACAAAAGGTGATCCACAGTTTGCTCTTCCTCACAGATACATAAATAGCCATTGTCCTTATGTCATTTAAATCGTTCTAGGTAAGACCCAAATATTCCATGACCCGATAAAAATTGTGTTAGTATAAAATCTGGTATAATTTGTTTGCTATTTAAGCGGGTGTCGACGCTAGGAAAGAAGTTTTCTCTCGTAACTGAACCCTTTGTACTGCATAGCCACTGATTGTTCCACCTATTCATTATGTGCTCATTTATTTTTCTTTTTGCACATGAATAAGGACACAGACTATAGCTCAAATTGAAGTTCGAAACTGCAGTACTGCACTGCACAGTCAGTATTACACATGTTTAGAATATGTTTTTTAAATAAATGTAGTAATATATCATTAATAGGTAGTGTATAGCGCTGGCCTTCTATGCTCGAGGTTGCGAGTTCGATCCTGGCCGAGGTCGATGGCATTTAAGTGTGTTTAAATGCGAGAGGTTCATGTCAGTAGATTTACTGGCATGTAAAAGAACTCCTGCGGGACAAAATTAGAAACGTTAGAAATGTCAAGTTCTAGAACATAGTGGACAACCCAAAGAAAAATCTAAGCCTGATCTTTATACTGTAGGGGAAACTCGGCTAATTCCGCAGTAGTGCATATATGATTTTACTGCGGCTTTACAATAGCGTGAACGTAAGTTTTGAGAAGCTGTCAACAGGAGGCATGTCCTCTGCAGCGCTGTAGAAAAAAATCAAGAATATTGGTCGACACCTCCGTCGGCAATACAGTGAAACGTCGAAAGTTGGCTGTTTTTCGTGTTTTGCTACACAGCTGTGAAGAAAGTGAGCATTGTTACATATAAATTGTTTCTTTATGTTACTTTCATAATGTATTTCATAATTATTTACTACTGCGGAATTAGCCAAGTCCTATTGCGGATTTATCCGCACTGTTGCGGAATTACTCGAGTTGCTCTTTTTCAACTGTAATGTATGTACGACTAAATATATTTACATTTTAATAGGTCTCTTTATCTCATTTGGTAATGAAAGGTTTCGACCATGTTTATATACCTTGATAATATTTTTCAATAAACATTTTGATAAAAATATGATACATTTACTTCTTAATATTGCGGAATTAGCCGAGTCTCCCCTACTTATTTTTCTTCATTATTTTTAATAATAAAAATACAGTACTAAATTAAAAAAATAGTGAAATACGGAATAAAATACTATAATGTAGAGTAATTAAAATACATAGTACAATTAAGAACATGGTTGAAGGAATCTGTAACATTTTTTTTCTGTTTCCATCTTTCAAAATACTTTATCTATAAGTCACCCTCATTCTTCATAATCAAACCAAATCCTCGGTACACATCAGCTTTCTTTTTACCAATCTCGATTTGTTTTATAACATTCACTTTAAATGCCTTCAACATTTAATACGTTTCTTTTATTTGCATCTTGCTGCATTGTTCTGCATGTAACCTTGTTTGCAAACTGAATCTCTAAAGTTGCAGTCTGAACTATATGTCTGGATTTTCGGTTCGGAACACACTTGGCCTGCTATTGTTTATAAAGGCTTGTTGGCACGACAGAAGAAGTTTGACCTCACACTCCACTCTGTTTTCTTAGAATTTCAGTAGTTTGTCCATAAAATTATTTTTTGCACGATTGTTTTTTTTTGTTGTATTTATAGCTATTGTTAGGCGTTGAAAGTTAGAATTACCACACAGAAATTTGCTCCTAGAGAAACCTTTCTTCATAACATAAAAAGTATACTGAAATAGACCCATTACAGTGCACTTATTGTTATTCAGTTACCATTACAGTGCAGTTTTGCGAAGGCTTTGGAATAATATTGCTCTAAATTTTCAATGCTCTGCTCGTTTTTCAAACGTTTCCTCGATTTTGTAAAAAGCATTTCTCAGCCTTGTATCGTGATGTACTATTGTAACATTAACTTAAAATTGATCAATATGACACTACCGGCTACCTGCGAATTCCTGTGGGCAGTCTGTGTTTAATATACATGGTCCATGAATTTTTAAAGAATTTACACTCTTGCTAAATGCCCTATAAATGATTTGCTTATTAAAAATGTGTCGTTATAAAAATCATGTTTGTTTAATACAGGCAAAAGTGTACTTCTTAATGACTGTAATATGTTAATGATAATTAGTTGGGCAATGCAATTTACAGGACTTTATGATTATAACTAGGGAGTGGATTTTTATGTGCTAAAAATTTTAAATATATTTATTCTTTATGTGCTAAAAAGTACGAAAATATTTGCTAAATATAAAAAAATATTTATTTTAAATATGACAAAAATACCTTACTTAGCTTGGAAAAAAAATGTTACTAGGTACTCACCAGCCACACTTGAGTGCTAGTAGTTGACCGAGAATTGCAGTGAACAACAAAGATCATCTCCAAATTCTCCATCACAAATGCATGCCGATTATCTCTGAACAACGACTTATAGCCCTACTGTGAAAACGATCTTTCCACATCACAGGACGTCAGACGTGCATATTTAAAGAGAGGAATGTCACAAACACAAACACCGTCAATTTCACCTACAGGCACACCCTCCAATACTTGAGCAACTTTACACATTTTTTATATCCGCTGTTATTTCCAAACACATTATGGAATTTGTCCCTTAGTACTTGTACTTCTGAACCTGGTAGCGAGTCTAGTTTAATTTTCACGGCACGTACCTCCCTGTTTCAGACAACAGGTTTTTGGATGTTTCGAGTTTTTTATGGAGTCACAGAAAAAGCTTAGATTTGCTAATAGGAAAGCCAAATCGTTTTTTTGAACAACCATCTTTCAGTATATCTTGAAGGATATCGCCTGACAAAGCCCGATAACAGGGAATCACAAGATATATATTGCCTTACTTGATAGACATGAGCGAGAGGCGAGAGATTTGTTTAAATTAAATAATGTTCATACCCGAGCTCTTAATCTGTTGTGTTTCACAAACAAAGTGTGGAATGAAATCATCTTCAGCAACAATAAACATTCCTAATTATGTGTTGCAAGATCTCTCCTCCTTGTACATTTTAATTTATTCTCTAATAATAACACTGATATGCTGCCTAGCAGTTCTCAGAGCTTGAGGCGATACTATAACAAAAATGGATCACGGATACACCACACAGCGCTTAGAAACACGAAGCAACCAAGAATTCTTAAAAAGATAACGTACTTCTGAGTGACATGATTGATTTAGTTTTAAAATATTTAAAATATCTTGTAAAAAAATTATTTAAGTAAAAAAACTCAAAGATTTATATGTTTATAATAGATTTCCTGAAAATATGTATTTACATAATTTTTTTGTGAAAATATGTGTTTTTATGTGAAATAAAATTCGGGTTTTAAACTTGAAACTTCATGTTCGGAATGTTTAACTTTGTTAATTGTGTTTTATCACACGCAAAAATAATATTTAATTACATAGAAATCCGTTCCTTAGTTATAACTGCGTACTGTGAGGATGTGTACTTAGTAATGGTCCAGCAACCACGTTTAGTGCTACACTTAGGCTATTACCAACGTTTTCTGTATTATTTTTATAAGCTCTAGGGGAGAGTCGGGCAGTATCGGACATCGGGTAGTATCGGACAGTGCGTTTTTTTCATCTACCACCATATGGTAGTACCTGAATGACATGGTTACGTTTCTCTATGCGACATTACTGAAACGTAACCATGTCAATCAGGTACTATCGTCGTGTGGTAGATGAAAAAAACTCACTGTCCGATATTACCCGATGTCCGATACTACCCGACTCTCCCCTATAACAATAATTGTTGCCAGTATCCCTAAAGTGAATTCTGGCAAAGACTCCTGTTGCACGTAGCCTATTAGTATACCTCTACCGACTTCCATTTGAACTAACCATATAATCCCTTGATGAACGCTAGACAGACACACATTGCGGGCCTCCTTGCTGCTGTAGTCCGCACGGCACAGATTCGTAGTTGAGACAACACATGACAAACACCCAGTCATGTGGACGGGAGTTAAATCTCTTCCTTTGTGTACGCCGGGAATCGAATCACGGTCCGACGCTCTCCACAGTCAAGGTGGCGGACACTCATGTCTTCCTATCGCGTGAAAATATTTGTATACTTCAGATTCGGCTACGCGACAATGGGTAACAAGCGGATATTACCTTCCTTTATTACTTGATAACGAGCTCGTAGTAACTGCACACTGTTTATCAAGATGTGGCGATTGCGCTACGATTTAATTGCACTGTTTGCATATTGTCGTGCGACTTGAATTTTAATTAAGCTGGTGTAGAACAGTAGTTACAATTTCCTTTTTCGGAGTCTGCTTCATTGAGACAGAATAGCTAGTTGTTTGGTTATTTTCATCCTTAAATTGGTAGATCCACAGTACTGTATACAGCATATAGGGAATTATAGCTGTGAGCACTTCTCGTCGATGCCTTTGATGTAGTAGTGCCGTATTTCAATGACCTTCAAGCCAGCTCTATCTGCATCAGCGGGAGGTTCTGCCTTTTTCCCTAGAGTTGGCGCTGATATCACACCAGCAGTCGACAGCATAAATACTTGCAAGTATCTTGAAACATCTTGCTCAAGTTAACCCAGATTAATTTATTTTGCTTCACATCCAGAGCTCAATAAGAAAATATCAAATCGAGAAGCTTCTCCGTCATGCTAAGTAAATTGCGCCACAACTCATCGTATTCCATTACTGGTAAAGTTGTATACAATTTTATTAGACTAAGTTACGATTTACGTAAAGATTATTATTTTTTGGTCCTACAGAATGCATCTGTTATGGTAAAAATTAATATTAGAGGAGAAAAGTTCGCCCCGGCGCCGGGGATCGAACGCGGGTCCTTGGTTTTACGTACCAAGCGCTCTCACCATTGAGCTACGCCGAAGTTCAGTCCACAGCAACGGATCGAACCCCTCTCCACCAGTGCTTTTCCCTTTATGGCCTGACTTCTGCCATTATACAAGGAGCGCACTCAGTTGAGTGACTTGGTGCCCGGGATTCCACAGTAATATGCACAGTAATCTGTACAGTAATGGCAGTTGACTTAATATAAAATGTCAACATATATGCCAACTTGGAGTCAGGCAATAATCTCTCAGGAGGGATAATATCATGTCCGTATCTTGCTAATCAATCGTTGTACACTTGAAACAGACCATTCTCGCTGTAATTCCTTACAATTTGAGGGGAAGATAAATTATCATATTGGTGCAAATGTTTGATGAAAATATTGTCTTCGTTCGTTAAGGGTATATGTACGTGAACGACCACAAATATTATCAGAAAATGCAGGCTCTAAATTTCTCAAATTTCATAAGGAAATGAACTCACAATTGGACAACAATTACAAGGTACCACAACAGAACTTATTAGAACTTAAATACCTGATAAAAGTATAAAAAAGGTTACTAATAATATTTTTTTACAATTAACTTTTCACTTTAAATTAAATTTTCCAAAATTTCAAAATTTTTGCACATTATTTCATAACCCCACAACCATTAGAGACAGAATTCTGAAATTTTGTACACTGATTTAACATGCATTTATGCAAAATATAGACTATAATAATGCCCATTTCTTTGAAAATAGAAAAATTAGGTCACGAAACATTATGTAAATTTTAATATATTTTATATAGGACAAATAAAAAATTAATTGTATTAACATAAACAACTCTGCATGTCTGAGAGTAGTCTACTTTTCAGAAATAAGTGTTTATTACATGCAGGGCAAATAATGAAGCTGCCAGAGAGACCATAATAATGTTATGGTTACCAAATGATGTAACTGCAGAATGTTTTTTTTTCATACTTTGACAAAACTGGTTTGAAAAATATTATTAGTAACCTTTTTTATACTTTTATCAGATATTTAAGTTCTAATAAGTCTTGTTGTGGTACCTTGTAATTTTTGTCCAATTGTGAGTTCATTTTCTTATACAATTTTAGAAATTTAGAGCCTGCATTTTCTGATAATATTTGCGGTCGTTCACGTACATATACCCTTAAAGGACCCATTATTCACAAAATAAGAACTCAAAACGGAAGAAAACAAATGATAATAGCACAACAAACGGCTTGGCCTGCTGAATTCGTAAGACCATAATGCTTAGTTCGGCATAAACGCTCGATTTTGCATTGCCTTACAAAAAATAAAAAATAATGTTTAATAAATGGTAATAGTAATATACGTTACAAGAGCGGTATGTTGACGTTTTCATGTTCGAGGGAAAGATTGAAAAAGCGAAACGTAGCTGAGCTTTTTTAATTTCCGAGAACATGAAAACAAACATACCGCTCGTGTATCGTACATTATTTTGTGCGAAGATCGTTTATTACATACCTGAAAGACGAATTTCTAATTAGTTGTAATGAAATCTCCATCTTGGTTTCTGTTTAATGACGGCAACTTTAGAAAACAAAAATATCTATACTCCAGCAGGTAGTGATATACGTCTGTCTTTTTTTCCCCCCAGTCTATAAATGCGAACTTAAAATAAGCGGTAAGGTTATGTAATGATTTATATTTCATTTTAATATTTTAACAATATTATTTATATAACATATTGTAGTAATAACATCGGCATCTGGAGTCTTGTTGATTTTTTCACGGCTTCCTTAATGTTACTTGTATCAGGAATGCAATAAGTTTCGTGGAGTAGTAGACTTTACTTAATTTTTGCAAATATTTAAGAACAATAATTAACATTGCAATTTAGGTGAAATTGCAGTGGTAAGTTTCCAATTTATAATTATTACTATGTTAAACGTCTCTAAAAATAATATGTTAAAAGCCTAAAGCAGTAAAATGAATGTCGCGCTTAAGCGGTAAGAAGAGGGAAATTGTTATGTGTGTTACTTTGGGAATAGTGAATGTGGTATTTCACACTTACCGCGTATTGGTTCTGTGCAGAAAACAAGCAAATACGCACGATCTCGCACAAAAAATTTAATATTACAGTACTTTCCCGGTCTACAAGGACTGTGAAATTTGCCTGTGAAATAAATTTTCAAGTGAAATCATTAGCTATTAAAATATAACCATTTAAATTTTGTGTTTTTTTTTTGTCCACTGTGTATATTATATTACTATATTTACTGCTACATTACTGATCTGTGTTTCTGTAGTGCACACATTAACTCGTTTATTAACACAGCTTCTGTGGAACACGAACATTCGATCTTCTCCTTCTCGGCCCAAGACACTTCCGTCGTGATCAAGACTTGTTTCTGAGATGGCAGCACAGGACGGCTTGTTTTATTCACCTCATACGCACCGTCCCATTGTTCTGTCTTACATTTTGGTCGCTTTATTATAAAATCTCCCATCTTTGTTCACAGCTCAGCGAAATCCTTCATCGTCTCGCCTTTATTCTTTTCTGTCTTAATTTACAAGGTACGGTCGCGCATACACCGCACCTCATTGTGTCTCAGAACTGTCCGTCTGTCCATCTGTCTGTGATTTTCACAGCGAGGATTTTTACAAAGTTAGATATCAGATAGTTTCACAAACATTTTTTACAAAATTCAAGTTCGGTTAAAATAGTACGGTTGTTTTAAAAATATTATCAACCTCAACACCAGAGCCATCAACCATCATGATTTAAGTTTTGAAGCGCACTGGCGTGGCTCAGTCGGTTAAGGTGCTTTCCTGCCGGTCGGAAGTTGCGCTCGGGCACGGGTTCGATCCCCTGTTGGGCTTCTTACCTGGTTGGCTTTTTTCCAAGGTTTTCCCCAACCGTAAGGTGAATGCCAGGTAATCTATGGCGAATTCTCGGCCTCATCTCGCTATCACCAGTCTCATCGATGCTAAATTTATTTATTTATTTATTTATTTATTTATTTATTTATTTATTTATTTATTTATTTATTTATTTATTTATTTATTTATTTATTTATTTATTTATTTATTTATTTATTATTTTGCTAATAATTATAACATAACATATTATATATATATGTATGTATGTATAAAACTTTAGCTCGCCCCTGAAAGAGGGGCGGATTCCTGAATTGAAATTAATAAGTATACAATACAATTTGTCTTATGTCTACTATGCAATTATAGTATATAAATTTAAATTTTTCAATTTTTATAAAATCCATACATAACTTTTTAAATTTAATACTAAAACTATTAGAATTGACAAGATTAGGATATTTAAATATAAATTTGTTATATATTCTTGGGCCCAAATTACTACTATGATTAAATACTGTAACAGTGTTGCATTTTGTTTCAAACAATCTTAAAGAATTTTACGTTATGAGAATACAATTCAAAATTATTTCGATTTTTATGTATGAATTTTATTAATACAATATAATAAATTTGTCTTACGTTAAGTACATTAAAGTCTAAAAACAAATTTTGAGATGGAAAATCAACAAGTTTATGAAGACATATTTTAATTATTTTCTTCTGTAATAAATAAAGTGGATTAAAATTGGATTTAAATGAGCTAACCCACCCTATAATTCCATACATAATTACCGATTGAAATAAAGTTAAATATATTTTGCGTAATAAACTTATTGACAAGTAATTCCTCAATAAAACAAAATAATATACTATTTTACGTAATTTATTACAAAGGTAATTAACGTGTTGGTTTCATTTTAAATGATTATCGAAAATTATGCCTAGTATAACCTAGTAGTTGATACAGCGTCGTTAAATAACCAACTAAAAATATATATTTATAAGATTTACAAGATTTTTCCCTCGTGAACGCAAAAGCAAGGAGCTGCATGAGAGAATGTGTGAATCACCATGATGAAATACGAACATTCAAACATCACCTGCTAGATCGCTGACTTGTATGCTTCTATAAAGAAAATGTTCGTTAAATTTCATCGAAATGTTCAGTTATTTAGATCAATAGCACCTACTATTCCACTTCCACCTGCATCGATGAGAAACGTGGCTGGATGCGCCTTATATGTATTATGTTCAGCATCTATAGCAGTTAAAGAGGTGGTTAATTCGTTCGACTCGAATAATTCTACGTCTATTGAGACGTATGAACTGGCAAAGAATGAGCTAAAAGAGAATCTTGTATTATTTTATATCTTCTCAATTTTCGGGTTTACCAGAAGAAATAACGTCATTGGAAACTGTTGGCACTACCTTACATGTGTCACTAGCCGCTTTTAAAGATACTAAATGTAATCTGAGTTCTATTCCTGACAGTGTAGGGTAAAAAGTAAAGGAAAGAGTGACTAACGCTATTTTTTTTTAAATCCTGAATACGAAAAGTTATCCGATATTCAAGACATTATCAAAGAAAAATCCTCCATCGCATCAAACGATTTTTTTCTGTTCTGCGGAACAATTAACATCATTTAAATATCCCCCAACGACCTCATGTGCATGGAAAAAGTTTTCATGATTCAAAAGCAACTTCAGGAACAACAAACGTACTAGTTTTTCAATTAAAAACCTCAGTCACGCATTCGTTATGAGCAGCAAATCTTCGCTGATTTTCAGGATATATGTAATTTCTCTTCATTTATTAGTGCATATTTATTGGCATATTTTGTACTCTTTAAGGGTATAGTTGCGTGTGTATTCAGTAATTTTACGGCATAAAT
The DNA here is from genome assembly GCF_040183065.1 of Periplaneta americana. Taxonomy (NCBI): domain Eukaryota; kingdom Metazoa; phylum Arthropoda; class Insecta; order Blattodea; family Blattidae; genus Periplaneta; species Periplaneta americana. The sequence continues at coordinate 42,084,077 of NC_091121.1, read as the reverse complement.
TTCCGTGTCCTAATGATCATGGTAGAGTTATTGACGATGATGTTTCACGATGATGGTGGTGGTGAGGACGATGGTGATGGTATTAGCGACGAAGACGACGACACGTTGACAAGTAGGCTCGCTCTGTATTTAATTACGTCGAATTGAGCGCTCTTGTCCTTTTCGTCGTGATGGATTGGCACCACGTTTCTTGTGATGATCCAGCAGGTTTCCAAGGTGTCACGTGTGGGCTCTCTTTGAATCCTTCCCCCTTCTTCGTGTTTTGTAAAGCTCTTGCTGTTAATCGCGGCTTCTTTCTCCGGGCAATCAATCAGCCTCGTCTACCGCAAAAAAAAAAAAAAAAACGAAAAAGAAAATCGTAACAATTTCTTTCCGCAGGCTCTTGGAAACGACATGGTGAAGACCCAAACTGTGTGGCGCACAACCTGTGCGATCGCGAGCGTCCTTCTCGAACAGATCGTTTTTCTGTGTTATGAGTATGACTGAGTGAATACAGCTACAAATTACAATCATTCTAAACCCGATAGCTTTTTTGTGCCTCGCTTATGAGCATTTCCCATACTCTTTTACCCACAACTGATTGTTTTCTTCCATAAATTTTCTGAAATAAAAGAGTAGGTCTGTCTAAGTTTACTTTACAATTTAAGATTTTACTTACTTACTTACAAATGGCTTTTAAGGAACCCGAAGGTTCATTGCCGCCCTCACATAAGCCCGCCATTGGTCCCTATCCTGAGCAAGATTAATCCAGTCTCTATCATCATATCCCACCTCCCTTAAATCCATTTTAATATTATCCTCCCATCTACGTCTTGAGATTTTACAATCTCAAAAATATATTCAGAATAAAAATTATTATAATTCCGCCATAAAATAATAAAATAACTTCATAAATAAATATAACTAGGGGAGTAGTGGGTACAGTGAGACACAAAATATTAAGACATGTGTATGCAAATGATAATTCAAGTATTTTTAAAATCAAGTGCAATAGAAATAGACATTAAAACACGGAGTATAATAATACATAAACAAAAATGTTAATAGATAAAGGACCTAATATACAATACGTGTTTGTCAAAAAAAATGCAAATGTCTCACTGTTCCCATTCAGGAGGGTACAGTGAGACACCACAGTGTCTATTAACGGACATTTAAATGATTTACATTTATTTCAAAAGAAAACAAAAACTTGCTGTCTCTTTATCTTGACATGTTCTGTAGGCTTATTTAGAATCATTTTGATGTCTGACTTCGAAACCATTGAAACATCTGGAACATTTGGAAAAGTGAATTTTCCATGACATTTCAAACTTTTGCGAAAAAATGAAATGAATTTTTGGTGACGACAAAGCTTATATTTATAAGAATTTAATGTAATTCTTTATTATTTTTTAACATTTTCTTAAATTTTGTGAATAATTTTTTATTTATGAAACCATTAAAATGTAATGTATCCATTATTTTAAGCTACAGTTCCTAAATTGGTTACTAGTATGTTCATTTTTAATGTTAGTTGCTGGTAAATGTAATATAATTACAGTTTGTTTTTGCAAATCATTGGTACATGGAAACAGTGAGACGTCTCTGTGTACTGTACTCTTCAATGGCATGTATCACTGTTCCCTTTACGCATAGTTCATTTAAAAATGACGCCATCACTTCAAAATTAAAACAAGAAAGACGAAACCTTGCCAAACATAATCTCAAATACCATAGTATTAGGTAACAAAACATTCATATTTATATCTGATTTTTATATCCAATATAACCTTCATTAAACACAAGCCAAAATTTTACTTCTAGAGTGAAAAATTACGAATTATTTTTCATCTTTATAACTATAATCAAATCGAGTATGAAAACACTGTTACTTTACTCATGCAACATACAACTCCACTGCGACCAACATCTCAACATCAAAATTTACCATCTAATAAAAAATATCTCACTGTTCTCCCTGTCTTACTGTACCCACCTCTCCCCTAAATTTGTATGCACATGTGTCATACAATTGCATGTTGTCCATGTAAGAAAGAAAAGTTTAAAATGTAAATAAATCAATCTCTCTTAATATATTTGTCACAAAACAATTCAGTCTAAAATGACTGATCCTTGACTTCAGCTCTGGAAGTGAATGGTCTAAAGCAGGGGTGGACAGAAAACAATTTGCGCCGAATCCATAGTGAACGCAATCCAGATAACATTCAGTTCGTCAATCGCAAAAGTGAAGTCCTCACTGTTTCTCGTGTGCAGTGACGGATTAGTATTATAGTGAACGTCCGAGAGAGTAGAACGTTAATTTCCCGCTCTACTACACGGTGAGCAAAATTAAAGCGACAAACATATAAGGTACAGAAAAATAGACACAATTCATTCGAAGTAAGTCAATATAGGCAATATAACATTGTACACTAGCGAACTGTCATTTATTACATACAATCAGAAGTTTGCTGTGTTTTGTTGACTTGATATTTGAATTTCCCCTTGCGCAAACATAAATAATACAAAGAAGTAGGAAAATTAATCGTCTTGATCTGAACCTTAGGTTATATGTTCAAAATGCGGAGTAATGTCTGTAACAGCTATACGCAGCTGTGCCGAAAAATAATCATCTGAAAAAGAGGATCTTGCTTTCGATTTAGCAGCGTTCATTATAGAAAAGAATTGTTCACAAACATATGTGGAACTAAATATTTCTGTAAGAGAGGCAGCAAAATCTCTCAGAAGCTTATATCCCACTTTACACAATTGAAGGGTTCAGAACCATAGTGGGCCAAGCGTCATTTACTAAACCGTAGAAAACAAGGGTTAAAATGAAGTTATATCACCATAATTTAATGGAAACATATAGCAAGTAATATAAAGTATACACATTCAAATTAAATGATATGTCAATCTTCATTAAACTATGGTATTCACTTAACTTTAACCCTTGCTTTCTCCGTTTTTAACAAATGGCGCTTGGCCCACTATGGCTCTGAATCCTTCAATTGTGCAAATAAATTCCCACCCACTAAATCTTTGCAGTTTATTTTCATCATTAAGTTTGTTTGTAGGTCATACGTTTACATTGCAAGTCTTGCACTGGTTACATCTACAGAAAAAAGGGTTGACAAACACGTCATGTCCCTGAAATCGCAGAATCTGCCACTGAATTAATTTTACATTTTATTTTTTTTTTCTATTTCTAAAACAGAATGTATTTATATAATAATACAGAATAATACATTAGACTACAGAATATAATTACAACAATAGATATACAAATGAAATAATACATCAATATAAAAAAATAGGATACAATAATATTAATAAAATTTGAGGACCGAATGAGCAGCGCTCGTGTTCGGTCGCAGTTCAAATATATTATTAATAGACTATAAGAGGACTACTGTATATAAATAAAATAAAATATGAACTAAAAATAAAATTACAGCTACAATGAAATTACATAATACAATATTAACATAGAGAAGAATAACAGGACAATTTATGAAAAAAATATAATAGCTTACTGACCTAACGTCCACATACCTCAGCAGAAGCGGACGATTATCCCTCCAGCTGTTATAGCTGATTTTCAACAATAGTAGTAGTAGTAGTAGTAGTAGTAGTAGTAGTAGTAGTAGTAGTAGTAGTAGTAGTAGTAGTAGTAACATTTCATTTAATGGCGCTTTCTTTTCGATATGTCAATCAGCTTCGAAATAGAAAGTCATTAAGAAATTGCCTGGAACCCTCTATCGAGGAAGGATTCTTTTACGCAAAGATGTTGTAATTCTTTTACATGACAGGTTCTTTTACAAAGATACGAACCTCCCAACTAGAACCTTCTCGAAGGAAATTATGCTAAGTATTTTATCGCCCTTTAAAATACATCAACATTTTCCAGTAAATGAACCAACAGACCATAGGCAACAACATGCATGCACTTTTGCAATAATAACTATTATTATTATTATTATTATTATTATTATTATTATTATTATTCTTATTGTCAATGAATTTGTACTAATGGTAAGAAAATATTTAATCTTTGATTTTCAAGCATGTTTCTCCCAGCTAGATTAAATGAATTAGTAGGTATATAAGTAAACGTTAATTAAAAGAAAATATGTGGGTTGCAGCAGATTAAAGTGCGCATTATTTACTAATTTGTTATTTTGTTAATAGTTTGTCAAATTAAAATACTATTGTTTTGTAATAGACTCCAACATTTTGTACGCACTAATTGAAGTGGTTTGTAAGCCATCATGTAATGAATACGTCCTGTCTCTTACGTAATAATAAACACATTCAAAACTAAGCAGTTAATTCCACAATTGCACTAAATTGTATGTGATGTTACGAATTCTTAGAAAAAACATGCAATTATTCATCTCTATTAAATTCTCAAAGTTGATTTCCTTTAAGAAATTAACGTTAGCACACAGTTCGAATGCATTAGATGGATTATACGTAGTCAATTTATGTAGCCTACTTATTATACCATTTTAAACTATGATAATCTTATCAAAAATAACACAACATAGAATTAATCAACTTCACAACAACATGGGTTTGGAATGTTTAAGTTATATTCGATCTACACTAATAAAAAAAAATGAAAGGATTTTGTGGAACGGGCCACGGAAATGCTAACTAAATAATATGAAAGATTCCATATCCGCATATTAACTTAACCTACTTGGAAGAGTTTATTCCAATCCGGTGGGGGGGGGGGGGTTTGCAATATTTTTACTAATTCATTTATGCTTTGACATGGACGCGAAACAGACGCGTGCACAATACATGCGTAACTATAGAAAGTTATACAAGTTTGGCATTAATCACATACAGATGCAAAAATAACAATAACAATATTTACGGGATATTCTCATGTACCGTATATTATTTTATTCTCGTATATTTACAGAATTTTATGGGCTCCGCTATCAAAATGTTAAAGGCTCATTCACAATGAAAATTAAACATAACGTAAGCGTTAACTTAACGTTACAGTAAAATCAAGAAGTCATACCATCATTCACGATGGGAACATAAACATAACAGCAAACATACTTGGTAACCATGGAAACATAACAACGACGCCATTGCCTCATATTCTGTCGTATACTTCAGCTTTCCACGATTGTGTTCCGTTTGCAAATCACGTAAGCATAGGCATGAAAGTTTCATTTTGGGGATGCCAATAAGCTTAGGCATGAAAGTTTGGAGTTTGCAAACTTTCATGTTAACGTCTTACGGTAATGTTTATGTCAATGCTTATGTGAATCATTGTGAATGATCCCATTTGGTAGCCTGGGCGCAAACTTCTGTGTTTATGTTACGGTTATGTTTAATTTTCATTGTAAATGAACACTGTTTTGACATAAAACGTTTGTGCGAGATCGTGCTTATTTGCTTGCTTTCCGCACAAAACCAATACGAGGTAAGTGTGAAATACCGCATTCAGTATTCCCAACGTAACACACATAACAATTTCCCTATTCTTACCGCTTAAGCGTCATATTCATTTTACTGCCTTAGGCTTTTAACATATTATTTTTAAAGACGTTCAATATAGTAATAATTATAAATTGGAAACTTACCAATGCAATTTCACCTAAATTGCACTGTTAATTATTGTTTTTAAATATTTGCAAAAATTAAGTAAACTCTACAACGCCACAAAAGTTACTGCATTTGTAATGCAAGTAACATTAAGGAAGCCGTGAAAAAATCAACAAGATTCCAGACTCATCATAGACTGGGGAAAAAAAAGACAAACGTATATCACGGCCTGCTGCAGTATAGTAAACACAGAAAACATTTTATAGGAACAATGTTGAAGATAGATATATTTGTTTTCCAAAGTTGCCGTCATTCAACAGAAACCAAGATGGGGATTTCATTGCAACTAATAAGAAATTCCTCTTTCAGGTATGCAATAAACGATCTTCGCACAAAATAATGTACGATACACGAGCGGTATGTTTGTTTTCATGTTCGAGGAAAAGATTGAAAAAGCGAAACTTAGTTGAGCTTTTTTAATTTCCGAGAACATGAAAACGTCAACATACCGCTCTTGTAACGCATATTACTAATATATTCGACCTACAAGAAGAAAACATATATAACGTTTTGAAATGAAAGGTTTATTTTGACGTCACGCGTGGCACCGTGGAAACAGAAGTGTAACTTCGTGTCTCGTAGTTCCTCACGCTGTCCTCCTCACTCCATTCTCCATTCAATGTGCCTCGAGGTTTTCCACACGGTTCTCTCCATCCCTAGCTATTAGGCCTACTAGGCTACGTTCTTTTCGGCGTTTCCGCTTCAAATTCTCTTGATTGCTTTGTACGGAACAGTGAAAAACGGAGTAAGACAAGTGACCAACAGGCTTGGAGCTCACATAGATTTTTCTTCGAAGCTCTAAATCCCCTTACATTTAATTATTTCTCCTCTCATTTGTACTTCTTTCATTGCGTCATTCCACAAGGGTGTACTCATCTTGTCTGTGGTAGTACCGTATTTGCTCGCGTAGGCCTACTTTGCGCCACAGCGTATTTTACGCACCCTAAATTTTAAAGGATTATTTTGAACTTTAATTTTGCTCCTCACACATTATACCTACAGTTTTTTTTCCTTTCCTAAATTCCATTGCCAATATTTGCATTCCATGGCATTGTTCATTGACCAGTACCCAACTCAACTACCTCCTTCACAAAGAAACCCTAAATAACGTTACTTCAACATTGTCCTTGTAAATTACTACTAAGGGCAGTGACTGTGACAAGTTTTACTGTTTAACAGATATCGTGCAGTTGTCACCACAACATGAAGAATCCATCGATCGATCAACCACCTATAGACCTATAAACTCGTATATTTACTCAATTAAAGACTACCTGTTGAGAATGCTATGTCTGCTGTGTACTTTGCATTCATTATGATTGTCATATACCCAATTTAAGTATTTATAATTCAAGATTACCAGTATTCTTAGGTGAGAAAAGTACTGTATTCTTAATTAGTTTACTATATACTTGAATAAAACCCAGATCAAGAAGTCTAATTTTAAAAATTCGCATATTTTACGCACCCTAATTTTTCAAACAGCCAAAGTAGGTTAAAAAGTGCGCAAATTAAGCGAGCAAATACGGTATTCATTTAATTCTTAAATCTATCATACATAACCTAGAATGTATATACCACGAATACTAAAGGAAAATAGTAGATTATGCAACGAGCCTATAATGGTAGTAATTAAGACGCGAGTATGTTTGTTTATGAAACGAGCGCAAGCGAATTTCATAATTTTCATACGAGCGTCTTAATTACCATTATAGGCAAGTTTCATACGACTTTTTATGCTCGACCATATTTCTAACTTGAAATTATTCATAAGTATTCATGTTATGGTTATCTAAGTGAGGAGCGGAACTGACCTTCTAAATTGTGAGATGTACGCAGACGCGAAAGTATTGATTTTTTCCGAAGAACGAATGTCATTGACCTTGATATAATCTAGAGAATAACATGAACATTAATCTTGATATAACCTGGAAATTGATTTAGAATTGAAAAACGAGATGACAAATTGAATTTATTTGAATATTATTTACAATTAAGCTAATTATTATAGTAACAGAACATAACCTTCTGCGACAGTATTGGATTTCCAGCCTCCGTGACGTTTCGCTAGTTGTCTTTCGAGAATCGATACTTGCGCTTTCATAATGCTGCAATGGTGATTTCTGATTGGCTGAACAACTGAACTATAATGAATAGGTGTACTTTAATGAGGTGCATTAAAGGGCTACTACCAGGTGTATAATTACTACATTTCGGCATGATCGAGCATAAACATTTTTTTAATTTGCTGGTTTTTCATCATGTCACTATTTTTTCCCCTTAAACCATAAACCTGGGAGAATCATTTGCCAGAAAATATTTGTTAGAACCAAGAACTCTAATATAAAGACATTTATAAAATGTATTTAAAATGTAATTGGATAAAAAATTATCGTGTAAAAGAATTATTTCTTGGAAATTCAAGCGCAAAGGAACAAAATGGTGGCAAACTTTTCCATTCATATTATATTAAGGATTCGTCTCTTAAAAGGACTGCCATAAAATACGAGTAGGCCAAAATCAAATAACTTACTTTTGGAATTAAAAAGAATATCTTCTGTGTGCAATCCAGAAAACCTAAGTACCCTACATATAAGCCTATTCTTACTTAAATGTAGAGTAAATGACTTCATCTAAGTAAGTACTTGTGTTCTCTGAGTAATAATTCAACAAAATAAGTACATCTTGATTATACAACTTTTAACACTGCATCACTTCGGAAATGTATTATATGACTTTCTTGTGTTAAATTCTATCGTACCTGGTTTACATGTTTCGACCTTTTATGGGTCATCCTCAGAACTCCTGAACAGAGGATGACCCATAAAAGGTCAAAACATGTAAACCAGGTACGATAGAATTTAACACAAGAAAATCATATACTACATATTCCGAAAAAATAAGTACAGTACGGTGACTTATAAGCAATAATATCATCATTCGCAATATAAATAAAGAAATTGGATTGTTTCGAAACGCGTGAAATATATATAACGAGAAAGTATGTGTCATCTTCGTTGTAGTCATTTTTAGATCTGTAAATGAGAAGAGAAAGAAAAACCTTACTAGTACGAGTGATAAATAATACGTGTTTCGCAAGTGTGTTGTTCAAATAAGATTGAACAAGGCAATTTCAATGGTGGTTAACATAATATCACCCTCTATAAGATCAGACACCATTATACTGTGTGCCTTCAATAAACCACTTGAATGTTATCAATCCCATCAGCAGAATGAGATATGGCAGAACAGATTAGTCTTGGCTCTATTATCGCAGGCAGATTCATGCAAATGCTTCACCTCTATTGTTTGTTTCAATGAATTTCCCTCCCATTCTCGTAATAAAGCCAAAACAGTTTTAGTGTGATACGTGCGTCATTATCAGACATGTGACACATCACTTCTCTGTATCTTCAATTTAATAAGTGTATAGTGTGTTAAAGCTGAAAAGCGCCTTCTGCTATCTTCATATAGAGCCGTCCTCCCTTCTAATATTCTACTCTTAGTTGGTGAAATTTTACGAAAGTTGGTACTTGACTGTGGTGTGAAATTTTTTTAATTTTTAGGTGCAAAAAAATACTATGTTTCAGAGCTGCTTTAAGGCGCCACTATGGACCTCTCACACCATTTGAACAATGGGGAAGTCTGAAATCGTATTTTATCCAAAGTGAGTCAAACCTAAGGGACCAGTATTCCTGCTGTCCCTCGATACTACAGTCTAGCAAGCAGATCGCCAGCTTTCGCGGATAACATTCTTCCCGTCTCACGGCACTACTATCTGACAAGTAATTTTTTGCGTTACTTATGAATTATTTATTTAAGAGTACACTGAATTGAAATAATAACATTTTTCACGAAAAATATGTTTTGTTTTCACTCTTAAAAATACCTCGATACTTACAGACGCTTCTCGCAAAATTTCAGAGATTTGCGCTCCTTAGAATGCTTAGGTAAATAGGCTATATGCTATAATTTTAATAGAAAAATAGAAAAAAATTGGTAGGAAAATTAAAATTTCACAATACTATAATATTGCACAACATATAAAATATGGACATTGCGATAGTTGTTTTCTTTGCAGTCCGACATGGTTTAATAAACTAGTGTGAGAAATGAAGTTTTGTCAATTTAAGGGTTATATAATTATATAAACTAATAGAAAAACGAACACAGATATCTCAAGAAACACATCTGGTATTTGTAGACTTGGCTAAAGCATATGAACTATCCCCAGCGAATAGGGATTATAAATAATGGACACTTCGCGTCGGTACCTTTGATGTAGCCGGACCACAGTATAAAGAAGATACAGTGGGGACAATTATTGTCGGCACCTTTGATGTTGTTGGTACTAAAATCAAGCTCAGGGAGGTCTAGTTCTCAATGAATCCAACCATGTCGCTAGAATCGGCAGAGCTAACAGCTGATTTTAGCAATCAGCTGTTCAGACGTGCTAAACTTTCAGATGAAACTTTGTATTAACTGTTGTAATTACTCCTTTGTTCTGTAGTGATATTTATGTCTTATTATGTAGGTCTAATGAAAATTCACTTTTTCTTTTCAAAATACATATAAAATTGCAGCGTTCATGATTGAAGTAAAACATAATATTACCGAAGTGCTTACCGTTTTATTCTGTTTCTTTATATCCATTGCATTTCATCTTGGACCACAATTTGTTGTAAAATACACACATCAGGGGAACATTTAATAAATAAACAAAAATTCGAAGTAACCTGTTATAATTAAAAATGTGTTCACTATACATCCGATGTAGGCTACTAATTGTAGGCCTAACTACCAGGTGTAAAAAGAGGGTCTAATAATTATCTATTGCAACTTTTATCACATAACTACGTAATTCATTATGGAGTGCTGCAGTTGGAGGACAATGCTTAACTGGCAACAGTTAAATCCCGGTAACTTCTTTCACTTTTCCTTTCCTGTAATAGGCTACGTTTGAATTACAATATTCTTACCTTCTTCAATTTTCGTACAGTACAAGATATATTGTAGTAACACATTTGAATTAACAAATTCTTACCCTCTTTCATTCTCTTAAAGGATTTTTTGTAGTCAGTAATACAAATTCTTAACTCCATAGCTAGACACAAGAGCCTACACCAAACCCTAATTACGTCTTATAATTTTGTAAGAGTCGAACTCAGAAAATAATTCTCTTACAAAGTTGGCTTATTACTATGGGCAAAAATCATTTGGCTATGTACGTAAATTTTGACATTTTTAAACTCCTTCATAAGCATACTAATTACTTATCTCTATACAAGCCTCGAACCCAGGAAATAATGCACTCATGGAGTTCAAACTATGGCATGTTACTACACGGGCAAGAGCCATTGCTCATATCAATTTTTGTATCTTTTCAATCACTCTTTCATAGTTATATCCAAGGGCTAGCTATACACCAACGTAATCGGGTAATTATTATGTAGCCGAGGTTATGTTTTCTTTCACTTACAGTAGCCTCTTTAGAGACATTCTACTCAACCGATACAGTTAGAAATTTTAATGTGTATGTTAATTCCAATTTGGAAAACACAATCAATATCAATATACAAAATATTACTGTCAATAATAGGAATAATCATGTAGGCCTAAGTATAACGTTACTGGTATGAAATTACTGTATATTCATCACTAATATAATGTTATTAGCTAGTCAACAAAATTTTATTATATCCATTGTTGACGTCGTAACTTCATCGAAACTAATGTCGTGATCTATGTAGCTAATGGTTCAATATTACGTTACCAACATAAGCATATACCAGTGACTTTAAAATTAGCGTCAATTAGTGAATATTTTCATAATGTTTACAAACGGAAGTAATTATTATTATGATTATGTTGCCATTCCTTTGCCTCATGTCTTTCAAATTGTTAAAATATGAGTAATAAATATTTTCAGTTAATGTTAAATTATGCCAGCCTGTCGTAGATGGAGATCCATCTGGTGGAGGTTTCAGATAATACACCCGGTTTCGTGACATGCGCACTCAGAATTTGTTCCCACGAAATGGCCTATACTAAAAGCCAGGTTATGAACCGACTAAACCGGAAGTAGATGGCAGGGCGAGAGGAAAGTGCGGGTTAGAGGGGTAGCCTGTGCAGCGATGACACGTTGAGTATGGCGGGGTGGAGGGGGGAAGGAGAACGGAGCTTTTCATTGGACCTCACGTGAAAATGTCGTCTGCTAACGAAAATCTGGCAACGGAATCACAGAAACAGTGTAGCCAAACTTCCCAGTTCCTTTGGCGTTCCACGCACATTACGAGTCGCATTTCGTACCAGCGTCATTAGCTCGTGCTTTCTTAAAAACAGTAATTTTAATTACTAATATTGTTGATAGTGTTATTGAGAACTATAGACTAGTTATTTTAAACACATCGGTGACAAACGCTGAACATGCTTTGAATCTCGCGCTACTATGTGGCAATAGAGCTCAGAAAGCAAGCAACAGAACGTTGCTTCCGGTTTAGTCGGTTCATAACCTGGCTTTTAGTATAGTTGTCTTTACTGTATCTTCTTTATACTGTGGCCGGACTGATTTCAATTATCTTCAAGCCAGCTAAAGCGTGAGATTCTGCTTTCTCCCTAGAGTTGGCGCTGACATCACACCAGCTAGCAGTCGACACAGCGGAAATATAACACATATAATTAATACATCTAGGTATACATTATGTACTCAAATAAAATAAATTGAATCCATAAAATAATAAATCCGTCATTAACTGTAATGTCTAGACTCTAGAGTTCCTTTATAATGAGAGTTGAGACATTGACCCCAACAACAATTAAAATATGTAATGATTTTATAGCGCTGAAAATGGAAAAACAAAACTCTTACGAGAAGTAAAACCATATACCTATATTATATTATATACAAATATTAAACGAATTCGATACTTAATTTTATAATGTATTATATTATTTTATATTGATTTGATTTAATTTCTTCCTGTAACCACTACAGGTTGCCATCGACAAAGAGTACCATGATACAATAGAGTAAATGCCTTGAGGCTTAGTGATAAATTGTTGTTAGAGTGAAAAATAAACAATTTGAATTATATTGAAACACATATTAAACGAAGTAACGTCAAGGAGATGGGAATTAGTCATGGTCCATATGTGTGATGCCTGAAAATAGCTATTGAGCTTTTGAGTGCTGCAATTGTTAGATCTCTTAAAATACTTTTATGCAGGCCAAAAGATTTACAGAAGTCGACTAGGAACTGGGGTATGGTCCCACGGGCTCCTATCATTAGTCCCGTAATGACGATGGATTCCAGATAGTATTTGTCCTTATAAAAACTGATGGAAGGTTCATATATATTCCTTTTTTCCTCGTGTACTTCTTCTGGCTGGTGTTCGTGCGATTCGAATCTCACAGTAGGGTCTATGATGTAACCTTCAAGAGAGGGAGGTTTAAATGCAATTATGTCGAGTCTTCGATTACTGCCCTCACTGAATATGCCGTGTACTTCTTCATATACTGAATAACCTTTGTTCCTTAAGGCAGTTGCTATTATAGATCTTACTGTATGATGCCACGTATTTCGTAGAAGTTCACCGTGTGGACAGGCACCCAGGACACGGGCAAGGGTTTCAACCTCCCTGTCGCAACGTCGACAGAGGTTACTGCCCGAAGACCTGCCAGGTACATTACGCACAGCTGACATGTTTGCATTCATCTTGATTGCTTCCTTCCACTCACTACAGAAAAGACCCTTGTGATTCCGGATCCACTTATTGGCCGGGGTATATTGTTGGTATAAGAGCACGCCTTTGCCTTTATGTTTTTTCTGGCTCCAGTTCTCAAACGCTTTTTCTCTTAATACTTGCCGTACTTGTCCAAAATATTTGCTGATTCGGTGATATTGAGTGCTGTGAGACTGGATGTAATTTCTTGGGATAATTTCCTTGTAGCATGTAGGAAGGAATTATTGGATTTAAGCAATATCTTACATGCGTTTATATTTTGTAAGTATAATTCCCATGCTGAACAGAATAAACCTAATCCCTTGAATTTTGTGTCTGTATACAACATATCTGTAGGAAGATCATTACGCAGTTGCAGTATTTCTTTCAGCACACCCCTTATTATAATATCTGCATCCACTGTCTGAAATGGATATATTAGACTAGGACAGATTGAGGTGTTAATGATGTTGTATTTTTGATCCGCTTGTAAGTGTGGTGAAGAAATAAGCAATTCTACATTTGTTCTTAGTTTAGACATTGTTGAAAGAGGATCAAAATTAATCTCGTCATAAAAATTGACTCCTAGATAGCGAATGAAGTCACCTCTTTGCAAACCAGCTATTTCATTTCCTGACGAGATGTGGAAATTTTCTTCAAACAGCTGACCCTTTTTAATACACATGCCTTATTTATCTGAAATATAAAATATTATTATTACAACTAGTTTGTCACTGAGAAATAAGGAAAAGCTGTTAACTTGAATGTATTTGAAGCAAAGCGTTACTGGATTATGCAATAAGGTAGGCGATGTTTGGATCCTATGTCTCAACTCTATACTCAATTATTATCTTAGCGTATGCTCGATTACACTAACCTCTAGCGCTTGAAAGTGGAACTAAACGCTGGCGCACAGAGAAACAAAACACAGGAAAATTCGCTCAGTGTCCATTCTTTATAATCCCTATTCGCTGCTATCCCCTTAATATAATTATTCCAAGTGTTAGATGAGTCATAGATCAATCCATCAACAATAAGAGTAATTAAAGAATTATATCATAATGCACAATCCAGGATTAAGCAAGGCTCAGATCTTAGTGAAAATTTTAAAGTTAATAAAGAACTACGACAAGGGTGTAATATGTCACCATTGTTGTTTAATATATACACTCAGGGACAAAAAAAACCGGACACTTTAATATTTGCTGGTATTTTGCAAAACATTATCTTCTCATACAATATTATGGTAGCCATCTGTTGTTATGGAGACGTTTATACATTGTTGATTGTTTTTTGTTTTATAAACAAGCCATTACAACCAAATATTCCAATTTTGCTTTTGGAGTCTCAGCTATAACAATTTTGTCTCAACCATTTTGTGCTTCATTATCGTTATCATTCGTTATTTCTTTATTTTTACATTTTCTGAGTTTAAGTGGGGTTGTAACATTTGTCTTAAAACAAGATGCGACCTGAAGATGTGGCTCGATCTGTAGCCCTTTACGATGATGGACACAGTGTATGTTACATTGCAAATGTTATGAATATGGCTAGAAGCACAATCCATGATGCTGTAAAACGGTATAGAGAGACCCTAGAATATACCAGAAGACCAGGTCCGGGTCGTCCAAGAGCTACAAATCCAAATGAAGACATGTATATGGCGTTGAGAGTTCTTAGGGAGTGCAACCTGCCAGCTACTAGTGTAGCCCAGCAATTTGTTAACATGCATGGACGCCCAATTTCGGCCAAAACAGTTAGAAGGAGGTTGAAAGCAAGTGGACTGATATCAAGTAGACCTGCAACTGGTCCCAGACTTCTCAGGATGCATCGAGTTGAACGACTGTGTTTTGCAAATGATCACAGGGATTGGAGAAATGGACAGTGGAGCTGTGTTCTGTTCACCGATGAGTCCCGTTTCAATCTGTGCTCACCTGATGGACGTGAAAGAGTTTGGAGAAGGAGGGGAAAACGATTTTCACAGTGTTGCATTTCCGGAAATGTGCCGTATGGAGGTGGTGGAGTGATGGTTTGGGCAGGAGTGTGTACGGATGCTCGCACAGAGTTGGTTTTTGTTGAAAATGGAAGACTAACAGCTGGTAGGTATATAAATGAATGTTTGGCTGATCATGTTGTGCCATTTGGCCAATTTGTTGGCGATAATTTTGTTTTAATGCATGATAATGCACGGCCGCATATTGCCCATGCGGTCGGAGATTATCTCCAAGAAGTGGGAATCCATGTTCTTCCATGGCCAGCAAGGAGTCTAGACATGAACCCAATTGAACACGTGTGGGACATGCTGGGACGGCGTGTTAAGAATAGACGACCGAGACCAGAATCGTTACAAGAGTTGAGGCGAGCACCTGGCGAAGAATGGGAACTTATTCCTCAAGAAGACATTGCTAACCAAATTGAGAGCATGCCAAGACGTATGGATGCAGTTTTTCAAGCCAGAGGGGGTAATACCCGTTACTAAAATGAGTTTTTAATGTTTAAGGCACCATAAAATGAAAAAACAGTTAGACCAAATGATGCCATAGTTATACGCCCTTTGTAATTTTTTTGTAAATTTTCTCATCAGATATTTTTTTTTCAAATGTTGTCGTATAAATGAAACAATATTTTGTTTAAATGGGTTTTGTTTCATTTTGAAATAATTTGCAACAAAACACAAGCAAATATAGAAGTGTCCGGTTTTTTTTGTCCCTGAGTGTATTTGGATACTGCTTTGACTACATGGCGAAGAAAACGCAGAAATATGGGAATACCTGTAGAAGATGGTAAAATGCTGTTTACGCTCCTCTATGCTGATGATCAGGTGGTAATTGCCTAAGAGGAGGAAGATATAGAATACATGATGAGAAAATTACACGAGGAATACACAAAATGGGCTTTGACAATAAACTGGGATAAAACTGAATATTTGTGTATAGGGGGTTTAAGTACAAATCTGAATTTGAGTAATAATATAACAATAAAATCATGTAATGAATTCACACATTTAGGAGCAAAATTTGATAATACAGGAATATATGAAAATATGATAAATTCAAGAATAATTAACGCCAGGAAAGTTACAGGAACACTAAATTCTATTCTATGGCAGAAGAACATTAGGACAAAAACAAAAATGATGCTATATGAATTCATAGTTAAAAGCACATTACTCTATGGATGTGAAGTTTGGCAGATACCTGAGTGTATGAAAAATAAGCTTCTATCTACTGAAATGGATTTCCTGAGAAGATCAGCCATGAAGTCAAGACTAGATAGGGTTAAGAACGAGGATATTGGAAGACTTGTGCATAAAGAGAAAACAGTCATCGAAGAAATACAAAGAAGACAGTTAATTTGGTACGGACATGTTCAGCGGATGGAAAACGAAAGACTGCCGAAAACTACCTTGAAATGGGTTCCAAATGGGAGAAGAAGAAGAGGGCGACCGCGAGATACATGGATTAAAGGAGTTAATAATGCTATGTCACAGAGAGAGTTACAAGACAGTGATTGGGAGGACAGAAGAAGATGGAAACTAGGATCCGGAAGGCGACCCTTCTCACTGTGAAGCCGGACGTATATATATATATATATATATATATATTCAGGATTCTACAGCTACTGCCGTCTTCCTGTGCCAATCCTCCAAAGCCTTCTATCTTGACTTCAGTCCTCAACCCCCTCGTGCATGACCTCCATTACTTCGTTGTCCCAAGTTCTTTTTGGTCTAACTCTTCCGCTTCTTCCTGGAGGTTTAAGGGTTAAGTATACTAAAATTTATCTTGGAGCAACAGTAACAAATATAAATGACACTCGGGAGGAAATTAAACGCAGAATAAATATGGGAAATGCCTGTTATTATTCGGTTGAGAAGCTTTTGTCATCTAGTCTGCTGTCAAAAAATACACTGAAGGAGTACCTGGTAACCATTGCAAGTTGTAACAAACTGCAGGATTCTATGTTAAATGTAGTGGTTTAGTTTGGCTGGAATGCCATTCCGAAAAATAAAAATGCATAAATATCGGAAACATATGGATACCAAAATTGACATCCACTACCAGTCCATTTGCCGGTTGCTAAATTTAAGTTTTTGTAAATATTTTTTTTCCAACTGGTTAAACGTAATTGTTCAGAGCAGTTTGTTCTTCAAACATTGTCAGTGAATATTTTACAGCCCCATTTCATCAGACAGTTGTTCGATGTTCGAGGGGAAAAAAATTTTTGAACAGTGTTTTGGTCTGTGGGTAAACTCCAATTTAAGATAATGCAAACTTTTTCGTTGAATAGTTTCTCTTGTTCATTGAACAAAATATGTTTTGTTTGATGCAGGTTTTCTTTGACCAGTGGGTATGTGGCCATGTAGTAAACACAATACATAAATTTTCTTTAATTATATTTTCCAAGACACAGTGTATGCATTTTATATTTTGCTACATGTAATTACCGCTGTAAAGTGTAAAATCTATAAAAGTCTGTGAATGGGAGGGTAAGTTTAAGTCGTAGCTCTTCCATTAGAAGGGATTCTTCTGCCAGCTCTAAGATGAATTTCAGAGTGTGTATTTAGATAGGTCGAAGATGGCTTTCAGGAAGTGAGCCTTTACATTTCTAGTGTATTGATCTCTTTTACTGATAGCCTGTCCTATATTAGTTCTATAACAGGGCTGGGCAACGGGAGCGGAACCAGTCTCTAAACAGGGACACTTAATATTCATCCGTCACTGAATGAACGCTGCGCGGTGTTCGGCAGGGAAGAAAGGGGATGAAGAGAAATCATATGGCTCCCCGTGAGAGAGTAGAATCCGCTCTTGCTGCTCAGCCCTGTTCTATAACTTGAGTGTAAGTTGTAATTTAGCACCAAAAAGGGTCACTGCAGTGCTTAGGGAGAATTTGGGCAAGGTTCTTCTGTCGCTTTTTTTTCCTTTGTATGAATCCTGATGATTTCATAGTGATTTGGAGAATGAGTCCGAGGAGATGGTTGTTTTGAGAGATTCCTTTTTGGAGTAGAATGGTCTTCTGCTTGCTCTCTCTCTTCGTCCTTTACAATATCCATCTGTATATTCTTCACTGGGTTGATTCTCGAGTGCATTAATTTCTTTTGGAGTTCGGATTTCTTATGTGATCTTATAACCATGTCATTAGCGTAAGTATATATACTGATATTCCTCTTGTCTTTTGCTTAATGGAGTTGATTCTATCATGTGTGGCCACGTTCAATATAATGTCATCAAATCATAAATACTGGAAAAATCAGTAATTGAATTTTATACAAACTAATCCCAGTGAAATGAACTATATATCTTTCCCTTGCGTATCTTGTGCACATTTTCGTTATTAATTAATCTACACAAAATAAAAATGGTTAAATGGTTGCTTCCTTACAATGAAAACCTTGTGAAAAATTTCCTTTTGGATTTTAAACTTTCATAATAAGGTTATAAAAAATCTTGAAGCAAATATGTTTTACAACAAATGTTTACTATATACTGCGGTTACAATTAATACGATACAGACATTAGAACATAGAATATTACACACGAATAAACAGTTTAATTGTTAAGCGTACATAAATAGAAAACTTTATACAAAAAAATTAATGGAAAGTATTGTAGCATAATCTTTACAAAAGAAGAATGTAAAATATTTTCACAAACGTAATATGACGCAATGTGTTTCCAACTTACAAACGAATACATAATATGACACTAATTACCCTTTTCCAAATTATTTTCATTACAAAAAGTTATTTTCAAATATGGACAATTTGCACTGTCCATTTTGTCACATTTCCAGCACTCCCAAGCTGTTTGATTGATCATGCTGAAAGCAATCTATGTTAAATTCTTAATCGTAGGGATAACATACACATGAAACCAAATTTCCTTACCAATGCTGCCTCATGAGATTCTTCTATGAAATCCAATGAAGCAGTTTTGGGTATAATATCCTCATCAAAAAAGCAGCTACTTGATCTGCTGTCAGTGATCACGTAGACAGAGATGTAATGTGTATTAGTTTAAGAATATGTCAATAAGAACATCATTTCTAATTCCTAATGGCAATAAATCTCCAGTATGATTTGCTAAGCTAACGCTCCTATAGTATCTGCAAGCTGCATAATGAAAATGCAATTCGAGGCCAACAATTGATTCAGTTTCCAACATAATTTTACACAATCTTTTCACGAAGATATAGCAACCTATCAACATCTTCCCCCCTTCACACTAAATAAATCATTGAAGATCTCTCAAGGATTGTTCTGGTAAAAGTTCACAATGACGAAATAGAGATGGGGGAATGCCTTAAAAATAATTGGGCTAAGTTAGTTAAATCTATCCACATTTTAACATGTCAAAATCATTATTTCACAGATAACAGTTTCATAGGTACTCTTTATTCTTGAATATGAATGTGAAGAGTTCATATAGCGTCCAATTCCAAAACTGTCTGAATCCATTTTTTAAAAAATCGAGATAATGGCGGTTTCGTCATCTACCTAAATGTCTCTAGTAATTTTCTAATGAATGTTGTGCCTAAATTCCCTCTTTCCTTCTATAAATAAGCTTCAAATATGACGAACACTGCAAACAATTAGGGAAAAAGTTATCAGTTTTTGGCGTTTCCTGAAAATTGTTAAGAATGGATGTAGACAGTTTAGGAATTGGAGGCTTCATATATTTATGTCTTTTTTAAATGATTAAATGTCAATGAAATAAGATAATTATCCTAAACCGAAACTCTTCCCAAAATTTTAAAACAAGAATTTACAAATGATCAAAATATATAGTCAACATTTCTTTTTAAAAATATCTGAATGTCTGTGTAAAGTGTACAACTTTTAAGACTTTCGTAATAACCGATACAATGCCAAATTTTAATATTCGCACTAATAATTCTGCCAAACTTGAAGATGACAAGATGCGCAAGAAACTGAAAATACGCAAACAGCCTCAAAGACATACAAGTACTGCTGTTTAGCCCACATAACATAATCGTATTAAATATTACGTCCACTTATAAATCTATTTTATGTTGTATTTTCACAGCTAGAAAGTAGAGGTATAGAGGTTTTTGTTTACTATGTCATTTAAGTCACACCATACATATTACACAATTTTGAAAATCTCATTATACATTCGCTTGTAAAAATACACGTAGTTTATGAATTTATTATAGTCATCTATGATTCTGCAATTTGTTGTTTAGTCAACTGTCTGAAGACAGGTCTGAATCTCACAAGTGATACCAACAAGGCACCACTTATGAGGCAACTAGACTAGGAGATAATGGGATAGGGTGACCAGTTCCTTTCCTCCTCCATTGCATATATCGCCAATTAGCTACATATTAACACTAATCAGACTTCAGATGCATACAAACAATTGTTCTTCCTATGCCACATATGGTCAAGTGAGATATACTGCCTGATAATAGATGTACATATCAGCCAGAACCTCAATCAGACGCATCTGCAATTTATATGATTGTAAGTGAAATAATAAAAGCAGGATTAGCGCAATTATTGATGTAGTAATCCAATACCAATTAAAAAAATATATCAGATAACTATACCGTGTCTTTTCATGGGCATAGGACACAGGGATTTAACATTGCCATAAGAAACCTATGTATAAAAAATTAAGAAATAATTTAATAGGTGGGCCATGTTTATAAATTAACAGGCTTTGACAATAATTTGTAAAACAAGAGAACATCAATCAGGCTTTGACTTAGTAACTATAAATGATGTTCTCTTGTTTTACAAATTGTCTGCTAATTTCTAAATATGGCCCACTGATTAAGTTATTTCTTCTTTATTTTTATACATAGGTTTCTTATGGCAGTGTTAAACTATATGTCCTATACCCGGAAAAACACACAGTATACCTTTCGGGCTGAAAACGTTTACCGACAGCTTTCTTATACAATGATTGCACAGGCAGTCTTGTTCAATTAATATTAAAGCTTCTGGAGCGTTTTCATAACATTGAAAATGAATTTCCAGTTCTGATACTCTTTCATATCAATGATAGTAATAAGTAACGATAATTTTTCATAGATAATTTCACCATGTCTATGTGTAGTTTAAGTATGGTACATCTAGAAAAAATAATTCCAGCAGATAAAAGAACTGGGGAATCATGAATATTCAATACACATTTTTTAACATATTGTAACAAAGGTACACTTTCAATAGTAACTAAATACCTTTAGTTTTAAATCTCCCTCTACACACATGAAATGAAAGAGAGATTAGCTATAACCTTTAGTCATTCTGTTAACATAACATTATTGTAATACAAGGCAATAATACCTACCCACAAAAACGTCAATAGATTTAATACTTTTAAACCATTCTAAAAAACTTTACAACAAATTTGAAAAGAGATTCAATTTAAAACACAGATCAAAATTCCAGTGTCCATCTCTAAGTCCCAAATTACAGAAGCTGTTATGAAGAAAGTCATCTTCATGCTTCAAATAATCGTAAATACTAAGTAGGTACTAAAATTATTATGTTATCAAACATCTATTACTATACTGCCAATTACTTCCAGGTTCTTACAATTCTCTAGTTATAAAAAAAAAAAAAATATTGCTCAGATTTCTTAAAACAGAGGTAACTACCATAATATCCAATGTCGAAATTTTTTCATGACAACCATCAAGTATCTTCTACGAATAATACATATTAAAAATTAATTATAAACTTTAATTTTGGTCCCTTCTATCTGTAAGCCAAGTTAGAACAGTTCACTTACATCGCCATAATCAAATTATCCTTCTTTGTACAACATAACCAGACTGCATTATGCGTCTAGATAACTATCAGACAAAAGTATATTAAAAACTTGAACTGAATCTATTCTTCTATCTTTTAACCTTAACCAACGAATCAAATTACATTACTACACAAAATTTCTCTCTCTTATTTATCCCAGATTTATACTTCTGTTTTCCATATGAAAGTCAATATCTAGTGTAGAATTATATTATAATTAATCAGTTTTTAATTTATATATTATGTGAGTATAAATATATAACTTAAAAAAATCCCCAACACATTTTTTTTTACAAAAATGTAATTTGTTTCGCATTTTTATTATACACGAAGTTTATTTATCTAAAAAATTTGATAATACGTAATCTAACATCCAGATTTAATTTATAAAAAAAATAAAAGTGGTGAACACTAAAATGACAACAGCAACCTCAAACTGCAAAACCTAATAATGAAACTATTAGCTGAAGACTCTTAAATTTTCACTTAATTATGGTAACTCATCATCATCATCATCATCATCATCATCATAATCATCATTATCATCATCATCATCATCATCATCTTCCGAGTAGTTTGTTCATATCTGTGGTCACATTTTTAACAATTCAGATGTGATAAAAATAAACAGAATTAAAAAAAAAAAATCCTTTTTCTTTACTCAAAGAACATTTTGTCCATATAGTGCTGCATTTCTGTATACAAAATTTCATCTCTTTACATCCTAAATAACTATGTTAATGCCAAATCAATTTGTAAAGGTACACAATAAAGTTACACAATCAAACACATTACAAAATTTAACGATTATAACATTTTATTAAGTAAAGAAAATTGCACTAGGAGTGTGTCCTGTTGCTTTTTTTTTTTTTTTACTGGACTCGTGTCAGGGCAGTAACAATTGGCCCTATAAACTGTTATAAATTAAACAAAAAAGAGGCTAACTACCATTGTAGGAAAGGGTTACATATAATCACAAAATTCAATGCTTTCCTATAAGATTTGATACATATTATACAAAGTTAATGACTGCTAGTATGTAATGGTCAAATATTAATTACCAATATACGAAATCTATTGTCAAGCATTATGTAGATGGATTATATAATGCAAATCACGGAACACTATCACACTTAGTTTCAATTTCACTGTATCTTCAAGGACCACATCCCAATGTGAAGTACGAGGGCACAACAACAGTGTTGCGTAAGCAAAAATTTGAGATTTTGTTTACTAACTGATGTGAATTTTATCGTTGTATTTGATGACAATCATCTATCGTAACGCAATGAGAAAATCGCCAGAGAAATCAACACTCTTGTTGAACCCTGCCAAATGAGACATGTATTGTTGAACAGTCTTTTCTCACACTTAACTTAACCATCAGGGCTCTCAACAAGGAAAAGGACCTCAAATCATGAAATAATGTCAGTACGAGGTATTTTGGTTAGAAGCAGCATTATGATACTCAAACAAGTCTTTCAATTGCTGAAATCTCAAAATCACTTGTAACACTAAAGAGTAACTTTGATAAGAAAGTGTTTGTACAGAAATTCCTGTGCGAGGAATAAGTGCAATAAACTTAGTCATAATTAAAACTATAAGCTCTACAATTCAACATTTCTCAATTTATGTCAAAATTCAAGGCTTTTGAAAACATGTCACTCATAGAAATTCATGAAAATTGTGTCAGTTTCTGAAGGAAAGAAACAGATGCGAAGTTACTTCAGATATGCAAAGTTTCAAATAACTTAAGTAATTTTTTATTTATCTGTTTAGAGAAATTTCATTACATACTCTGTATGCATATCCCTGTGTAATCATTTTTTAAGTTACGTAAACTTAATATATCTTTCTGACCAGGAACCATTTTTAGTTATTGAACTCACATTTACTTTTATATTCCAACAGAAGCCTAAATTGAATATGAATTTGAAATTTCTTTCCTTCTTCTGTCAGAAAATATTTTTTACACATCCACACCTTTCACATGTTTCAGCAGGGAATCTCTGGTCGAATACAGGTGAGCAAAGCTTGCCCTACATAACATTCATTCCAATTTTTTTTTTTTCCATCAATACTTCAGAATGAGTTATATTTCAAATGCCTCTGTATGTTACATTAAGGAGTAAGTAATACCTTCCATATTCTAACATCACATGACAGCTAATAATAAAAAACTATATTTTAAAACCATTTCATCAAATCAAGGTCCATTTCCTTGTACAAAACATGTATCATGTAACTTGGGTTTCTTCCTGAAGATTTCCTCCACTAGGATTGTTCTCACATTAAAATCACCACATGCTGTAGTCTGTATCTTCAGCATCGAATGTCATAAAGAAGCCGAGCAAAGTCAGATAGACAACCACATTCCCTGCCAGCGTCAAGTAGCATGCACCCCACTTGATCTGTAAATAAACAAATTGCGCGATTCAGTAATTACCTGCATGGTCTTAATGACAGCCACAATGAAAGACAGATACTATGTCATAAATAATGTCAGTTTTGGAGCAAAATTTTAGTTGGAGTATACTACTGGACGATACTATACAGTTGACCATCCTGAAATGATTAATAATTATATATAATAAATTTTCAGTCAAATACACTTTTCAATTTGTGAGGTCAGATAATCTGTTACATCACAATATTTAATACGAAGTGACTAATATTTTCGACTTTAAAAAGTCATCTTCAGGTGCATGGGATGCAAACAATTTTAAAAAATTAGGTGATAAGTTGATCTAGCAATTAATAACATAGTAAGTAATGCACGTACTGGTATTTACAATTATATAAATTTCGTGCCTCTTGAGGTAAATTTAATTTTAATGATACGACTTAATGAGAATACTTAGCCTTTATTTGTATAAGGTTAATATCATGCTGTGCCTTCTCCTTGTCTTATATACATACGATAATCTAGCATCAGTGTTCAGCTTTACCATGTACAGTTTACCTCAAGAGGCACGATATTTATATAATTGTAAATGCCAGTACGTGCACTACTTACTATGTTATTAATTGCTAGATCAACTTATCACCTAATTTTTTTTAAATTGTTTGCATCCCATGCACCTGAAGATGACTTTTTAAAGTCGAAAATATTAATCACTTCGTATTAAATATTGTGATGTAACAGATTATCTGACCTCACAAATTGAAAAGTGTATTTGACTGAAAATTTATTATATATAATTATTAATTGTATTCACACTTTTCTGAACCAACATGTCTTTCAAATCCTGAAATGACCTTGAAGTTCATATAACTATAAATTAAACGCAATATTTTAAATATTATTAACGTACCTTGTTAACATGTTTCGACCTATTTTCGGTCATCTTCGGAACTGGTCGTTGTTGGTCTTGGCGCCTCTTGTTTCCTGTGTGGGTGCGTTCATAGTATAGAGTCAAAGAGTGTATGTTTTGAAATTGACTCTACACTACGAACGCACCCACACAGGAAACAAGAGGCACCAAGATCAACAACGACCAGTTCCGAAGATGACCGAAAATAGGTCGAAACATGTTAACAAGGTACGTAAATAATATTTAACACAAGAAAGTTCTTATCATACATATTCCGAAGTGATACAGTGTTAAAAGTTGTGTAATCAAGATGTATAATATTTAAAAAAAAAAAACATGAAGTTTCCAGAAGTTATTTTCAGAAAGAGGAAGTGGAGCCTGTCACATTTCTACCTTGAACTGTGTCATGTTTTACAAATAACACACGTCATTCCTTATCACAAATGTTGTTGTTGTCTAGTGCCTTGCATCTGGCAATGAAGCCATTAGCAGTCGTGCTTTCCAATACTTTTGAACTGTAGTTTCTTCTGATCTTAATGCTTCACAGGTCTTCAAGTGGTCTTCATTCATTTCTGCTGGATCATTACACAGGACACATATTGGTGAAGCTGAGATACCTATTCTGTAGAGATGACTTGCTAAACAGTCATGATTTGTCAATAGTCTGAAGGTTGCAACTGCTGTTTTCCTTGGTCTCTGGGGGATTATATCTGGGTTGGAAAGTAGTGTAATCCATTTTTTGTCTTTAGCATTTGATTCTATTTCTTGTAGGTATGAATGAGAACATTTTGTAGTGATCAAGCGTTTTATTGAGGAATATGAGAAATTAAATTTAGGCTTTTGTTTTATTGTTGTGCCTTTCTTTGCAAGTGTGTCTGCGGTTTCATTCCCCATGACTCCACAGTGTGCTGGAATCCATTGGAGACAGACAATCTTATTAACTTTTTGGAGTTGTGATAACATTTTGTAGCATTCTCTTATTTTTGTTGACTTCTTTGTAGCATTGGAACATATTCCCTGAATTGCAGCTTTAGAATTTGAAAGAATTACTGTCTTGTTATATTTATTTAAGGGGTAGTGTAGTGGGGTGTAAGGGGTAGTGATGCGCCTCCTATAGCCTCTCCTACCCAATTCCCAACCTCAACCTGCCCGTGGTGCACCCTGCTTTTAACAGATGAGGATCTGGGGACCGAGTCACAGCGGTATAACTGTTTCATCTAAGATGGAGGAAATGCCATTTACATATGTGCTGGCCTACCACAGCACAACAGCGTCCCTCAGCGGCACATGAGGGAAAGGTCAGTGGATCTAAATAATATCTATTTAGTCCTCCCGGCTAGGTCCGAAGGACCCATTGACCAACGACAGGTGCTGTCCCCCTTGCTTAATGGGAGTTTAAGTCGGGTGATGTAACTGCCACATTGTAAAAACTGGTGCCCGTTAAGAAAACAGTTACATGAAAGCCATGAGTATGAGTCCTAAAGATAAACATTCCGGAGTTAAAACTGTCCCCCAATCGGATCTCCGGGTGGGGACATCTTTAGGCAAATCTCACCATACCAATTCCAATACTTTATCACAAATGTTAAAAGCTACAAGTCTAGATACTAGTTAATCAACTTAAGAGACATTTGTTTCATAATAGGCCCATATTTTATTGTTGAAATACAAGCGTGGTAAAACTGCATTAAAGAACCAGCACTTACCACAGGATCATCTTCTGGAGACCTGGCCAGAACAATGGGTAGTGCAAAGGAAGACACTACAAACCCCATCGTTATAAATATTGCAAATTCATATGCAACTGTGCTACTGGAGCCTGAATTCTCTGTGTACCGTCGAGCTATTAGAGTTGGCAAAGGAGACAAAACATAAAAGAGAACCACGAAGAATGTCCACCAAACTCTGAAACACAAATTAAATAATCAGATAATCTTATATTGCAGAATTAGCTACGGTGCGTGGTTGGTTTATGATAATATGAACTCACTCACTGCATCTAATGTACAAAAATGGTCACAAATTTCATACAAAAAAAAAATCACCTTTGTCTCCAATTAATGAATTCTACTAAAAGATATAACCAAGCAATAATACAGCTCCAATTTGGCCAGTACTATTTTACAATTACTGTAAGATATAAAGTAATTCAATGGTGAATAATTTCGAGGGAAAAATTGTTCCGGAGCCGGGTATCGAACCCGGGACCTTTGGTTTAACGTACCAACGCTCTACCACTGAGCTACCCGGGAACTCTAACCGACACCGATCCAATTTTTCCCTCTATATCCACAGACCTCAAAGTGGGCTGACAACCGTCAAGCAACCAACTTCGATACCAGGCTCCGGAACAATTTTTCCCTCGAAATTATCCAAATCAACTTTACAGAGAGTTATACCTGAAATCTTGATTTGCATAATTCAATGGTGTTCAGGTAAAGGAGATTAAGTCATTTTTGTGCAAGTGGAATTTTGTTCTCCAGGTGAATTCATAAGTTAAATTCTACAAGTGGATGTGCAAAAAAACAAAAAATACTTGCATTTGATGTGTTTTATGTAAAAAAATTATTTGCAATAAGGGTCCGAAGTTTAATTTTTATTTATATCAAAACTTATTTTTATGACAGCCTAGCTATCTCTCTTTATCCAAACACCAAATAATTATTTGCCTTTCTTTTTTGCCGGTTTGATTCTTTCACGAACAATAGCCTACACACTATTTTTTTAAATGTCATTTAGTAATGCTGTATCAACTACAAGATTATTTAGCGTCAAGGAACTGATGAAAACGAGATTGTGTTTGAAGAGATGATGCTGAGGATTTATCATAGAATACCGGTACCTAACATTTGCCTTACATGTGGTGAAAAACCTCGGAAAAACACGAAAAGATAATTAGCACAAGTAAGAATCTCAGCTATGCCTGAGCACACCTCCAGATCAGAAGGCAAATGCGCCAACGTCTGAGCTATGCTAGTGTCAACATAATCAACATGACCTTGCAGTAAGCATATTAATTTTCCTACATTTGGTTACGTTAATTTTATAATTTAAGTTAATGTTCAATGATCTCTCAGTAGTTAATTTTATTGCAAGTTTATATAGGGTATGAAACACAATATTATTATACATTTCAGCATTCCGCGTCATTTGTTCTGTGCATTGCAAGTATGTAGAAATGGTTCCATTCAGGAATAACATAAAGAAAGCTCAGTTTTATGTAACAAAATATGCTTTTTCTGATCTTACCTATCACCCAAGAAAATTTTTGTCCAAATAATTTTTCTGCACTAGCCTATATATATATAGCCTACACCGTACTATACTCTGGTATGTATGAACATATAGTTGTTACAAATTTCTACACAAATCACAAATTGCAAAAGACAAATCTTAGACAACGTCACATATGTGAGTTATGACTTTTGTTTTTACGCTTACAGAGAAACTACCAGTAAGCTCATTTCGAAACCTGCCTTGAAATTTCACTGACAGAAGAGACGTCTTGTGAGAATGCCACACACGAAAAATCAGCTGCGAGTTTCAACTGCAAGATCCTGAGGCCAAAGCTGAACTATTGCCTGACAAAGCAGCAATACAGCAGCAACTGGACATCCCTGAGCAGCAGGTGGGGAGAGATGGGGAATGTTGTGATACTACCGGGCAGCCATACAGAGGAGCATAAACTCAGTGATAAAATTCCATGCTTTTCCCCTAGTGTTTAATAGGGATTCTTATCTCGATATCAGAACTTACAGTTTGATTTTTTTTTATTTTACTGGGTTATTTTACGACGCTGTATCAACATCTAGGTTATTTAGCGTCTGAATGAAATGAAGGTGATAATGCCAGTGAAATAAATGAGTCTGGGGTCCAGCACCGAAAGTCACCCAGCATTTGCTCATATTGGGTTGAGGGAAAACCCCGGAAAAAACCTCAACCAGGTAACTTCCCCCGACCGGGATTCGAACCCGGGCCACCTGGTTTCACGGCCAGATGCGCTGACCGTTACTCCACAGGTGTGGACTTTTTCAGTTTGAACTCCCACCTAATTTTTTTATGTATGGGCTTCTATAAGTTGTAGGTTCTGTCAAATTAAATTTCAAGGTAGGTTTCGATATTAACTCACTGACAATTTCCCTTGTTAGAATAAGCAGTCATTGACATCTGTCTTCTTAAATTGAGATCTTTCAGTGTTAATCAAAAAAGCATATGCACAAACTTCTACTAAAATAAGACATGAAAATCGAATTATCTAGCACAGATGTCTGATAATCTTGGCATCAGTATAACGAGACTCAATGCACTTACTTGTACTCTGGTAGTGCACATCCTAGTATCACTAATGTCATACCAATTGAGCCCGCAAAGGCCAAAGTGACGAGCCTGAAAGGAAGATTCAACATTAGTGTCAACAATATTATAGATCATGTCGAATTATAGGAAATATACTATTATTGCTAGCCTAATGCATACTTTATTAACAAAATGACATCTTCTCGGTTTATCATTATGTATAATTTTTCAAAACCCAAATTAAAGAGGCATATCCAAGGATTCAAATATTTAGTTCTAATTGTCAAAATCAACAATCTACTAGTTTTTAATAATGTAAACAAAATACAGTTGAGTGTGACAACTTACGCTGTGTTCAGGCAGCAGCATGAAAAAGAGAAAAAAAATTAATTAGTATAGAGTACATTGAATTTCAGCAAGTACAGAAACTTTCATCTTCCACATTATCTGGTCAACATCAAGTTCCCACGCCAAGTCTTGAGTGCAATTGGCATATATTTCAATAAATATTCGTTGTGTATGAGTCAGAACTTAACATTTATTTTGCTTAAAAATGTCCTAACAGAGTAAACAGTAAGAAAAACATCCAGAAAACTTTACGAGTAAAATGGGGTGAGTCGATTACCCGATCCATTTTCTTCACAAGTTAACATTTTCTAACGATAATAATATGCTATAAGCACGTTATTACAATTAAACTAATATAAAGCGAATATATAGTTTACTTCTAGTTGCAAGTATCACTCTCTACCTTAAGCACCAATTGTGTCATCTCTCACGCATATGCTCATTAAGAATCCACTGTAGGAATATAAAGTATATATATGCTTTCACGTGTTAATTAACTAGTCAACCTAGTTAATTAACACGTGAAAGCACGCACGCACGCACGCACACACACACACACAGATATATATATAGCTTTATATCGCACCTGATTTCATGTCACAAAAAGATCAACTACTAGCCTATATTACCTACAAGACAGTATTTTCTTGCACTGCAGTGATAAAAATTTCTGAGATAAAGGTACATTCATGCTTATTTTTGTATTACATCCACACACCAGTAATCACTTGTTACCAATGAGATAAGATTACAGGCGTCACATTTGATTGTCATGTTATAAAAACAGTGAAACAGACATAAAAACCAAGTCAAAACATAACTGTTGTCAGTAATCGGAGACAACACGATTGCTTTTGATAGAAAAACTTCGGTTAACATTATTAAAATATAAGCACTTGCCCCAAGTAATTACTACTGAGTTGAAGTTTTATATACAATGAAAAAATTAACGCAATTGCTTTACTAAAATGCAATTGTTGAATTGTAAAACATTTATAAAATTGCACTTGCGTGGTATTGTGTGTTCAAATCCTGTCAAACCTACACCGTCGCGATAGGTAAAACTGAAAGGATGTGGACTTCTGTAGCATTACAACAAACTTTATATATATTTCATTTTTCTGTTAATTTTATTGTCATTATTTGTAACATATCAAAAGGATTCTAAAACTGTCAAAGAGAAATAATTGTTATTTATTTTAAAATAACATGCACTTTTAAATTAATCAATTTTTCACTTATGAAAATCCACAGTTGATTAGATAGCACATAATGAGTATTTCAAAATAACATAATTTTCGATGTCCCTTTATCTTACATAAAACAGAATTTACATTTCGAAAATAAAATTATATTCTCGAGCGAAACAAATAATCACCTTTAACACCAGCCATACTTGAAACATATGACTGACGAGACTGATGACGTCACGTATATGCTACGTTGCCATACGGTACAAATATTTGACAGATTCAACAAAAGACGTAACACAAAATGATTGATCAGTTAACAAGCAATACAACAAAAAATATAATATTGTAACAATATTGCTTCTTACGGCAACCTTCACGGCTCAATTGTAGCTAATACCATTTAAAAAGAGTCTATCCATGAAATAATGTTTATTTTTTTTCTCATGAAAGCAAATAATTATCATCTTTCATAATTCTACAAACATTAAATGCAATAAATATATCGTAAATTAAATCCAAGTATTATTTCTCAGCTATAGAACATTTACGGTTAAAAAGTGTAAATATAATGAGCTCCCTTAGACTAAAAATGGCACTTGAACTCGAATGTAATTATATTTCATTTTTCATCATTATTATAATACAGCAATGTCTAAATTTTAATTTTTGAATTGGAGTGAAAATATTGATATTAAAATTATCGCTATTATTTTGAATATTTTAAAGCAAACACATTTCATATTATTTTCTTCTTGCATTATCTAAATGAACCATGGAATACATACGGCAACATTGCACGACGCATTGTGTGGAGACAGGAGATTGGTGACTTGTGAGGAAGGTTTGTGGTGTTTGCGGTATCAAGAGGATTTACGAATTTTAGAAGAGAAATAATGGCAGATGGAAGAAAGTAAGCACCATTTTTTAAGCTTTTTAAAATTATTTATCGCAGAAATATGCGACATATATATGTTGAAGATTTGTTACTTGTATTCTCTCGAAAACGTGTTGGGGTCAGCAGAAGTGCATCAAATTTACGTTGTCATCTTCCCGTTGCTCGATTGTTTCAGATTCCTGTTGAAATTATTTCAACGTAACTCTGCTTGTTTGCTCATGATAATAAATTCAGAATTAATATTCAATACATATATTTATTTAGCGATGTACCTCGATGAAATGAAAATTAGGGAAATACCATTGCACAACAATGACCCACAAGGGAAATCATGAGACATGCTGGAAAATAGCTGACCTGGTTGATTCACCCACCCATTTTATTTCTGCATTATGAAACTAAATTTTTTTACCGTAAATATATCATCACTTTCCTGCACTTTGATTTTATTATTTATTTTTTTTTTTGTCAACAGTGTATGAAGTAGAGATGTTAAGAATAATTTCGTAAATTAGGAAGAATATAGAGTTTCGAAAATATATTTTGTTGGCAGAATCAGAAAGAACAGAACAATGTCTTGAAATGTTCTTTCAGACACACACACATGTAAATTATGTATATCGTGAAGCTTTCGATGTACCGGAAACTTCACGATATCGCTAAACTAGCGCTGAGATCGTTTCCTTCGTACCGTACACCGCTTATACACCTTGCATATATGAATCTGTGATAGGTTAGGTTTGGTTAGTTGAGGCTTTTGTTATGCCGGATCAACTGCATTTCCACAAAAAGAATTCATTATAACTGAAATTCAACTATTTTCACCTCCAAAATCACAGGAACTACCTCAGCGCTAGTTTCACACCGGTATAATATTTGTACAAATAAATAGGCTGCTCTTTATCTTTCTGTAGGTTCAGTTGTTCAACTAACATTTAGTCTATTAAGAAAGTGTGCAATATTAAATGTTTTCTGTTTCTCATAGCCCTGATGATTTGGCTACTGCAATTCTGCGCAAGAAGGATCGTCCCAACAGACTTATTGTCGAAGAGGCAGTTAATGATGACAACTCCGTTGTAGCCTTGTCACAGGTAGGATTGAATGCAGTGTCTTGCGCAGGAAGATCAGATTCAAGATTGGACGTCAGTCTTGTTTAATTGTTGTGATTTCAACACATTTGCTATTTCATGTGTTTAGCACAAGATGGATGAATTGCAGCTGTTTCGAGGTGACACAGTTCTTCTGAAAGGCAAACGAAGAAAAGAAACTGTTTGCATTGTACTGTCAGATGACACTTGCCCAGACGAAAAGATCAGAATGAACAGAGTTGTAAGAAACAACTTGCGCGTGCGTCTTTCCGATATTGTATCTGTTCAGCCATGTCCAGATGTGAAGTACGGCAAGAGGATCCATGTCCTGCCTATTGATGATACTGTGGAAGGACTAACAGGGTAAGTACAAAGTTGAATGTTTTCAATGGGATTTCACTTACTGTTGGACGACCTTCGCGATTACGTCATTGTGGTAATTTTAATATCACGTATTGAGGAAACTATCAGTTGAAATAATCGAACTTAATTGTCTCTATTTTCGTAAACATTATGGAAGTTAAACTAGATTTTCTCCAAGTTTAATATAACAATAATTTCAGTAATTAATCGATAATTTTATGACGTAATCGTAGGAGATTGAATTGTAATTAATTATAATAATTGTTCTATTTCCAGGAAGCATGAAATTTAGCATTAATGTTTCTGTTTTCCTCTATCTGCGTTTACCTATGATTTTATACATGCAAAACGAAACTTAAATTTCAGGACTAATTATTGTTACAACATTAAATAGTCTGTTTCCATCCAGTACCTGGTAATAGAGATAAAATAATATGTACCTAGCAACACTTTTTATAGCACCTAGATTGTATACGAAACAAGAATTACATCGTACCCTAAGTTCAAATGATTGTGGGTATAGGCTGTTATAAATAGCTTTATACAGTACTTATTCGGAAGTGTAACCTGGACATGTAGTGATTTGTTACTCCTGCAAACAAAGAGAAACTTGTTACAGTTCCGTAATGTCTATTTTTTAATTCCCATTCTAACCCCAGACTCAATGGGAACTGGATATGTTACTTGTCTTTCTTGCACAACACAGGAAGTGAACATGGCATTGCCACATGGATCCTCTTCCCAGTTTTGATAATATTGTTAAAGTGTCAGTTGTAGTTTAACTTCAATAAATTAGTATACTGTAGTTTCATCCTACATAGTTTTAATTTATATGCTTACATGTTCTTATTACAACAATATCGCAATGTGGACAGAATTTTAGAAGCAGAGTGAGTACCGTACCAAAGAAAAACAGATGAAAGTAACAAAAATGGGAAGAGTGCCCCTGTGTCTGTTATAATATTAAAGAAATTTGAATGAGGTTTGCAAATATTTCCTAACTTTCCTTGCACACTTACCATTAATGAGAACAAAAACTGCCTGGCCATCCATTTGCCAGCTGACTTGACTGTCATCAGGATGAGGAGGAAATGCTGTTAGTGGCAATGTTGCACTCATTGCAACTACCACGTACTTTACTAGAAACTTCATATGTCGAATCTTTCCCTCTGACCATAATATTAATATTATATTTGAATATAACCACTATGATGACTCAGGACAAGCAAGCTTGGCTTATAAGTCAGGTTCAAAGGTTCCAGGTTCAAATTCTGCTCCATCTTGAATTTATAACTTGTGCTGGGCAAGACTGTGGTACATTCTGGATAGCCTCTGCCGAAATAAGTGATCTGCTCTTCTCAGAACTAGGCCTAGCGACTCTGTGTGCCTGCTCATAGCCAGGGAAAATAATGGCAAGTTAAGGGCTCTGCCATTGGACAAAAAATATACCTGTATAAATGTATTTTAATACTCTACAATGAATTGAGTTGTACATTCTCTGAGAGGCTATACATGTGAAACAAAACTTAAATTTCAGGACCAATCGTTACAGCATTAAAAGTCTCGTTCCATTCACTACATGGTAATAGAGATAACATATTCAGCAATGCTTTTTATAGCACCTAGATTGTATACAAAAGAATTTCGTTGTGCCCTAAGCACACATGTCACATTCTGCTCCTTGGCCACTGCAAAGTAAGCAGGCCTAGTTGCAGTTTTAAATAATGCAGTAGGAAAAGTTACGATAGCTTATTCAAGAGAGGTTTGGGATTGTATTTCTCCTAACTTTTAGTGAAGTATAGAGTTTAATTGAATGATGGAAAGTGTGGTGAACAAAGACAGTGTTAGGGGCAGGTTTTCTCGTGGTTCTGCCATTTCTTCTACCACCATTCCCCACTTTTCCATACACTATCCTATCAATAGATAGGCAAAGTTATACTGCAGCCTTGATGCATAGACAGATCTGATGATGTAACAAATTACCCATTCATAGACTTTTCAATGTACTTAAAGATAATTTAAATCATATATAATTTTTTAAGGTTATCTTCACTTACTATTGTTTTCATTAAAAAAAAAAAAAAAAAAAAAAAAAAAAGAGGAAGTCTTGACACATTAGTAATGCTCCAACATGTAGAATACCTTTTCCACTAGAAGACGAAGGTAGATCAACATTTAAGAAGTAGAGATCTCTCATGAAGCTGCAATTTTTTCATTGTTCATCCTTTATGTAAAATATTTCATTAATATTTTCGAGTTCAAATGATGCTGCATGGTGACTTGTAATGAAAACAGCCATTTTTATTTGGGGGCAGTGGGATTTCTGGTGTGCAGAACTTAATCAAGGTGGACTCTGCTCTCTTTTATGGCCAAACCATTAAAATTGTGGAAGTTTATTAGCCATGACATATTTATAACAGGCTTATTGAGCCACCGGCGTGGCTCAGTCGGTTAAGGCGCTTGCCTGCCAGTCTGAAGTTCCCTTGGGCGTGGGTTCGATCCCCGCTTGGGCTGATTACCTGGTTGGGTTTTTTCCGAGGTTTTCCCCAACCGTAAGGTGAATGCCAGGCAATCTATGGCGAATCCTCGGCCTCATCTCGCCAAATACCATCTTGCTATCACCAATCTCATTGACGCTAAATAACCTAGTAGTTGATACAGCGTCATTAAATAACCAACTAAAAAAAATTAGGCCTATTGAATGTTAGTACTGATTGGCGTATGTTTCACTTTAATTTATGCACCACCTATCATGAAATAAATTTGAAAAGATGACACCAAATTTAATGATGGTTTAACAAATTAAATCATAAAAATTGTACGCAATAATAAGAGAAACTGTGAAGCAATATTGCTAAGGATAATAACTTTGTGTGGCCCCTGGTTTGGTGTAACCCCTAAAATAAAGTCCTCAAATGATCATAATCTTCACTCAAGTTATTGCATATGATCTAGTATTGGAGTAATATTGTTCTCGAAATAGCACCTAATGCCACTGTCTAGTATTAGCATGGTGTAGAAACAGTTCACCCACTTGTTTATACAAGAATGTTGTGTAAACTTCACTCTTCTCGTGGCAGAAGTAATATGGATGAATGTTACTTCGAGACTTTACAGTGAATAATCACAACAAAAAAGTGATATTTTCAACGTAAACATGTATTGTAGAATAATGAAAAACATGATTACATTTCATTATTACTCTTGGTTTTTGAAGTGTTTCTAAATGATTTTGTAGATTAAAGAAGTATGTTTAAACTGTAATGGTATGGCTCTTATTTGGCAGGCTGACAATTTGTATGTTGGCCAAATAATCTCTCCCCCCCACCCCCCCCCACATCTTTCCTCTCACTGACTGCAGTTCGAAGTGAGATGATGGTTTGGGCTGCATATACTTGTCTTTGAATCTTTTCACATATGCTGCAAATTGCTTCTAGGCTAGATCACTTTAGTTAAGCATAGTTTTGCTATAATGTTAAATATTGCAGCTATATACATTTCAAGATATTCGAAAATACTGCTGAATAAGTAAATATTGTGTATTAAAATTGTTCATGCTTGCATTCTAGCAGAAAGCACTGTTATATCAGTCCTAAATTAATTAACAGTATGCTTATTATTATAAACCATTATATGGGGTATATTTAAAAGGACTTTAAAAATT
This sequence comes from Periplaneta americana, assembly GCF_040183065.1. Classification (NCBI taxonomy): domain Eukaryota; kingdom Metazoa; phylum Arthropoda; class Insecta; order Blattodea; family Blattidae; genus Periplaneta; species Periplaneta americana. The sequence continues at coordinate 42,046,802 of NC_091121.1, read as the reverse complement.
TGAAATAGTACAAATATTTATTCACAGGACATACGCAATGTTTTTGAAGTGTCATAATGTAGCAATACACTTTGTTTTACCTCGTATAGTTATGGTTCAGTATGACTTTCATTGCTAATAATGTGATAGATATCCCATAATTCTATTTCTGAGCTCAGCCATGTTTGCAGGTAAGGGTGGTACGTAACTGGATCTTTAACAAATCCTCATAAGAAAAAATCCAGACTTCTGAGATCAGGAGAACTAGGTAGCCATGTTTCTCATGTTATTTGTGCTCCTTGACTAATCCACCAACCTGGGAAACTGGCATTAGGGTAGTCTCACACTTATCCAAGGTAATGAGAGAGTGTGCCATCTTGATAGAAGTGAACATATGTCCTGCTTGGTTGTCTCAGTCTAATTGTGGAATTAAGAACTATTGGAGCTTGTCTAGTTACGTAATACTGGTAATGGTTGTCTCCATGAAAGAGAAAAAGCCATACACTTTTTCTTTGCTGAGGGTACAAAACACATTCATTCATCTTTGGGCTGTCACGAACACGTTCAATGAAGGTGCATGGATCTTCACTACCTTAAATCTTACAGCTGTGGGTTTTTAGCTTATCAGTGACGAACATGTTCTCATCACTGAAAATTATGGACTCCAGAAATGTCTCATTGTCTTATATCTGGTGTAACATTTCTGTAGAGAATGTAGGTTGTTACCTTATCTGCATCCATAGGAGTAAAGTGTTCCACAAGCAGGCCCATATCAAGCATTAAAGTGCCTCTAGACTTGGTATCATTAGATGCCTTATAATCTATTATAACAGTTTCAACATACAGGGCTTTCATTTCAAAACTTCCCAGTCTAAATAACTATTTAAATTGAATTCAATTTAAACAAAAAACACGTCAATTTAGATATTTAGGGGAAAGTCTGAAACCAGGCTTAATTGCATTTTAGATTTCACCTCCCACCCCCACTTTGAAATTTCAAATGGCACCTCTATATTTTTATACTTAAATATGAAGGAACATTCAGTCGTTTATACACCTCATTCATTTTCGCATCTTTTGTTTTCTATCGTCGCCTGGCAACCTGGATTGTTGTTATTGTTGATTAGAGCGGAAGAGAATAAAACTAAAAAAATTCATTGAGCATTTCATGTAATAGTTGTGTTTGTGTATTAAATTATTTTAAAGTGGTGTATACCCTTCAGGAGAAAACATAAATCACCCTTATTGATTAAATTTAGGAAATTACACAAAATAAGCTGTTTTTTCATCCTAAAATCAACTGATAATAACAAAAATACAGGTTGCCAGGCTACGATAGGAAACAAATGAATGAGGTGTATAAACAATTGAATGCTCTTTCATATTTAAGTATAAAAATATAGGGATGCCATTTGAAATTTCAAAGTGGGGGTGGGTGGGGGTGAAATCCAAAGTGCAATTAAGCCTGGATTCAGACTTCCCCCTAAATATCTAAATTGACGTGTTTTTTATTTAAATTGAATTCAATTTAAATAATTAGTTATTTAGACTGGAAAGTTTTGAAATGAAAGCTTCATATATTGGTTTCTTAGCATTTGTTGAGTGAATATATGGAAGATCGACGTGTTTAAGTACGGTAATTCTTTCACGTAATTCATGTATAATTAGGTCCGTTTGTGTCAGGATTATTGTGACTATTTCAATATCAATTTTATTGTTGATACCAACTTTCTTTTTTCTTAAAGCATCATAAATAACTTCCACATTATTACTCAAATTTTATTTTTCAGTATCACATTTGATACACTGATAAACATTCTCATCATGTGTATTAATATTGCTAAACTTTGTAGCACAACTTTTATGCACAACACTTCCACATTATATACACTTTAGTCCACTAACAACATTAGCTCTGTATTGAATGGAGAGTGAATTCGCTGTGTTATAGGCATCTCCATTTACCATAGCACGTTCAGGTAATTCAGATACAACTTAGGCTTTGGTTATTGTATTCACGTACTGACACAATACACTTGTCACTCTGAATGTTACCATAGTTTGAATCAAGTGGGGAATGGTGAGATGGCTGGTAAGGGAGGCTTGAAGAAACTCTTCAAATAGGAAATCTAGTGCCTTCATTACCTTTACATCATCAGCATCTTTTGTAAGGAAACTTTTAGTTTTGATAGAGTCATAGTGCAGCATTCTGTCATAGATTCCTGACTTAAAACTTCTACAATTAGAAGGAGCAATTTCAAGCATTTCAGAAATGTTCTCACCAAAAATTTTATTTTTTTAGCTCACATTTTACTTCAAGGAACTCAATACATGACATGACTCAATAAGCTATTGGCTTTTCTCGTGTCTGAAATTCCAGGATTGGATTTATGACAAGCAAACCGTTTTCTTATACAAAAGCTGCTTGCATCTTTACAATATGGTATTACAATTAGCATTGCAGAAATAATGTTTCTTTTTTAATTTAGCCCAGAGAACATGGACGTTTATGTTGACTAAAAAAGACAGTAGCATCAAAATAATTAGCAACATATACAAACAGAGCAGAACCAGCTAGAACTGGTAGTGGGAAAAGATTTGGTTGGTCAGAATAATTTTTCACTAGGAACTTTTTATATTCAGATTTCAGATTATATGCATTTACAAACATTTTGAAAACAAGAAATCGCTGTAAAGATACGAAATAAAATTTGGAGCTCCCTTACTGTATAGGTTTCGCTTACAACACACTGTGCATGACCTGTTCTCCAAAGCGGTAGTCCACACAGCATCACCACAGATTGAGAACCCTTGTTCTGCACTCTCGTCGATTCCATGCCTCGCCAGGTCAGAACAGTGGTAGAAGTAGATCTGGTGTTTTTTATATTTTTATTTCTGTACTGTGATTAACTTTTTTTTATTATTTTTTGTTAGGAAGACAGATGGATTTTCCGATATATATTTTTTATACTGTTCTTTTTGCGGGGTCAAGCGAAATATAATCCCACGGGATGTGGGAAATAATTTATTCCACATAAAAAAACTAACTGAAAAATCCGTCGCAGTTTTCCATACCAATTTTATTTTGGAAAATATATTATATATCTTTCTCGTGTTAAATGGACAGTACTCTATAACAGAGTCGCCAGTATGAAAGGATAATTCCAAGCCTTTGGCGTGAGACAAACTCGATAGCTCAGTGGTAGAGTGCCTGACCGGAGAACAGGAAGTCACAAGCTCGATTCCCTCTCGAGGTTGTTGAAATTTTTCTTTCATACCATGGCATGATTGTGACTATAATAGTATTTAAATTCATTAATTTTATGTTACTTTGTTAACATATTTCGGCCTGCTATTTGCCATCATCAGAACTGATTGTTGCTGGTCTTGGTACCAAGATCAGCAACAACCAGTTCTGTTGATGGCCTATAGCAGGTCAAAACATGTTAACAAGGTAACATAAAATTTAACACATGAAAGGCATATAATACGTTTTCCAAAGTGATATAGTGTTAAAAGTTGTGTAATTAAGATGTATAACAATTTTATGTTAAGACAAAACAATTCGCCTTCCATGGGGACCAAACCCATGATCTTTTGCACGTTACTCAGATGACTCAAACAACTGAGTTATTATGACGAGACACAAACTCTATCATCTGCAAGACGTGTTGATCTCCTGTCAATGATTCGGTTCCAGTATTACACGGATAGAGAACATAGTAGTGTGCACCTCTAATGCTGTGAGCATCATCAAGAGCAGCTCGAAATTTTATTTTCGTATCTGTACATTCAGTTATTTCAAATTCTTTTGCCGTATTTCACCAACTAGATTTACTTCGGATGTATAACTAGATATAACTTATAACATCAACATATACAACCATATGTTCCCTGTTAATACCTTTAGAGTTTTTAGGCACTTTAGCATGCATGGTGCACTATCAGTACAAGTGCCTTTCACATTGCTGTAGTCAATTCTCATTTCTTAATCACATCCAGAATGGCCTGACTGGTAGTTGTCGCATTAGCAGCTTCAAGGAATGTGCAGGAAGTGAGGTACAACTACTGGGAAGATTTACCTTCTGAAGTAACACACAAAATTTCAACTACAGCTTCCATTGCTATTTATTGTCTTGTCACAGAAAATGATAATGGCCTGTTCATGAGTCTCCTTAATTCCTGCTTTATCTTCCTCTGCCAGTTTTGGTACATATTCTCTTCTCATCCAATTTGTAGTAGGCAGATGTGCACTTCCTTTTACATATTTCATCATCCAAGAATGTATTGCAGGATTGTCTATTTTTTCGATAGATATGTTTGCCTAGGACATTAAAAAAAATTAAATTTAATATTTCATTTGAAGTTGTGTTTCATGCTGCATTAGTTAATTTTAGTTGTTTATTTATCTTATCGACTAGTTTTATTAATTTAAAGTATTGGAAATGGGTAAATGTCTGAATTCGTAAAAATACTTTCTATAATAAAAATATAAACATTCAGCTTAAACATTTTATGCACTTCGTGCTGAACACACAAGAATTATTTTATGGGGACGCTTTGGATAACTCCCTTGTAATAATGTACTAATTTACATTATTTTTATTGATTGTATATAAAATATTTAATTTGATGCTAGTCTGAAATTTTATTTAATCCTCCAATGGAATCAATAATAACTGACAAGAAAATAATGATTTGTATAAATTAAATATAGATAATATATTAAAATCATCACATAAAGGATAATAAAATAAACGAAATGAATAACGAAAAATTAAACAGCTAAAAGAGAAATAAAAGACATGTGTGCATGCACTGTGCAAGACTGCATGCGTGCATGTGTTCTCAGACAAAGCAGCTCCATAATATGCGAGGATGGATTAAAAGGTTTAGCAAATTGCTTTCATGATGAAAACAAAGTGAAATAAATCACTTATATAATAAATATTTTTAAAGAAAAATTCCTGTGCTCTAACCGGGAATCGAACCCGGGACCTCATGAACTATAGCCAGAAGCTCTGACCACTAGACCATGAGGCTGATCTTATTTGTAATTTAATATGCCTAATTATCTGCAGTTTAATGAACAGTGTGTATGTACACACATTTTAACAGATTCCATATAGCGTAGGGCTCAATACTTTGTAATTTCATGTATTTAATTACAGGTATTTGAAACCTAGTCAGTACTGTACATACAGCATACAGTGGTTGATAAAATAAAAAAATAAAACACCACTTTTTTTTTTCATATTAAATCAGCACCTTTTGGGAAAAAAAAAAAACATTTTCGAACATCCCTAATTATAGAATAATGTCAATATTTTGATGAAAGACAGCTGTGCTGCTTACACTGGACACCAGTTATTTAACTAAAAGCTTAACAGAGTCGTTTGAATGTTTGCAATGCAACACATGAATTAAGCAAGTAACATAATAACAAACATTTTCGCCTAGTTCGAGCATCTTCATGTTACAGTCAATATACAGTTATATCAATTCCACTTAATTATATCGAAGTTATAATATAATTTCGATTAATTGTTACTGTCATATAAGTACTTAAATTATTAACTTTACTCAAGTTATGATACTATTTTCATTTGGATAATTTTCAGGTTATAGAAGTTGTATATGGATGAAGGCTAATAGGGATTTCTGTTATAAAAATTAAACCAGTAATTGGAGAAATAAATACAGAATAGGAAAAGAACTGCAAGATGAAATAGTTTTCACAGTTATTAATGGCAGTTTAGAAACTATTTATATGGAATTACTTCTGTATAAAAAATGCGTTGTATATCAGTCTATATTATTATTATTATTATTATTATTATTATTATTATTATTATTATTATTATTATTATTATTATTATTATTATTTGTTGTAATTTTTTTATTATTTAGTTTGGAAATTGCTAATTTACAAGGCATGGCACATTTTCGTAATTTATTTTATATGCTACAGTAAATTTATGTTGTTATGGAACATTTTTTCACAACCCACGAAATCACAATGTATATGCATATGTAATCTGTATGTATTTTTATTATTCGTGTATAATTTGAAAATCCTAATATGACTGAGATTCTCAAATAAAATAAGTAATTTTAATAGTTTAAACAATTAAATTAGTAAAGAAATGCTTCTATGGGGGAAAAAAAAAACTTTCTTTTCTAGAACAAAGGTATCTAATAATCCTTAACATGTTCATGGTATAAAGCAGGATTAAAGAAATTTATATCCAAATTTTATCATTACAAATATAATTCAGAATGGCATCACGATTCACTCCTATCATATCTCCTTACTAACTAACATGGTATGTTTTATAGTGGCATTCTAAATGGAATTTTCTAACATTGGTAGGAACTTTTCCACAAATTGAACATAGTGTCCTGTTTTCTACCTCCAAAAATAAATAATCCCACAGAGGATTGAATTGAGACCTGAGCATTATTTAATATCACTCATGTTGGTTATTTGAATAGGAAGAGATATTCTTGGAATGTTACTATAAAACAGAGGTCTTCAATTGTTTTTCCTTTGGGTTCGGATTGATGGTAAAATCACAGTAAAAGGGGCATTAGAGTCCAAACATTTGGTTAAGACAGGTGCTGGTTTTACTTAACAGCAGTGCTTTTTTTCTGGCGGAATGCTCCAGGACAGCTTTCCAACACCATTTTGTTATTTGTTAATCATGAACCCGAGAAATATGTCAATAATCATGCGTTTAACATATTTTTTCCTTGAACTCTGCTTAGGCCTGGGAAGTCTTGAAGTTGGACGAAAAGGAATTTAAAAACGATAAAATTCCCGTGCACTGAACATCTCCCTGTCCACTATAATATATGATAATCTACACAGAGTTCTATCACCTTTTTTCCCAGAAGAAAAGCACTGCTTAATAGTGATCGTTCACTCCCTATATAAAAGTATAGAAGTATAGATATAGATGTAGAATAATTTCAGAAAAGTAACTGGTGTATATTAGCATGAATTGGCATTTTGCTTTTCAATCAGAGTAGTGTTTACATACAATACATTCACATAGAAACAAAATTTTAGATCTATGACATCTTAAATTCAATAACAATATGTACTTATGGCTTTTAAGAAACCCGGAGGTTCATTGCCGCCCTGACATAAGCCTGCTATCGATCCCGATCCTGAGCAAGATTAATCCAATCTCTATCATTATATCCCACCTCCCTCAAATCCATTTTAATATTATCCTCCCATCTACGTCTCGGCCTCCTCAAAGGTCTTATTCATTCTGGGCTCCCAACTAATACTCTGATGCGTTTCTGGATTCGCCCAAACGTGCTACATGCCCTGCCCATATCAAACATCTGGATTTAATTTTCCTAATTATGTCGGGTTATAGAAAGGGGGACAAGACTATGCCAAAGCCATAGGGGAAAATCTCTCCTAAGTGTACTAGGGAAAGTATATACTAGAATTTTAGAGGAGAGGCTATGATTGAAATTTAACGACAGTTGGAAGAATTTTAATGTGGTTTTCACCCAAATCATAGTACAAAAGATGAAATTTTACATTAAGACAGATAATGAAATTATTCCCCTGATAGATATAATCAAACCAGTGCAATACAGTTACGAGTTTAAGCATGTAATTGGAATGAATAACAAGGAATCCAGTGCACCTTAAGCAAATTGAATGGATTGGAGCTAAGATGATCATTCAAGATTGTATGAGATCAGGTCAGCCCCCATCATTTCAGTTAACAGAGGTTTTACTGTATTGTGAAAAACCTGTGAGAAACCATGTCATATTGTATAGTTGGTACAGTGTATTACGAGGTACTAAATTACAACTTCAACATTTTCCCCTTATTACCTGATCACCCACTTCAATTTCTAGCTGTTAGGTTCACTTCATTACTGACAACAGTTCCTCGAATATATGCATCATGACACGGCAATTAGTCATTTTGTTACTGTTGGGGTGGCATAATTTGAGATGTTCTATGAGCGAGCTACTGTAAGAAGCTAAATTCACTAATTCAGATGGTATGTTGGTAGCATTGAAGTGCCAGCCATCTTTGATTCTTAGTATCTCATCATATATAGAGTGGACAAGAGGACCGATTCACCAAAATTTAAGAGGTTATTCTGCATGTTACATATAACAAAAGTTTTATTACACTTTTCCTTCGATGAAGCATTATTAAACAGGAAAAAATAGTCTTTGTCCAATGTTTGCAGCACTCTGTAGCCCAAGAGAAATTGCTGTTTGCTATACAAGCAGATAGGTAAAAATAATCTGAATAGTTAGTGTTATGAGTCTTTTTTTTTTGTGCAAATTAAAGTGAATAATTGCGAAAATCGTTGAAATAAATCTTGCATGATATTACCAAGTGTTTCATAGAAACATAACGATTTCCTGTAAAATGATGAATGTTATAAAAAAAACTTACTTAGATTTTTCAAACCTCTCCATATGATCTATTGCCAGTTTCATTTTAGTGCAGTGGTTTTTCAATCTGTATTGTTTTGAGTATAGCTGAGAATGTAGATTCTGGGGAAAAACAGAATCTACATTCTCAGCTATATAATGATAAGTGAATGTCTCAGGAATCTTCTATGCCACATCAATAAATTTAGGAATGCAGTTATATTGTCAGACTCCAAAGCAGCTATTCTATCAATCATCTCTAAACACACACCTTCATCTCAAACAGCAGAAATAACTAAAATGCTCTCTCAATTAATATCACTCAATAAAAGAATTGTATTCCAATGGATACCATCCCATTGTGGAATCCTGGGAAACGAGAATTCGGATGCTTTAGCAAAGAAGGGCAGCACTGCTACTTACAGACCTGTTAGTAAATCTACGTATTACTCTGTGAAGAGATTTATTAAATCTACATACTTAGACTTCAACAAACAAAATTTGATAACTCAATCCCAAGGGAAAAAATGGAACTCCCTGCATCAAAATCCACAGTTAATTCCCGATTTACCACGAAAATCGTCTGTAGCTGCATTTAGATTGGCAACAGGCCATGGTTGTTTGGCCAAACACCTGCATAGAATTGTAATATATCAGTCCCCTAACTGCCCATTGTGCAACTCAAACCAAGAAATGGATTCGGAACACCTCAAAATCTGTGCTTCAGTGGCTGGTCATGATAATATCTTTGAAAAATATTGGAGTGCAAGAGGTCAAATGACTTTATTGTCAAATGCCTGGCATTAGAAAACAACAACATATAATGATAAGTGAGAGAAAATATTATATTACAACAAATTACTGATCACAGATAAAGTGTTGGCGTACACGTCATTGAGACATACAGAGGCAGGAAAATAAAACTTCCATGTCTCTCAACCTCGGTGACGTGGTCAGCAAGAATCTGTTGCTTTTACCCCAGGAAAAGGTCTGGTACTTAATTTGTAGAAGGCTTAATGAGTCCCAGAGCCATTCTGAAAACAATAGAAGATGAAAAATCGTTCTCCTGGCTTTGAACCTAGACTTTTGCTCTCCATAATCACTCTACCAGAGCCCACTCAACTATATAATTTAATACAGATGTTGATAGTTTTGCTTTACTATTTCTCTACACTTCCTGCAGGTTTATTACCTAGAGCATGTGGAAGTGAATATTTTATATTGTTTTTTCTCTACAGGAATCTCTTTGAAGTGTATCTAAAACCATACTTCCTTGAAGCCTACCGCCCCATTCACAAGGATGATGCCTTCATTGTTCGTGGTGGAATGCGAGCTGTTGAGTTCAAGGTGGTGGAGACAGATCCTTCTCCATATTGCATTGTTGCTCCAGACACAGTCATCCATTGCGAGGGAGATCCCATCAAGAGAGAGGTAATATTATCTAAAATATGAACAATTATTATTTATAAATCTTTCTTCATTAAGAAATTTGCATTAAAATGATACATGCATTTTCCAGTTGGTCTTCCAATTTTCATGAGAGTTGATGTTTGTTCGATGGTCAGTTTGGTTAGCTTATGGTGTAATATTTGAGTACTTCGATTGTGATTTCCAACAAATACACAACATTGACTTAGTCAGCATTTGTATGTTTAAAATTAGTATCTAGTTTTCTGGTTTGTAAACAAGTTATTTGCCATCTTGCAGTCTAATATTTCTTTACAAATCCTCACTAGTTTGTAGAATTTCGTAAGTGCCAGTATATTCTGAATCCATATATTTTGGTTCATTACATAATGCATAATTTGAAGACACAGAAATTCCAATCTATATAAATATTTTGCAAGGCAGTAATGTTAAGTGAATCTTAAATAATTATAATTTTAATTTGAATTATTTGTCACATTTTTAATTTCTTTATAAATACTGTTGCTTTTTGATGACTGTTTTGTTAAATTTAAAATATATCACACATTTTAGTGATGTGTACGATATTTTCGTCTTTGGTTGTTTAATTTTTGCCTGTATGTCTTCAGCTCAAGTCCAAAATCCTTTCATTCAGTTTTAATTCTAATTATGCGTTATTTTTTAAAAACCCTGTAATCATTGTTTAAATACATACTAGGTTCAAAAAGTTCCCGGAATTTCCTAGTATCATAGAAACAATGTACCTTAAACACTATTCTACAGCATTCCCTTCAAAATAGTTACCTTCCGCAACAACACACTTTTGCCAACGCATGTAGAGTTCGTGGAAGCAGGCCTGGAAGCCATTTTGTGAAACCCGTCTTAGCGCTCTCGTCGCGTTTGCGATAACCTCTTCAGCATTGAATCTCCGTCCTTTCAGATGACTTTTCAGACGGGGAAACAGAAAGTAATCAGATGGTGAGAGATCAGGAGAGTATGGTGGGTGATCCAAAGCAGTTATGTTGTGCCTGGCAAGAAAATTCTTTACAATAATTGCACGATGAGCAGGTGCATTGTCATGCATAAGAAACCAGTTGTTTTCTACCCACTTTTCTGGACGTTTCCTTCTCACTGCGTCCCGGAGGCAACGGAGGATTTCTACGTACAATTCTTTCGTTACAGTACGACCTTCTGGAATGAACTCATGGTGGATGAGACCCTGAGAGTCGAAGAAAACTTCCAACATAACTATGTCTTTGGAAGTGTCCCTAGAAAATTTTTGCTTCCGAGGAGATGTTTTCGATTTCCACTCAGATGACTGTCGTTTAGGGACTGGGTCGTACAAGTAGCACCAAGTTTCATCACCAGCAATAATTTTGTTTAAGAAATCACCATCTTCATCAGCCATACTGATCATGTCCCCAGCAAGAGTCATTCTTGTTTCTTTCTGTTCTGCCGACAACATTTTTGGAACTAACTTCTGAGACACGTAATGCATGTTGAGATGCTTGTGAAGAACATTGTGTACACTTCCGACTGACATTCCGACCTCTGCTGCTATCTCTCTTATGGTTTTACGTCGGTCGTCCCTCACAACATTACGCACACGCTGAGCGATTGCTTCATTTGTTGCAGTTGTTGGTCGGCTGCTGCGTACGTCATCTTTGATGCTATCGTGGCCACCAGAAAAGCATTTATGCCAGGCATACACTTGAGTTTTTTTCATTGCTGCTTCGCCAAATGCTTCTTCCAACAATCTTAATGTCTCTGCAGGAGTTTTGTGTAACAAAACACAGAACTTGATGTTTGTACGTTGCTCTGTGGACATAATTACAAAATGCGACGAACAAACAAAACACTATAATAAACAATTGCCTACAACTCAAAACTAACAATCACCATTATCAACAAACTTTAAGGAAATGACACCATGAATGTTACCAACAAAACAAATGTATAATATCCCTTGTTATATATTAATACGAAAATGGTAGTAAAATTCCGGGAACTTTTTGAACCCAGTAGTATAATTGGTTCATTTAGAAGAAAACTATTTTTAGCAATGTTAAGAGCCTGAAACAGCAGATACGGTTTTTTTTGCTGTACCATAAGTATTTCTGACATTTTTTACCCATATTATATTCAGGTATGTGGCATAATAATCTGGAATATACTTTTTTTTTTATAGGAAGAAGAGGAGGCATTGAATGCAGTGGGCTATGATGACATAGGAGGATGTCGGAAGCAGCTAGCCCAGATCAAGGAGATGGTGGAACTGCCACTTAGACATCCTAGCTTGTTCAAAGCCATAGGTGTGAAGCCACCTCGCGGTATACTGCTGTATGGGCCTCCTGGCACTGGCAAGACACTGATTGCTCGTGCAGTGGCAAATGAAACTGGAGCATTTTTCTTCCTTATAAACGGTTAGTCCGATAATTGTGTGTTATATGAATCTAGAATTCTTAGAAGACTGGAGACATTCTCATTTTGAATGTATATATTAATTACTAGGGACCATATATTTGGCATTAACAATGTGTGCAAAATTATTTACAACATCTCCTAAGTGTATATTATATAATATAGTGTCCGGCACAGTGTAGCAATAAACTGCATAACATGCTTTTGTAATTAAAAGTTTTCACAAGAACGACAGTTTTGAGACTACTAGGCGTGAATTTCCTAGTTTTAACTATTTTCCCATGATTCTATCCCATCTCCTCATGCGATTAGGCCTACATTTTCAGCTCTACAAAATTCAGGTGCTGCATCAATTAAAATATCGCGATATTCTCAACTGAAAGGTGTTTTATGAGGAGATTTTAAATTGTAAGGATCAATCAATCTTCTTAATGTATTCAGCTGTTTGCTGACAACATGAAGTCCACTGTAGTCTACTCAGTTGTTGTTTTTCACGAGAAAAGATGTAAGGATGAAGATGAAGACTTTGTCACTTTGAATATGTCTGATGAAGTATATTTCCAACTCAATGATAGTCACTTAAAGGACGCCCTTGTCTAGAAATAAATGGCAGACTATGTACTTTATGATCGATGTATATCATTTTGAAAAAAAATATTTTTGAGTCAATAACGAACTATTTATCATTGCCCGTTTTTCTGCCTAACCTTACATAATTAATTAATCAGATGCTCAGAATGTTGGATTTTCTCCATTTGTTTTCTACTAAGTATGGCAGTAAACGTCTGTAATATTATTAACACTTATCTGGAATGTCTTCAGTCTGTGCTGCAACCTCATAGTTAAATCTTTTTCTCTGCAGAGAACATATTTTGGTGATTTATAAATTCCAATTCTGAAGAGATGTGCTGCCAAACAATCATGTGCCGTTACTAGTCTGAAGATAGCCACTTCTGTTCATATTGGAGAATTAGGAATCCAATTTGTATTTAAAATTTCGCATCAAGATTTACTTCCACTAACTTTTGTATTATTATTTAATACCGATATTGTCCTTTTATAATTTTTCTTTATTAGTAATTTTGCTGAATAATACGAAATCTCAGAATTGAATTTATTGTGGAAATGAGTTTTTGATTTAGTTTAAGAAATTCTTGGTTGCAAGTGATAACTTGTTTACCACATTTTTACGGTTAACATTTGCTAATTATTGAAGCTTTTATTTTTGTTTTAGGCCCAGAAATTATGAGTAAGCTAGCTGGAGAATCTGAAAGTAATTTGCGCAAAGCATTTGAAGAAGCTGACAAAAATGCACCAGCTATTATTTTCATCGATGAGTTAGATGCCATTGCTCCAAAACGTGAGAAGGTATGTAGCTATCACTTGTTATACTTCTATAGTTTCTTATGTAGCTTCACTACATTTAATATTACTTCAGTAGTACTTACGGCAATGTTATTTATAAATATGTATCTAGTGCTCAGGATTTAACAAAGTCGTTATCTTTCTTGTTTCCCAGTTTTAATAACTATATTTGGTTCGTCTTCAAGGTGTGACAAGATCTGATATGTTCCATGTTCATATTTTCCTCTTCAGAATATAACAAACATCGTGGTGATAGTAGTAAACCAAGTTTATAAAGGTGGCTACCAGGCAGTCATGACCAGTTACAGGTCTAAAAATAGCATCAGCAGATTTGTGTGGTAACACAAAAATGTTGTTGCTGTTTTCTAATGTCAGGCATTTGACAATAAAGTCATTTGACCTCTTGCACTCCAATATTTTTCAAAGATATTGTCATGGTTAGCCACTGACGCACAGATTTTGAGATGTTCTGAATCCATTAAATAAAATAATTTTATGTATTCATTCTCATGCATTATTTTCGTTGAATAATTAATATTGACCTTTCTCAGTATAATTATTTTAATTGATACATGAGAGAACTTTTGTGCAGTTTTTTTGTGTGATTTTGGCCCCATTCTTTGTCAAGATATCAATCTTCTCTTGTCATCTAGCCAGCAATGGACTGGAATCCAATAGATTACATTCTTCCCAATATTTTCGATTTTATGAATCATAATTTTAATTTCTTCTTTGGGTATGTTCTAGTTGACTGAATAGCTACTCTAGAATCTTGACAGCAATACACTATGTTTATGTTTATGTAACTAATTAAATAAATGTTGAAGAGATGAATATAATGATGTCGGTCTTGTGTCAAAATTTGTTCGTCCAACACATTTTGTAGAAAGAGAAGATCCGACACATTGCACATACACCAACCCCTTCACCATATTATGCATAAATAGTCGTTTAAAGCAAAAATAATCTTCACTACTGTTTATACACAATAACATGAACATGCATCGGATATAATATAAGCGTATGTGAAACAGAACAATAAGTAAATAATTGTGAATTAATAAGACTGTCTCCCGGTCGGGACAAGTTACCTGGTTGAGGTTTTTTCTGGGGTTTTCCCTCAACCCAATACGAGCAAATGCTGGGTAACTTTCGGTGCTGGACCCTGGACTCACTTCACCGGCATTATCACCTTCATTTCATTCAGACGCTAAATAACCTAGATGTTGATGCAGCGTCGTAAAATAACCTAATAAAAATTAAAAAAAAAAAAATAAGATTGTTTGCTTTATTGTATTGTATATTGCATTGTTTCATTGCAGAATAGTCTCTTGACTTGTAACAGGCAGCCACTCATGAAACACTTGCCATGTGCATTTATTTATTTTATAAATATATGTGATTCTGTTCCAAATTAACACACACAATGCTATTTTTTTCAGACTCATGGTGAGGTGGAACGGCGCATTGTCTCACAGCTTCTCACACTGATGGATGGTCTAAAACAGAGTAGTCATGTTATAGTAATGGCAGCTACTAATAGACCCAACTCAATTGATGGTGCACTTAGGCGCTTTGGACGTTTTGATCGTGAAATTGATATTGGCATTCCTGATGCGACTGGAAGACTAGAAATTCTACGAATTCACACAAAGAACATGAAATTGGCTGATGATGTAGATCTAGAACAGGTAATATCTTGGTCTCATCTACTCTCCAACTAATTTCTGACATACTGTATTTGTAACAGTTGACTTTTGCAAATACAGAGACAAATTGTGCCAAGAAAAAGTGAAAGAAAGATCACGAAACAGATTACAATCGAACCCTGCTTTTATACTTTTCATGAGATTGGAAAACGTATAAATTCAAGAAAATAGTATATACATGCCAGTGAAATTGTGAAAACCATATTTAATAAGCATAAGTTCCTGTGATCAAAGTAATTATGTATATGTAGGGAATGGAATATTTTGCGACCACGAATTTCGCGATTTTTGATAAATATTTCTCAAAAGTTAATTACAGTAAGTAGGCCTAAACATCCTTCAATCCTGTAATGCCTGATTTGAACCTGCGTTCATTGAGAAATTCGTAGCATGCCGCGAATTTACAATGTTTCTGCAGAAAACACGCTATTTTTTAAGCAATAACAAATAGTATGCACGTATTTTAATTTTTTACATTTTTTTTTTTTTTGTAATGTGATAATTGTAGCAAAGAGAAGGTCGATATCTATGGTCTGTACATTCGATAGTATTGAATCCGTTTTCAATCAAATATCTGATGTGAACACATTTTTGACATATTCGGCTTTGGTTTGTATGTATTTAGCCAGAGTTGCATCATAAGCCTGAATGCCACGTGCAAATGGAGACTGCACACTTCTTCTCATTATATTATCATGTTTTGTTAGATAATTGCCATTGTTTGTCAACAGAAAATGTCATTATCTTTTTCTGAAATGTATTTTGAAACCTAGGGTATTTATCGTGCTATTGAAGCTGTATATTTTTAAAATGCCGAAAAATTCAATTTAAAACACCAATTTCCCGTTTGAAAATCAAACTTTCTCTACTTTGAACTCTAAAAATTCCAATGTCTCTTTGTATGTACAGTACACACAATCATTCAGCAAGTTAAAATGTAATAGGAAAGCCATCAGGACTCTGTTAAAGCTAACATTTTAATATTAGTATAGAATTATTTTTCTGTTTCATTGAATTCTACTAGTTCACATAGCATTGTACAAATTTCACTTAGATTTATAGTAAGCACTGTCATATCTTAAGCAGTAAGCCCACTTGCCTGATCTGGAACTGCACTTCAGCGTGAGTTCGATTCCTGCTTGGGCTGAATATATGATTGGGTTTTTCCGAGGATTTCCCCAACCATAAGGCAAATATCTTATAATCCTATGGCAGATTCTTGGCTTAATCTTGCTATCATCAATTCCATTGATACTAAATAACCTAATAATTGATATAGTCATTAAATAACTGATTAGATTTATAGTAGCAACATCAAATGATGCACTGCAAATGTCTGGTATCCTGCAAGCAATAGTAAGACATGTTGTTGTTATCTATGCCGGGCTTTGGCAATGAAGCCATTAGCGTTCTTGCTCTCCAATATTTCTCTGTGGTGGATCCATCAGGTAGAACTTCACAGGTTATGAGATGATCTTCAGTCATTTCTTCTTCTTTGTTGCATAGAGGGCAATTTGGATTTGTGTAAATTCCTATTTTATTCAAGTGTTTGGCCAAATAGTAAGACATTAAATATTGTTGTTGGTTGTATAGCCTTTTCTTTTTTATTTCCTCACTTTGTGGCTCATTGTCACTTTACTTTATTGGCTGAAGCTCAGGATTGGTATAAATTGCGAGAAAATAGAAGTTCACGTAGTGTAAATTCACTGTAAAGTACATTATGGATATAGAAAATTTTGTGTGATGCTCTTGGTTTCTTTATTGTATTCAAAATATCAGGCTCTACTGTTCTGAGAGCATAACACGTTACTTCTAATTACTAATTAGTGACTTGTAATCGCACATGTGTAAGGTCCCTAAGTTTATAAAATACATTTATAGTAAAGTAAAAGTTACATTGAATAATGACAGTAGAATCTTCAAGAGAGACTTTAAAACAAGTTAATTTGTTATATTGTTTCAGATTGCTGCTGAGACCCATGGACATGTAGGGGCTGATCTGGCATCCCTGTGTTCTGAGTCAGCCTTGCAACAGATCAGAGAGAAAATGGATCTCATTGACTTGGAAGATGATCAGATAGATGCTGAAGTGCTTAGCTCATTGGCTGTTACAATGGACAACTTCAGAGTATGTTAAGATATATTTTTGAAAGTAATATGTTGGTAATTAAATTTAAACGTTTTGTAGCATTAAGAGCTTCGTCGCGTTTTTTAATCAGGACTAATTGATCTGGGTTTTTCATTGTTAGCAATGACTGCTGAATTTAAGAATGACTTAATGAAATAAACTAATGGGAGATTTGCATAGCCTACTCACACCCACACTTTAGCATATGAATTCCTTGTACTGGCTAATTTATACATTATTATGGTAATTGAATTCATTGTTATCAAATGCAAATCTGGATATGCAGAAATGATGTTTAAAGTCCATGTCACTATAATGTGACACCTTAATGAAGTAAACTAATGTCCCGTTTTCGTTTTTGCTTTCAGGATATGTTTTTTTTTTTTATTTCGTTCAACATTTCAGACTCTTTACAAAAACATAATCCTTCATCACTAACGTTTGAACATATTGTTTACTTTGTATTGACCTCATTAATGTTTACCACCACAATGGCTCAGTGCTGGTGCTGGGCTTGTAAACCAGGAGGTCCAGATTCAAATATTCAGTTAATCCATCCTGAATTTATAACTATGTTGGACAATTTCATTTCCATGCAACACAGGGGTTTCCTTGAGTACTTCGGTTCCCTTGCAACATCCTGTGTTGTTTCCATTGGTGCTGAAGATTTTAGCTTCATGCCATTTTTCTTCTGGCCTTCCCATAGAAAGCCAGTATGTCATTTCTCTCTACTGCTAGAAGGCACTGAAGATTTTAGCTTAATGCCATTTTTCTTCTGAGCTCCCCATAGAAAACTATTTTATTGTTTCTCTCTTTTGCTAAAAATTTTTTTCGAATAGCTGGAGCTTGGCTTCAAACCATTAATTCTCTAAATAGCGGCTTGCTAGATCTTTTCAGTCCTTTCTTACTGGGTCTAATTGCTAGAAATATTCCATATAGAAATGCAGAGTAAGGTAAAAATCGAACATTGCATGGCAGGGGATATGGTAGTACAGGATTAGAAAATTTCAGCATTTCCTTGAAATGCTGTAAAATGTTTGAACTCCCTCCCTTAGTTATATTGTTAATGATAAAATAATTTTTTATTGTAGTAACTTCTAATTTTTACTTGTTTTGTTTTACAGTACGCAATGAGCAAGAGCAGTCCAAGTGCTCTACGTGAGACAGTGGTAGAAGTACCTAATGTTACCTGGGAAGATATAGGAGGATTAGAGAACGTGAAACGGGAGCTACAGGAACTGGTGCAGGTTGGTGCTCAACCATTGAACATGGTTCTTATATTATAGAACAGCTATAGCTGTGTACCATTCTGTACTACAATAAACTCTAAACAAGTAATTCAATGTTGTTTTATGGACGAAAAAATTCTGACTAAAACTGAACTTAGAAAAATCACATGCAGTTATAATGTTAAGTAAATTAAATACATGTAACATACCTATCAAAATAAATGAAAATATCAATCCATGCAGCGAAACGGTAAAAAAAATTTAGGAATTTAAATGGATAGAAACTTAGTTGGAATATACAGATTACACTAAACATTTGTAAAATAATTTTTATGAAAATTTACACACTAAAAAGAATCCGAAATTTCCTTCCTTTGGTACTGAAGGGGAATCTAATACAGTCACTCGTGATGGCTCATTTTGATTATTGTGACATTCTTCATTGACTTTAATGTGAGGCTGGCAGAAAGAGTACAGCGTGTTCATGTTTGTATTCGATTTATTTGCAACACCTGTAGATCTGACCATATCTCGCCTTCACTTTTTATGCTGTTCTGGGTCCATTTCAAAAAACGAACCATTCTCTCACCTTAGTCTTCAGTATTCCTCAGAACTTTAACTCTAGCTATTTAGCTTCTTAATTTCAAAATTTGTTCTCATATGCTATAAACACTCGTTCACAACACCATAATATCACACTCTCCATTCCTAAACGTAGAACATTTCTTCTACTCTTCATCTTTAACTGTTTCAGCAGTTCATCTCTGGAACACTCTATTACAGCATGTCAGAGACTGTCAGACATCAAGTTTTAGAAATAAAACCGCACTTCAGTTTGGATTCCCTTCAACTATAAGCCTTTTTCTATGCCACATTTTAATATATATATATATATATATATATATATATATATATATATTTCTCATTATTAATGCACTCCCTTGATCACCAGATAAATTTATCGTTATAGCTTTTTCTATTGTTGTTTTTATTTAAATTTCGTTTTTCCTTATTTCATTACATCCCGTTTGTTTTATTCTTCCTTATGTTTTTTCCTCTTTTACTGGTTGAGTTACGTTGTAGTCCAGTCTATAGATCTGTTTTTTATTTTCTCGTATTGTGGTATTATTTTCATTTTATATAGTCTCAATTTTATTATTTTGTAATATGTTAGTATTTTTGTTCTTTTCACTTTTCATTAACTTCACTGTTTGTGTATTTTGCGACCTGGTGGAGTGTAAGAGAAGATCTACTAGTATAAATAAATAAATGTGCAGTAATGAAATTACTAATAAGTGTTGCCTTTTTTCCTTGTTGCACAGTATCCTGTTGAGCATCCAGACAAGTTCCTCAAGTTCGGCATGCAGCCTTCTCGGGGTGTCCTGTTCTATGGGCCACCTGGATGTGGTAAAACTCTCCTTGCAAAGGCTATAGCTAATGAATGTCAGGCTAACTTCATTTCTGTGAAAGGACCAGAGTTGCTCACAATGTGGTTTGGAGAATCTGAAGCCAATGTTAGGGATGTATTTGACAAGGTAAGTTTATTATGTTTTATGGTCTTTAATTTAATGACAGAGTTGCCACAACATGAAGTACTACTTCTTACATTGTGTTCAGTATAATCTGACATCAGTAGCATGATACATCTCATGATGACACTTGAACATCCATCACCATTAGTTTCTTGTTGCTAAGTATAATGTTCCTTTTCATGTTGTGATCGAATTTCCAAAGACATTCTGCTAGATAGAATTTTATTGGATGTTAATGGTGTGAACACTCGAATAGTATGTGTACCAGTGTTTTCATTTTATTATTGCATCTTTTATACAGGGAAGACTAGTTTAGCAAAAATGGTACAAATACTCTGCTGTAGCTATATGTCCTGTTCTAGCTCTGGAGATGAATGTCTGGAGCTGTCTATTAACATTGCTATTTCAAGGTTATAAGTAGTGAAAGGCAAAACATGAAATTTCTTAACAATTCCTGCCATACAAGGATTTTTACGATACATGCTTTGTAGATACTGTATATCACCAAAAAATGTTTTACATTTCATTTAAAATTGTCATATTTCATAATAATTTATATGATATAATTTAATAATAATATATAATACAGGAGAATGGAAGAAATCCAAGATCCTTAGCACTGGTCAGCAACAACATATATATATAGTTATTGATGCAATAATACTAATGATTTATGTAAAATGTTATTCAAGCAAGGAAAACAAGAACTGATATTGCAAAAAAACTATTATATAATGCAATAATTATCAATAAATATAATAAAATAAATATCTTACCATTTTAACATGCGTAATTAAGACAATCATGGATTGAATACCACTGTATTAGAGGATGCGTGTTAAAGAAAACTTTACAAATTTTTCACGATCAGTCTTTGTGAAAGCCACAGAGGGCGCAGTAATGAATGAGAACATATTGTATTACAAAAAGAATGTCTGTTCTCTTAAGCGGAGTTTCGGTTAACAATGGTTCTGCTGTGACAGCAAGAGTGTAGTACTATATGAACGAACCTATGATCATCTTCGGCAATTACAAGCAGCATCCTTTTTGCGACTCCATCTCACTTTGGTGTGAAGACAACGAATTTCGCAGCGATCGCGGGATTACAAGTTTTGCTGTCGCTCCCGTGTCCCAAATCCCGCGTTGGTGTGCGCAGACCTTTAATCTGCATGGCTGGCGATCGCTGCAGAAGTGAAGAGCAATATGAATTGCCTGTAATAGAGAATGGTATTATAAGACAGCAAGTATTTTACTTGTTGCTTTGCAAAGCATTAAATATACGTATGAAAGAGGAATCAGAATAATAATTTGTTTTTGTTTCAGGCTCGTGCAGCTGCCCCTTGTGTATTGTTCTTTGATGAGTTAGATTCCATTGCCAAATCACGAGGTGGAAATGTGGGAGATGCTGGTGGAGCTGCAGACAGGGTAATTAACCAAATTCTCACTGAGATGGACGGAATGGGCGCAAAGAAAAATGTGTTCATCATTGGGGCAACAAATCGACCTGATATCATTGATCCAGCAATTCTGCGTCCTGGTCGGCTGGATCAGCTAATCTACATTCCACTACCTGATGAGAGGTCTAGGGAAGCTATCTTGAAGGCCAACCTTAGGAAGTCTCCTGTTGCAAAGGTAATAGCTTCGTTCAATTAGTCATATGTGAGGTTATTAATGTCATTACTGCAGTAAAACAGTGCAGTTTTTTTTAGTACAATGAAAGACAACCCATTATATAGCTCAAATCATTGTTGTTTAAAACCCAAGAAGTGTCCATAACACAGTGCTGGTTCATTTATTATGTTACAGAATCTGGACAAAACTTCTCTCTTTTGTTTGTTGAAGTTGTTCTTAAGACTTCATTAACATAATTATACTTTTGGATACATTCTTCTATTTCCTGTTCCCTCTTATTGTTTTAATTTTTTAGTCTTTCCTTACAACAGGGATTTCTTACAAGACAAAGAATACTGGACATACCAGTACAGTGTCTTCCCCTTGTTCTCGTATTTCCCATATTCTCCTTGTATTCCCTTCATTCTCACTGTATTTCATTTTTCTCCTTGTAATCCCCTTGCAATGCACTCAACAACAGGTGTTTGCACCTCTCTCACCCTCCCCCTCCCCTATTCAAGTCTATCTGAATATAATGTGTATATGTGTTGAAATACTTTGTTTTTTCTCTCCCATCATATCACCGAAGTGCAACAAATCAATGTTTCATAGAAATATTGACTGCCATCAGTAGGTAATGCAAGGAAAAGAGAACTGTTCTATTTTCCGTTGGCAAGAACTGTTCTTTTTGGACCTTTTGGTAATGAAGCCATTAGATAGGTTCACCTTTCCTTGTCTTCCCTATTGAAGATGAAATATTGAATGTTTCTACTTCTGTGACATTGTGTAAATCTTAAATTATACTTCATTGGAATAACTACCCAGACCTACTGCATAAAGTGTGTTTTCATATGGATTTGGAATTATTTTTATATTTATTATGCATAACTTAAAACAATACTTACAATATTCTTTTACCTGGAAATTTTTTATGATAATCAAAGCATTATTTTTAAACAAGTATTTTTTATTTTTGCAGGACGTTGACATGACTTATATTGCTAAAGTAACACATGGGTATTCTGGTGCTGATCTCACAGAAGTATGTCAGCGTGCATGTAAGTTGGCAATTCGTCAGAGCATTGAAGCTGAAATCAGGCGTGAACGAGAACGGGCTAACAATCAAAATCTAGCCATGGATGTAAGTTTAATTTTCTGTACAGAATTTGAAATGTCACGTTCATAGTGTCATGTTTAGTTGGTTATACAATTAAATACATTTTCTGTTTACTATTAATGAACTTTAATATATTCTTTTATATCTAAACAATAATTTGTTATATTCAGATGGATGAGGAGGATCCTGTACCAGAAATCACTCGTGCCCACTTCGAGGAAGCTATGAGATTTGCTCGTAGGTCTGTGTCAGATAATGATATTCGCAAATATGAGATGTTTGCTCAGACACTACAGCAGTCAAGGGGTTTTGGAACAAATTTCAGGTAATATACTTCTACATATGAAATTAGTACATTAAAGATGTCGTTTCAGCAATAGACAGTGAGTGTGTGTGTCTCTCCCTCCCCCTCTTCCTTTTTTAGCAATGTAAATTATGACAGAAAATATAGTAATTTCGATTGATGTGATCCTATAACACATTCCTAATTCCTCTATAATTATTCTGTACCCTCAATTGTAGCGGAATGTGGTAGAATTTTGGCAGCTATAGGATTAGGCACACTTCTTCTGTGAAGACAGCATGCAAATTAATTAGGTAGAGTAGAAAAGTTGTGCAGTAAAAGAAGTGATGTGTGACGACTTCAAATGGATTATATTCTTTGTAATATAATGTAAGCCATTTAAAAATATTTTTCTATAATACCTACATTGATTTTTCTCTTTACAGATTCCCTAACACAAATCCAGGAACCAGCTCTCAAGGTGGAACTGGACCAGATCAGGGTAACTTTCATGATGATGGAGATGATGATCTGTATAGTTAAATCCTGGTGTTTTGTGAGTCGTGAGTAAGTGAGTTTCAATTGGACACCATTAATCATACATTACCATACAGTTGTAACCAAGTTGAGCAGGAACTCATGACCAACCAGTCGCAATAGCTTGAAGACTTGTGATAGTTGGGCACACTGTTCAGGACATGGCTTACTTAAAGCTTGATTTGCGTGTGAGAGATCTGCTGTCTGTGTGAGTGTGAGCGTGAGTGCATGCTTGAGTACGAGAATGTTTGTGCCTATTATTATTATTAGTCATACACAGAAGTAACCAAGTTTGCTCTCCTCATATAATATGAGATATCTTAGTTTTCAAGTTTATATTTGCAGTAATTATTCTTCCCTAATTTTTGGGTAACATTTTTGTGGAATTATCTAAAAAAAAAAAAACATGTGATGTAACCTGACTCTGCTTGTTACTTGTTTATGCTGGATTAGTGGTTGGTCTCAAGAAACGAAGAAATTCCTGTAACGCACCTCTTTCGAAATAAATTTACACAAAATATAACCACTTATGTTTGTTTTGCCTATAATGTTATTTCGATTAAGTTTCGAGTTCATATTACGAAATGGTTCCAACTGCAATTAACGATATTGATCATTTGTTATGTAATTTGTGTATTTAAACAGTCCAATGGTGATGAGTAGTATATAGTATTTTAAATACATTAACTTATTTTTAATGTAAAATAATTGAGTATGGTCAGATACAATCGTCAGTCCTAGGAGACTTAGTAGCTTACTTTCTGTATTGATCCCACTCTGGATATCTGGCATGAGATATGTTATATAGTACTTAAGGAATTAGGGTTTGCTTGAATTACAGGTTTCGTGTTGTAAGATCTTTTTAATGTGTGTTTGTAATCTTAAACAATTTTCTGTTATGAATAAAATTGAGAGGAAAGTTTCCATATCTGAAGTAACATTTCACACAATCAGTGCCAGTCTTGCCTTTGTAGTGGATCAGTGCAAGAAGTAAATCTGGTATTGAATGAACCAAAACAGCTTCAAATACGTTTCTTTCAATAATATTGACTTTACAAAGACATAAGATAAGGAAATCAATATTGTTGAAAGAAATTCACATACACACTTGCGCAAGAACCTGCTTTATTATTTTCCTTGCTATAATAGGGAACAAGTCAGAATTTTTTCTGCCGAAATAGGTTCTTTTAGTGAGAAAAATAGTATGTTTTGTATTCGAACTCTCTTCTTTCTTAATAAAATGTAATGAAAGTTAAGAAATAATATGTAACTCGATTGCACCATTTCATCTGTGTGATGTCACAACATATGATTTAACAACAGCTGTTTCCAAGCCAGATGTGGTGAATCTTTCCTGTGAAATCCCAGCACTGTGCCAACTTCGGCTGTCAATTGCTCAGTAACAGATGCATTTTACATGTAACGGGCATTAAAAGAAACAATATACTTAACTATTCAGTAACTCGTAATAAGTTAAAAATGATAAGGAAAGGGTAACAAAACCTTTATGCAAAATAATCCCAAATAAAGACTTTCAAAACTATACACTTTATAAACTTTTATACTAGTTAAACATTAATATATTGCCCTTGTAATATTACAATATGCTAAAAATTTGCATACAGTACATAATTAGATTCTAGGTTGGGTAAATAGTTTTGAAATTACAGGCATATAATAAAATTTGTACAACGAAAGGCACTTTGAGCTTCTTACCAATAATAGCTTTAGTATTGCGTAGTCTTTCCTATGTAGAGATAGTATCATGGCTTTTCTTGATAAATTATTTCCTTAAATTAACTTAAGAAAAAGACGTATTTACATAAGTTTTTTTTCCTGCCATTTGCTTGTCATCTGTTGTAGAAATTATTAGTACCTATTTTGTTCCTACTGAAAAACTGCATGCAAAGAAATTTTATATGTGGTGCACTGCGCCTGTTTTTAAAACACATTGCTCCCATTACCTGTGCTCAGAGCACATTTTTAACTTTTCAACGCACCTTTATTTTTCGCACAAAGTCTGAACTAAAGTAACAGTTGACGACTGGCTCATGATGGAAGGGCAATCAAATAATTTCCCACATGTAGATCTATTAATGTAACTATTTTCGTAAAAGAGAACAACTTCATATATGTCAACATCCAATGTGTCAATTCGAAAAGGTGAGCTGAGCTGTGAATGTGTTGTAAAAAATAAAGTGAGGAATACATAGGTATAACAAAACCAGAGAATTAAGAACTACACACCATATGTTTTCCACAGCTAATTATTTTAAAATGGCATACATCAGCCTCATATGAAGGAAATAGTGCTGTGACAATTTGGATTAGATCAGTAAAGTTCACAGAAAATGAATTTGTCAGCACCTGCTTCTTAATCTTCATTGTTTTGTAGAACAAACATGGCAATGACACATTTTTTTAAGTCAGTATTGGCACAGCCATCAGAAGTTAGTCAACTAAATGACTTACGTGTGATAAGACAACTGAATGACATTTGATAGGCTGGCACCTAGTTAGAGTATTCAGATAGCAATACTTTACAGCCCTTGAGGCTGTAAGCAAGGGAGTGAAGAAAGAAACCATTTTTGATATAGATCTATGTATTTGTATTTGGCACAGTAGATCACCAACCACTTAGTAACGTCCAAAAAAGTGTTACAATTAATTCTTATGATTTTTGAACAAATAAACATAGCAAAATGAAAAGTAGACAGAGGAATCCTGTAACTGGATACAGCTGCACAAAACTGGTTGGACCTTCAAGCAGCTTGTCTATTCAGAACTGGAATTTATGCATCACCAAACTGTTCTCTGCAGAAAACAAGATGCAACTATTAATTTGCAGCCCATATTAAACTGCAAAGCTATCAACATTTCGGATAAAAGTGTTAATAACATCACAGACGTTTATTTAGTAGCATCTTGTGCCAGATAAATTAGATGAAGGCCAATAGAATTCTAGGTAGTTTCCTAGAATCAATGGATGATGACGTCGCAGATGTTTTTGTATGCTATATGGTGGCATATTGGATTAATGTAATGTAGTCGCAAATTAAATTTTATGAAAACCACAGCATATACAGGGAGATCACTGTACTGCAGGACTCCACTCCACAGCTCATGCGGTCTTCATCTGTTGTTGTGATGCGGCATTCGCCGGTTAAATTTACCATGTATTCATGTTAAAAGAAATGGAAGTGTACATACCTTTTACATCCTGACTCGAAATGGCTACCATCCACTGCTATACATGCCTCATGTCGTCTGAATATGTTCCTGGAAACTCCTTGCAACTCCTGAAGTGAGGATGTTACGAATTGCTGTAGTGATGTTGTTTTTCAATTCGTTTATTATGTGAGGATTAGTTCCCCCACAGATAGAAATCACATGGATTCATGTCAGGGGATCTAGGGGACCACAAATTTCCACTCACTATTCGATCGTCAAATACTCTATTGATCTCAATCATTGAATTGTCTGCAGTAGGTGTAGTTGCGCTATCTTGCATAAAGTACCTGTGATCACACTTGTCTTCTGTCAATTTGGCAAAAAAATGGAGTTAATATTAATCGTACATATCTCTCGGAATTTATTGTGTCCTGAAAGAAATATGGCCTGATAACTCGGTGTTCATTCATAGCACACCACACTCCGGGGTTTGGAATGTTCGATATGGACTTTCGGCACTCCAAAAGCGACTGTTTCGACTGTTAAGATACCCACTGAGGTGAAACCAAAGTTCGTCAATATAGAAAATCAACAAGGGATCGAGTGTTCAGTGATGGTTGGCCTGCTGAAACCACCTACAATAATTCTCGAATGAAAGTCTGGTTGTGTTAGTCTGTGAACAACATGAAATTTATAGGGTTTCAATTTAAGAAGTTTGGTGGCATTATGAGAAGATGATTTTGACTCGCCAGCCTGTTGGGCCAAGCTCTTCAAAGACTTTCTTGGACTAGCCTCTAAACAAGCACCGATTTCATCTACTTTCTCTTCTGGTAACAAGTGTCGTTTTTTTTTTTCAACCTTTTTATCTAAAAGTAACCTGGTTATTCATATAATCGCGACACTGTTATTTCCGGCGTGACTCCTCCTCTTTGCTTATGTCTTAGGAAGTGAAGGCTCTATAAAATCTAGGTAGGTATTGTCGCACCATCGGATCTGTGCCCCTTCAGCGCTGTCGTCGTTCTTGGAAAAGTTAACGCCTCTACTCACCCCATTCCACCCGTTTCTCTCTCACTACATCAAACAGCAGGCCACGAACCTTGCCGAATAGGGATGTTGCCAAACAGTGTCATGTCTGTTGAATATTGCTTATAATAATGTGAGGTTAATTATTACTTATTCGTAATTTAATTTAAGTAGGTCTAATGACGCTGATTGACTTACGATTCTTTGCAGATAATTATATTATTACAGTGGATGTTTATTGGTTAAATTGAAATTACATCAGAAACATTATCGCTTTGCCAGCATTTTTTAACAGTATAATGTGGATATATCCATGTTTCGTCTAAATACACAATATACTTTCCTTCTCTGCGAAATTTCGCAATTTTTCCTAAATAACTGGCCCTCCATGCTACAATATCATTTCTTTCAATCAAAATACATCTTGTATTTCTACAGTTTTAAAATCTAAATCCCATGTCTCGAATCACTTTCCGTAGCGTTTCTCTCCCTCCTTGGAAATTTATTGCTTCTCTCGCAACCTTCAGTAATTTCTCCAATGTCGGAACTTCTTTCTGCATCGTATAAAATTCTTGTATCTTTCTTCTTAAAATACATCTGTCCATATCATCTACAAGAATTAAAGGTTCCCTTGGTCTGTTCTTCCCTGGTGACTAGCTTTTCATCTCCTGCACAGACTCCCTCTCTCCTGATTTTCTTTATTAGGCGCTCTGATCTGCGTATATAAATTACATAAAAAAGTTGTATTATATTAGTATTAGTTAAGTAAGTAATTTTAATACGTAATCAATTGAAATAAAATAAGCCTCACATGTGATCGCAGCTGCTCTTTTCGTTGCCTGATTTATAGGAAACAAATATTGACCTGTTTGTTTCTCTTCATCGCAAAATGCTATTACTTGCTGAATAATATTTCTTTCGCCACTCCGTGCTACAGTATTCAAGTTGAGTTGACAACACTGGACTGCAAGTGCAAATAAACTGTCCCGCAAGAAGGCTCAAAATTGTGAATAGTGAGAGAGAGAAAGAGAGAGGGATAGAAAAGAGAGAAATAGGAATACAGGGAGGGAAATGAATTGCCGAGGCTGAAAAGGAATTAAGGTTCAGTTCGCATATCTTAGGGGGGCACAGATCCGATGGTGGGACTATATTATCGTTCGCTATTTTTGTTCTTTCGTTGCCGAGCTACCATACAAGGAATCTATTTGCCATATCGTTAAACATTATCATGTCGTAGCTCCTATGATAATAAATCAAACACACTGTAATTTAGCAAATAATTGAGCGGCAAATAACGTCTTCATGTGCTTTCTGCGAACACCAACAAAAGAGCCAAAATGGCGGGCGATTATATTAAGTATTTATCGAGCCTTAAGAAATGGAATAACGTTTTCATAAGCGAATCACAAGAGACACACGTTTAAATGTAGCCAACCTCCAACGCGATTGGCTGCCGGAAATTAGAGCGACAGGACTATAATTTATTCACTAATCTGTATATTGTTGTCTTAGACGGAACGGGGATGTATGGGAATTGTCTACGGAGTAATCGCTGCCACCTTCTCCACTTAGAGTTCTTAATAAACTTGAAACAAATAAATACCCTTTCTTCAACTGTGTACCCCATTATTAAAACAGAAATAAATCAATTCTTATTACACTTTATACAGAATACTTGTAAGTTGTACTATATTAAGCAACACGACACAAATCAAATCAGCACGCACAGACCTGACTCTCAATTATGCAGATTCAGATAAGCAGTGGGAGAGAGAGAGCAGGTCAGGAGCAGGGAATAGCAGACAGTAGCTTATCGGCGTCTGCCTTGCATTTCATACGTGCTCTGTTCCACAGCATAATAACCTCCCATTAGTAGGCCTGTATACAAATTTACATGTTCATTGATGCATTTAGAAATGAAATCAGTTATTTCATTCTGAATCATTTTAGATTCTTAAATGAAAACAGGACTAATTCTTATGTGGTGATTTCTCATTTCCAAAAGGCTTTTCGAAACGAGAAGGGCCAATAATTTTTTTCCTCGGTTCTATGATTAAATACACTCATCACGACCATGAAATGCCAAATTCCTGCATGCCTACAAACAAGAACATATCAATTACGGTGTGCATTACCAATCTATTTAAACACATGTTTTCATTAAATTGACTTACATGTAATCTGGAACCTTCCTAGTAATTATTGAAATTTTTGACACCGCAAAAAAAAAAAAAAACAGTTTAATTCCAAGTGTGTTTGTTGTTCCCCAGAAGAAAAGGCCAACGATACTGACTCGTTATATTGACTTCTACAGAACTAGTTGCAACTGGTATACCATGATCCCTGAAATCTATTATTGTGGGCTATGATCAACCACAACTTTTCACTTTTTACAGTTATATTAATGTGAGGTGTTGGTCTGCCATATTTTAAAATAAGTTGTCTTGTTTATTTTCTGTACAACAAGAGAATGACATCTCCAAAAGATAATACACCAAATCATTTAATGGATTTATGTTTTCACCGTATTAACACACGTAATAACACCTTGACGCATATTACTGCACTTGTCACCAAAAGAATATATATACATATTTATTTATTTATTTATAAAGTAGACTGAAAGCGAAGTCGTTGGTCAGCACAGGTGAACAATCGACATCGTATTTCAAAGTCTACACAAAACCTAATCAAGAAATGTTAACCTTAAAAAAAAAAGTTCCCGAAATACATGACGAGTAATACCTTATATTTAAACAATATTTAATTTCTTTACACAATATTTTATGTTTTTTTTTTATTTAGTTACAAAATATTACAGTTTGCTAGTCTGGTCCTGTGTTTGTATGAGAAAGGGATTCTATTTTCCAAGAATAGTGAAAGCAGATGAATGCCACTTCTGGAAACCTTCGTAATAGGCTCGCAAAAAGGGTTGGCAATTCACAGTAAGCAAGTCGTTGTCATGGCAACTGGGTTTGTTTACTGAAGGCGAAAAGGAAAACCTGCCTCAGACTTGTGTTCACACCCCTTTCAGCTGATCTTTGCTAGCCACGTGGTCTGAGTAGAGCTGGCCTAACTGGGGAGGGATCCATTTGAAGTGCACCAGAAGATGTTAACTACTAAGCCTAGCAAGACATTAAAAAGTAGAGCAAAATATTGTTTATTGAGGAATGTATTTTATTTTGACTTATTGATAAAATATATTTTATTAGAACATAAAAAAGAGGTGAGACCACCTTCATCTATTTCACTTGAATAACTGCCACTGAATTAATTTAATTATTCTGTTGGCGATATCATCTGACAAAGACCAGTAGAGTCCTGAAATGATAGCTTTATTTATAGACTCAAATAGAATGGATACAGTATAGTTTTGACTACGAAGACAAATTAAGCCTACACAGACATTCAAATTATGTATTGCAAAAAGTATTTTAATGTACTTGCACATGCCGTTATTATAATATGTATTATTTTTTTCATTCTTTTGAGGGCAATTAACCCTGTATTTGCATCCACCAATCTTTATGATCCTGCCAGTCCTCTTCCTGCAGATGATGGTCTCTCATCATTGAGTCTATTCTAGCTCTCCATAATTGTAATATTACTCCATATTTACTGGCAGAGCAGAATTCTATAATTAAATTCTTGTATGGGATGCTTATACATTGAAGAGAACATTCCCGCTGCATTGGCACTGGAAAAGCAGTCTGAAAAGAAGAGAAGGAAAGTTTGTCCAGTGCATATACAGGATCCAATAGAGGAATGGGCAATCATAAACATTGGCTTTTGAGTAGCTGCATTATTATTTCATTAACAAATCATTTTTTTAAGAAGATAGGAGTGCTATTAACAAAAAGAAAAATATTCTCAAGCTCTAATGCTTTCATGATACATGTTGTTGCTCTTGGGAATACCCAACTGTAATATCTGAATGAATGAACCAATCAATGAATCGATGAGTGGATGGATTGATTGAAGTGAGAGAGGAGTAATTATCAATTAAATGGTAAGCCTATACGATGATAATCGCATTCTTGCAAGGGCTCTTGAAACTCCTGCATTGCTCATTGTGGTCTGACTTTGCCATCCACCCACAAAGAGTGAGAAACAACTCTAATATTTGTTAAACCGAACACAGACACTCCACGAGTTTTGTGTACTCACTATAGCACTAGGCGTTCAATAGCAATATATATACATACATGTTCTGCCCATGGGCAGGTCTTTCACTGCAAACCCAGCATTCTCCAGCTTTCCTATTTTCTGCTTTCCTCTTAGTCTCTGCATATAATCCAAGTCCGGAGGGCCCAATTAGTCAAATCCACTCTCCTCACCTCTATGCTGGGGCTCCCTGGGAACTTTTAAGATGCGAAAGAGAGACAGGTGTGCAGAAAGCAACTGCATTTATCCTTCCCAAGAAAAACTGCAAACATGGCAATAGCAATATATAATTTTTATTTTTCATAACCGGTTGTGCATGACTTATCCCCAGCACCATTTGAGGAGATGTGCTCTGGTGGCTGCATCCTCCACACCACTTTGATTCCTCAGCTTCTCATTTCGGATCTTGTCAGCAGTCCTGACATCCAGTATCCTCCTCTCCATCTTGCACTGGCACACCTGGATCAAGCTGGTTTCTGGTCTCAAAAAATGTCCATCTTGAGGGTTTCCATATAGTAATGTTGAGATGACGCAGGCTTGGAGCATTTCAAACTTTGGCCTAGGTCTGATGACTGTCCATGAATATAAACTAAGGCTTCAGAATTTATTCCAGGCAAGTCCTATTCACCTTCAGATCTCCTTGTCCCTGCTTCTTGACATGCTTACTGCTTGACCTATATATATATATATATATATATAATTATATTCCCAGCAATATTAAATAGACTTGTTAACTAGTACAGGTGTATCTATGGAATTGGTCATAATTTTGGTTTCTGTTGGGAAATTACCATATCTACTTCTTTACTTCTAGTGCTTAATTCTGTCAACATCTGTCTCAAGAAAGTAACAGCCCAGAAAGTCCTCAACCTACTTTGTAACTGCAAATTCTCTCCATTTCTGAGATGCAGTGTATTGCACTATTTATGCATGTGCAACAGATAAGTTTTGAGCAGGTACATAGTTTTCTCACATCCCACATACCAAGAATTACTGCAGCAGCATCATGTTTCAAAACATTTGAGTAACAATTAGGTATCATATTTACTTGTGTACCTAATTTTAAGGAACATAAAAAAAATTAAGATACTTGAGTGTTAAAAAATTTCCATGCCAGAGAATGGTAAAATGGTTACCCATTCATTCACAGAATAGGAGTGACAAGCACAATAAGCCTTAGGCTGCATTGATAATGTTATGTAAATATGAAACCAATTCTAAGAGAGAGAAAAAAAAAAGTTTAGTAGGTAAGTATGATTATTGCTAATAACTCCAAATACAAAGAATAGATAGGTAAGGTAATAACTGCCTCCCATTGGAGGTAGCCCAGAAGGACTCAGTATACTCTCCTACATGAATTTTGCAATATTAAATGTTTACATAAATTTTGTAGAAAGAAAATTAAAATAAACGTATATGAATAGAAAGTGAATAAAAAAAAATTAAACAGAGTGAATATGATGACTCAGAATTTGGCAAGAGCGTTTCAAAACTGAAGTTATGATGTCAGCAGTAAGTGTCTGTGGTAGTTCAAAAGTCTTCCTGAAGCGTTCAAAGAACTTGGGAATCACACCATGAGCTCCAATAAGACTGCTACTGTGACTAAAGAATATTGTATCTGACTAGCAGAGTTGTATTTTGGTGTGTGCAAAGAATTTGTATTGCCCTTCACAGAGTTTGCACCAATGAACCTCTTATTAATGAAAATGGTGGTGACCATTTGACCACCATGGGCAAGGATGACGCTACATGCATTATATCATGAAAATAGGTTGCAAAGAGAATGCACACATTGTTTAGTATTGTAATTATACAGTGTTTTCTAGAAAACAGCAGTCTATAAATGTGTAAAAATGTACGTCTGATCAGTCATAGCATTGAAATGAATCTGAAATATTTATTAAAAAAAAAAATAAATACAGAACTTAAGGGGGGGGGGGGGGGTTTACTGATAAAGGTCAATTTTTTTTTTTTTTTTTATCAGTGTTTATGTTTTCTACCAGTACAGTGTACTAAAATTTGAGCATTATATTACGGTCAGAAAACATCAGTGTGTATTACCACGACCCCTTTTTTTCTCCCCCCCCCCCCCCCCCAGTCGTATTCCATTTTGGAACATTTATATGGAGTTTCCCCATCCCATCTGCTCTAAACACGGCCGACTTGATGCTCGCTTCGCTAATTCGTTTCTCCTTTACAAAGAAGCGAAGGTAACATCAAGTAGGCCGTGCTCTAAACTTTGTAGTACACTCTTCTCCCACTAGTTGGAGTCTGGAATCATATCTGACATGTTTTTGTTGATGTTCGAGGGAAAGAGTCACGGTAAGTGTATATGAAGATATGAGCAAATATCTTTATTGTGAGTGTGTATATTTGTGTACATCTACCAGTAGAACAATGACACGATCTTCTAGAATTTATAAGAAGCAAGTTCCATGCAAATTGCTGTATCAAACTAAAAACAAAATCATCAAACAAGGTCTCAGAACATAACCTCTCAGCATCTGTCTCCAAAATTGATTATGTACCCAGTCTAGTACATAAAGTCACGAAGCTTGAGGTGATTTTTTTTTATATACGATTTCTCGCGATACAATGTTGCAAGCGGTTAGCAACTGAGAGTACTATGAACAATAGACCACAGTCTACTATATACAGTCACGAAGCTTGAGTTTTGAGGGTGCTAGAAACAATAGACTGTGACGGTACTATTTTGCATTGCCTCTAATGAGGCGATATTAGCGATCCTAGTGGTGAGCAATTATCTAATGTTTGAATATTTACTACGTTTGAGCTTCGCGACTGTATATACTAGACTGTGAATAGACTATGCGATAGTAGCGATCCTAGTGGCTAGCAACTAAAGTTTAACTCATTGGATTCATATTCTCTACGTATCGAGCTTCGTGACTGTAGATATTAGACTTTTTCCAGTGAGATTTGTCCACATTAGGATTTAGGAATTTTGCGTGATGCTGGTCTAGCTCGTTGATATTAAAGTCCTCTTGTTTCTTTAGTTTTGTTTGTTTATTGGTAGCATTGTTCTGTTTACATTGGACCAATCAGTGATTTTAAATAGTATAATAAGGCCAGCTGTTGTGTCAAAAACAAATAGCCAACGAATAGTAAGGAAGTAGGCTAAACCATTTAGATTACATGAAACACGCAATGTGCCTGTAAGATTTGCTTGTTGTTACACCATGAGATTTGGAAATGATATGCTATAATTTATATTAAAAGCACGGTCTTACATTTCACTTAACTACTCTCTCCATTTACATACCATGTTTGTTATTTCTTTACAGTATGTGTTACATAGAAGTCAACTAAAATGAAGGACGTTATTGATGTGATGCAACTTCAGCGAGAGAAAAGTAGACAAGTCCCGACTGTAGACTACAGAGAAACAGAAAACAATTTTATAGCAGTCAGATATATTTTTGAGTGTGGTAAGAGCGTATGTTAAAATTGTATTCATTCCTTTTTGGAGGGAAAAACTGAAATCCGTCAATTGACGTTATAAGTAAGATATTCATAACTTTTTTTTTTTTTTTGTATTTATAAACATACAGTAGATTGAAATGGTATTAATGAAGTGATTAATTTATTTACTCTTCCTCAATATGTAATGGAGATTGTGTAAATGAATTGTCCATTACTTCTCACTGCCAAATTATCTTTGTAATGTTGACTTCCATGACAGTATTAACTCAGTTATAATTAGATTACATAGTAGCCATCTCTCTTAATTTTGTAGTAGCCAAAATTAGTAACCGGTTTGGCCAAGATTACCAGGAGTAATTAATATTAAATTTTAATTTGTTCTGTCATTTCAGGTATAAAACTTGACGCACAGCCTCTCACAATTGCAACAGCTGCAATTTTGTATCATAGATTTTTCAAGGAAACAGATAATGCTGGTTATGACAGTTACGTAAGTTATTTTCTTACTATTACAGATTTGTCTATAGACTTGCCAAACGTACGGTTTTACCCAGAACAGTACGAAATTTTTCCGTTTTGTTTCGCATACTGTAGGAATTTTTAACCATGTGTAGGGATATGATATCAAAACAAAATATCGATACTTTTATTTGATATTTCTATTGAAAATAAGTATCTCGATACTTACTCGAATCGAAAGAAAAAGTACCAATACCTTAAATTATCGGTAAAATCATATATTAGTACTCTCTTTCCAGCTAAAGATTGAAGTAAATGTAAATAAATGCACGTGGCTTAATGGTTCCTGATTGGCTATTGGGTGCACAACGCCTCCAAACTCATGCTTGTCATCGTCTTCCTTATATTAAAATAGTTCCTTCTGAAATAATAAAATGTATAATATACATGGAATACGAGTGAATTAAACATGCTTATAAGAACACTTTCTTACGATTTAAACAACATGTTTATATTAGTAGTTTCAGACATTGCGTGTTAAATCATTGTAACATGTATTATGCGCATGCGTAATAGGCATTAAATCCCTCCCAAGGTGACTTGCAGCTTCACAGAGCACATCAGCACGGCTGGTATAACACAGTCCGAGATTCAGTGTTGTCAACCTCAAATAAATTTCTGTAGAATTAAAGAAATTCTCCACTCTTCAAAGAATAACATTTAATCACGAATCCACAGAAAATGAAAATCCACTATTCCCAGTAGAGAAATAATAAATATTAACCCTCTGTGAGTATTTTACGGGTCAGTTCAATGAATGTGTTGAAATGTCTGCAATATATCAGACGGTGGCTGCCCTGCGTGCTCACGTGCTGAAAATTATGCGCCCTGGTGGCTGCTTTGGTAGCTAGCTTGCGATTGCGGAGTAATACATTTCGGTTTTGTTTACGTCTTCTTAAATCTCTAGTTGGAAATAGAGTAGATACATTATGTAGAAAAATGAACTATTATTAACATAGTCTATATATCAACAGTTCTCAATCTTTTTTTTTTTAATGGTGTATCACCATTTTTAACTTAGGAAATTTGCTATATCACTAACCAAATTTATTATGGGAAAACATCATATGTCTCTCCCAGGGTCAGAATAAACGTTTCTGTGCTCCAATACCAATAATTGATTGCTTCGTGTAGAAATGTTTAATTAAGAAACAGTTACTCTTGGCATTTATTCAGTACAGTGGTCCATAAAATTACAGATAATTCATATTTTTATTGCAAACTTTAAGTACCACCCAGCAATGGCTCACATACCATAGGTTGAGAACCACTGATATATATAATAGTCAAGAGAGTTAAACCAAAGGAAGATATGATAATGGTATTGCTAATAATAAATCATTGTAATTACATGTGAATCATTAATCAAAATGAAAATGTAGCATTAAGCTTAACTATTCCGTCCCACAAACT
The DNA here is from genome assembly GCF_040183065.1 of Periplaneta americana. Lineage (NCBI taxonomy): Eukaryota > Metazoa > Arthropoda > Insecta > Blattodea > Blattidae > Periplaneta > Periplaneta americana. The sequence goes on along the minus strand of NC_091121.1, from coordinate 42,009,328 downwards.
CAATAGTTAAAGCCTGGTTCAGACACAATAGCTTACTTGATGTTTTCCTTACACATGCAGAAAGTTGCGAGTAAGAAGGAGCATGTGGACCATAAAACTGAGTGAATTTTAGAACTAAATGCCTCCAACTCAGTTCATTCAGTTCTAAAAATCGTTCTGTTTTACGGTCCTCATGCTCGGTATACTTGCAACTTTTTGCATGTACAAGTAAAACGTCAAGTAAGCTGTTGCATCTGGATCGGGCTTAAACACAATGCAACAATCATTGATCACCTAGTAGCCAGTGTTGCCAAGAGAAATGAGCATAGGTAGGCAATTACGACTGCAGAATAACAAGCCTGAATTTCAGTAAAATATAATTAAAATATTATTGTTTCATACTTTACTTTGTTTGCAGTATTGATACCAGAAAAATATGGAATCTAAAGTACTGAGTACTAAATTGAAAATAAAGTATCTATCAATACTTTACTGATAGCAGGGCTTGAAAAAAGTACTTGTCTGTTCATCTGTTATGAGTAAAAAATTTTACTTGACGAGTGAAAGAAATTCTGGTTTTTTTAATCGTGTTAGTGTAGTTCGAGCAGCTGAGTAGTGAAATTTTTTGTTTGGCTGGTGAGCCATTAAAGCTGTGGATATCAGTATGGCTATAGTATCCCTATCCATGTGCCAAATATTTTGATTTCGAACATGGCACATGAAGACTTACAGCATAGGATGAGTGACAAATTTTTTAGTTATAAGGTACAGCAGTTGTTAGATCAATTTGGCGATGTCTTTCCAATTAAAAAACAAACACAATTGGAAGAATGTAAGTGCATATATGACGTGTGTGTATAATACTCAGATAAGTGGTCTGACTTTGGTGATGGCCATTTTATGAGAAGTCGGTAATTGTCAGCATTTGCTACATATGTGATATGAGCTGCCAAGGGTACGGGTAATTCAGAAGTTGTACAGACATGTTGAAAGAACTAAATATTACAACGAAAGTAAAATCCCTTTGCACACCAATTAATCCAATAAATTACCAGTCCCAAAATACAGGGTGTTAACCCTGCATTACTCAGGTGGGGTGTGGTAAACCCCGGTGTGTATATTTCAACGAAAATCTAAGGGAGTGAGCTAGTGTGTACTCTGTGCATCTGTATACCTTTCAATCACATCCAGAAGAGTTCACTTAAGAAATTGTTTAAGTGAACTAAGAATAGTATATTTAATTGCGTTTATCTGATTTCTGAAACTTGCGGAAAAATATATTAGTTATTTAAAATGGGGTTTGTGAAACCCCACCTGAGCAATGGTGAGAATATTTATAACATGAGTAACGCAGGGTTAATTATATGTGGGAAATGGACAGAGGACCTAAAAAGAAGCAAAAAGGTTCATGCAAATTTATAAGTCAATTTCACTTTTTTTTTTTAATTTTAATTGCACGTACTTTTAGTTTGTACATGTTTGCTGCTAGAACAATTTTAAATTAACGATTTCGTAATAAATGTGATGTGAAGTTTGTGATTTTATGCTTTCAGCTAATAGCTGCTACAACACTCTACTTAGCTGGTAAAGTTAAAGACGACCCACTCAAAATCAGAGACGTGATTAATGTTACCCACAACACACTTCATAGAGGATCAGCACCTTTAGAACTGGGAGATGAGTATTGGAACATGCGGGATGCTATTGTGCAGGCAGAGCTGCTGATTATGAGAATGCTCAAGTTCGAAGTCACCATCGTTCACCCACACAAAGTAAGTATCTAATTGTAATGTTAGATAAATAACACAAAAAAAAAACAGTATTTTCAACATTTAAAATACCGTATTTCAAATGCATAATCGAAAATCACAAAACAGTCGTGTGTTTTCAACAGCTTATCAAAAGCCACATATCAACTTAAATAGGAATAAAATTCCATTTCTAACATTTGTATTGTGAATAACTATTTCATCTTGTTTTCTCTCATTTCTCTTTTTTACTTTGTATTTTCTATGCATAACTATCTTCTGATTGAATCGACCAGGTTTCGAATCTGGACTTGTTGCTTGGTAATCCAGTAAATTATGCACTTTGTCTACAAATAACTCGACAGGAAAACTTTCGAAATGTATTACACAGAAAATTAAAGTGCTTACAAGCTAATGACATCACAATTATGACCTAGGGTGTACCATATTCACCTATTCAGCTTAAGTAATGCTGTTGGGGTTGCTTTGTGTGCTTCTCCTCATTTATCTACGCAGAAAATCAAAACTGATTTAACCTTTCACAAGTAACGCATAATCACGTGTCACACTGCATAGTTGCACAAAATGAGTGGTTCAGAAACTAGTCTTCAGTGTGTGTTTTTACGTAGAACTACGTCTTTCTCCTCATTAGGTATGGGAGAGGGAATAACTTGGGAATTGACCTTCACATAAAAATGGAATCCACCCTTGTCCTCTTTGTATTTGTCTTATATTCCCATAGTTCTCGTCTTCCCCTTGTTCTCCTTGTATTTCCTTTATTCTCCATGTATTCCTAGTATTCTCCTTGTACTCCCATCATTGTCCTTGTTTTCCCTTTGTACTCTTGAATTTTTCTTATTCTTTGTGTATTCCATTTGTTCTGCTTGTTTTCCTTGCATTCCCCTTGTTCTCCATGCGCTGTTTGTCAACAATCCCATTCACATAAAGATGTGCAACATAGTAGATTTATACACTTTTGACAAGTGATAGCAACAAACGTAGTTATGGAAGATCATCTTTATGTTTAGAACAATATTATCAATTTATTAACTATCATAATGTAAAATTTGTAATTTTCTGTTTATTGTATTAATACAGGACTTTGAATTTAAATATAAAAAAAGTTGAAAAAATGAATGTTGTTGAGAGGAGGATAACTCACTTTCAACTCCAATGTTGTTGTTTTCTAATGCCAGACATTTGACAATAAAGTCATTTGACCTCTTGCACTCCAATATTTTTCACAGATATTATCATGGTCAGCCACTGAAGCACAGATTTTCAACACCAATGTCTGCACTTTTTTGTTTCAGTACATGCTTCATTATTTGAAATCACTAGAAAGTTGGTTTCCTAAAGAAGAGTGGGAAAAAGTTCCATTGGTTAAAGCATCATTTGCATTTCTTCAGGTAAATCATCATTAATAAATACAGACGTGGACAAAATATTGGACTAAATTGATTATATGTTCAACAAAGCTGTATTTATCGGTAGAAATAATGAACAAAAATGTATTTTGCACAGACATAATCAACAGAAAATTAAGTCTTGAGGTTACTAATATTTTGTGAACATTCCCTTATTCTTTATTAACACATTGATTTTGTCGGGAATGCTGGAAACCAAAGTTTGACACTTTCTTTGAATGTGAGCATCATTTAGCCAGACAGTGCTTAAATGAGACCATGTTTTATTGTAAGCCTCTTTTTGTTTACTTTCTTCTTCAGTATAGATCACAGATTTTCAATTTCGTTCATGTCCGGTCTTCTTGCAGGCCATGGGAGAACAGACTGTTGATTATCTTCTGCAGTATATAATTAAAATATCAGTAATACCAACACAGCCAGACAAACTATACTTAACCATTGGAAAAATATACCAGAAGATGTAAACAATCGTATTTACAACAATAGAGAGACTGTGAATTATACTGATAGTTGATATGACAAATTATATTATGTTTCCAAGAAAAAAGTTTTAGGCTAATAATTTGTCCATGTCTGTAGTACAGTATTAGAAGATTAGTGTTCTTGTTCTTGTTTCGAGGTGTTAATTACGTGTGATTTTGAATAGGATTTCCATTTTGATCCTGCAATATTGGACTACAACCCTCAACACGTAGCAGTGGCATGCATCAACATGGCTTTTCAGTGTTACGGTGTCCAGGTGCCATACACTGATGAGGGAGAAGGGGTGTCTTGGTATTCTGTAAGTATTATGATGGGATTACCAGGAGAATGACTCTGACAATTCTCTGTGGTGCTACCAAAAAGCACCAGCCAGTACTACATGCAAGTAACTATCAGAAACTTTATACTGCTTGGTCTTTTACCTAAAATGCAAACTAAACTATTCTGTGTACAAATATGTTGTTGTTGTTTTCTAATGCCAGGCATTTGACAATAAAGTCATTTGACCTCTTGCACTCCAATATTTTTCAAAGATATTGTCATGGTTAGCCACTGACGCACAGATTTTGAGATGTTCTGAATCCATTTCTTGATTTGAGTTGCACAATGGACAGTTAGGAGACTGATATATTCCAAGTTAAATGGCAAGTTGTAGCCGATTTAAGTGAACACCATATTTTAACGTTTTGGTGGCTACTTCATTCACACACAACCCCCAGAATGTCTGGAGGACCACACCTGCTGTTGGTCGACGGATCCACTGGACCTAGTTGGGAGATCTTGTTGATCACCAACTTTCCCTCTTTAAGCCACCGGAGTACGATTTTAGTGCCATAGCAGATCAGCACTAGGAACAGAAAAGTAGGAAGGAAAGTGAAATGAACCCCTAGGCCTCGAATGCTCTAATACTGTCGGGGTCGAAGAAAGTAAGAGTTCAGTCAGAGGACTGGATAGGAAAGGGTAAAGAGAGAATTAGGTGTTGAATAGAGGAAAATTATACCAAATTCGGTCATTAACTCATCAAGCTGACCAGTGCTAATTGATGAGTTGCCCCTCCCTTTAGTTCAGCTTGTAAAATTATGCTTACTAACAGCTGCACCACGGGAAGGTAGGGATGGGACAGTGGGTATTTGTCCAGGTTGGTTCCTTAAAGCCTTCAATGGGAAGGATTAATGGCTGTCCCCCCTGTATTCGACAAATACCGTTTTGCAACAAATATATAGTTCTTCGTAATTCCCACTGGACTGTAGAAAATTAATATCTGTTTGAAGTCTCGAATCATTTTGCTCCTATCAACTCCAGCTGACACTGAGCAAGGTAGATGTAAAATACAGATCACAGGTCAAAATAAGTCAATTCGTCCATGGTGCAAGTAAATTGCATGCATTATCGAGTTGTGTAAGAAAAGTTGAGTTGCACAAGTTTTAAGTTACATGCTTCAAAATTGGCACTGTGTTGCTCAGCAGAGAGGACCGAGTTGTGCCATTTGAAAGTTTAGATAATTTTTATTTTGCAACTTTATCACCTCAGTGCTCTCGGAACTGGGATACTACACATATGTTTGGTGAATGGAAGGAGTCTGATGAAAACTAGTATGATTGTTTTATTTTCAACAGGGCATGTTAAATCTAGTATGATGTTTTCAGTAATTATACAAACGAAAACATTTGCTATGTTATATACGGTCCCACACCGTGGCGTCGTATCTAAGGCATCCTGCATAGGACTCTTGTTACAGAATGCATGCTGGTTTGAGTCCTCATGGGGGAAGAAATTTTCTCATGAAATTTCGGCCAGTATATGGGACCGGTGCTCACCCAGCATCATGATGCACTTGGGGAGCTATGATAAGTAGCGAAATCCCGTTGCAAAAGTCAGATGTAATGACTGGGAGGATTATCATGCTAACCACACGATGCCTCCATTCTGGTTGGATGATCATCCCCCTCTGCTTCGGAATGTGAACGTGAGGCCAGCAGCCAGCTGGTCAATCTCCTTCATGGGCTGTGGCACCACAAAAAAAATGTTATATATGACAGAGAAATCACAATGACCACGATATATCACAAAATCGTAGATTTTTTTTTATAGAATCGAAAAAAATGTGTATGAAAAGTTGAGTCAGCAGACTACTACAGTAAACAAAATTGTACTTGAGATTGATAAGTCACCTAAACAAATTAAACAAAAACGAAGTCCAGAAATCAGAAAATTCAATAGAAGAGGAAATATAAAACTAAGTGGGAGTTCTAAAATGTACAATTCAGAAATAAGAGTACATTATCTTTAGTCTCGTTTCCTAACTTCATAAATAGTTTCCAACATCAAGCATCCCGAAGTTGTTCCGGAGTCTTGAGTGATGTTCAAGTAACCAAGGAGCTATTGAGGTGGTAGTATAATGGGTCCATATGGATAACTTAAATGTGTATTGCTTGTCTTACTTTTTCCCTGTGCAGTCCAGTTTAATAACATTCAGTATGAAGAACTTCGCTTCATATTCCGAAAATGCAAAGTGTGTTTGCAGGCAGACAGTTCACATTGTGATTCTGTATTACATATAACAGATATGTACACTTATCACGAAAGCAAGTCTTTACAATTTACTGGGAGATTGCTCTTCTTTGTAGCAAAGGGTAACCATAAAAAAAAACAACAGCTGTGGCTCACTAGTGAACTCAGAGAGTTTATGGACACATAACTACATTTAACAGCAAGGGTGGTTCTGAGAAAAATTGGCGAAAGAAATATTTTGAATTTGTTTAAATTTATTGAATGAATGAATGGTTTAGAGAGGACAGACTAACAGAGCCTAATTCACTGTTTGAGCCGATTTAGATGGCTGCAGAGACACATCTCACCATTCTACAGCTAAAGAGTTCACAGAGTTCATGTGCTCTGCCATCTCTTGTTCTCCACAGCAGTGGTCTTGAACTTGTTTGATTCGTATTGAGATGCCCTTTTCTCCTCTTGTGCTCATTCCCATTTTGCACTCGAGATGTTTGAATTTCTTTATATTTTCAAGACCACTTTTTGAAAATTTCCCTCCCTCCTGCATTTATTTAGTCGATCTCATTGCAATCAGTCGATACTTCTAACGTCCAGATTTTAGATCTCGTTAAGTTAGAGCATAAAATGGCAGTTGGAACTCAGTTTTCTAGGCATGTCTTGCCCCGTCCTTCTTGCTGGCCTTTAAGGTCCGACTAATTTCATGCAGATGTTTAATGTTACAGGACTCCTTTGTCCACTTAGTGATATTCTTTTCATTTCACTATGTTTATTTATTCAAAAGTTACAAGGAGTTCTAATCGGACACTTCATATTAAGCTATTGACGACCTACCATGGTGGCTATGAAGATGTAGTTCTACATTAAAAAAGGTTGTAGCCGGGGATAATATGAATAAAAGACCTGATATTTGGCTTAACATTGGAGAATAAGTCCATTTGTTGCCTAGCAGTCCAATAGAGTGTGCTGATGTTGTCTGATTCTTGTAATTTTTGATCAAGATCGCAATAGACTAGCAAGTGGTGGTTGTTCATTTTTTTTTTTGTTGTTGAATTCTCTGCATATCAGATCATCAGATGAATATATGCCAACTTTGAACAGATGCGCAGCTAGGCAGGTATGTTCAGTGGCTAATCAGAAGGCAACAGTAGCTTCTTTCATTGGTTGTTTTTATATTTTTCCCCAACATACACTCACCCTAATACATGACATAACTCTTCACAGATATACATCATGCATAGCTTGGCCTGCCAAAGTGGTGTGCAACGTGAAAATGGGTCACAGTTCTGCTATCTATCTGCAATATGCAGAACCCGAATCACGCAAGTGTAGTGGATAAGCATTGGATACACGCATTTTTCTCAAAGTTTATTAAAGTTTTCCCACTTGTTTCTGTACTCTCAATAAAGTGACTGAAACACATGCTTCTATTCCATAGAAATAAAACAAAGTGAGGGGAGATGAATTACAATGGTAATTTCAACAAAAACCTAATAATGGGAATGGCAGATCAAGTTCGGAAAAATCTGTCTTTCCTCTCTTCACAGAAATTTTCAGAGTCGTTCTTTTGGTGGAAAATTATGCTTTTAAGTCATAAAACATTATATTTAATTTGGACAACCTCTTACAGTTTGACAAGTTACTAAAAAATATGTGCAGAACCAACATCATTAGTCACGTGACTAAAACAGTTTGATAGAGGTAGTGAAACTCCTAATCGAATTTAATTGGCTCTTACCTTATTCCAGGGCATGTCTCAATCATATGACAGTGGTACATGTCGTTATGATGATGAAAAAAATTGTGTGACATAATTAAAATTGAAAATGAGTATTACCAAACAGAAGTACAATTGATGACTTGTTTATTTAACTAAGAAGCAGTTGGTTAGCTGTATCATGAAACTCAAAAGTAATACTTGCTTTTGGTAAACTCCTGAACATTTCAGTTTTTGTGTACAAGTATTATGGAATTCTTTCTCAATTAACAGGTTTTTGCTGATGATCTACAGAAGGATAAACTGTGGGAGATCATGGAAAAGATAATGGAAGTATACGGAAAGGAAACAGATGGAAAGTAACCAATTTGTGACACAGATGTGACTGTACTGGAGCTAACACAAAATGCACTCTACAACACTGTTTGTAAATAAATCTGCTTTCAGTACTGTACAGTTTGAAGTCTATCTTCCTGCCCCACTATTTCCTTTAATTCCCATTTCTAATGTTGGCGTGTTTCTCTAGTCTTGAGAATATCTTCCCAATTGCTGCTGTTTTGCTGTGTTTTCTTGTTGTCACTTTGTGTGTGAATGCATTATGCTCACATCTTATCTTCTCAGATTGTTAAAGAGGCACTGCATTGCTGACTGACGCATGCTGTCTGTGCATCCTGTAATGCTATTTACATTTCAACTGAACTATGTAGAGAATAGTATTCTGAAATTCGGTCTACAGTCTGGTAATTTTATAGGTTATAAATGTGATGGATATTTTTGTCTTTAATTGGAGTTTTAATAAGATAAAGTACTCTTAATAAAATATATTGAGTGAGCAGATTATTTATGAAACATGAGCATGACGAACTCCAGTGGAAGGTTAGCTTGGCCTTAGCCGACATTTTGAGTGAAAGGGAAATCTGCCTAATGGGATATATATATAGTGATTAGTGGATACTAAAATGACATGTTTGTTGCTGATTACATACGGTCTGCTATGAAAGGAAAGAATGGAAAATAATAGGCCTAATTATTCTGTTCCTTAATGCAGTGGTTCCCAACCTTTTTTAACTGGCGATACGCTTTACTGAATGCCCACGATATTGCGACACACTTATTTGATTTTAATAATAATAATAATAACTACTTTTCTTCTGGAGAAAAAGGTGGTCGAACTCTGTATAGAATATTTTATAGTGGACGGGGAGATGGGGTGTCAAATTTTTCAAAATTAGTTCTGAACTATGTGAAAAATATTAAACTTCTGCTCTAATTTTAGGATCAAAAGAGGTTACTGTTCACTGCGCGGACATTTTGTCGTTTTTAACTTCCTTTTTGTCCAACTAAGATTTTCAATATCTAAGCAGAATTCAAAGAAGAATTATATTAAAAACATAGTTATTCACACATATATCTGTTCTATGATGAAAAATGCAACAAAAAGATGCCGTTTCACTGCGTTCTGCCTGAAAAAGTGTGCTGATAACTTCTATGTAGTGTCGGACATCCAATGTTGTAGATAGGTTCATGTTAACATGCAATCGAAAATTCTAAAAGAACAAGCAGCAACTTGAGTGGCATTAGAAAAAAAAAACAAAGGTGTCAAAAATCCCAACCTGCTGGATGTCCGATAAAAGATTTTTATTCTCGTTTTTGAAAACTCGCCTATTTAAATTAATGTGAAGTCTGCTCTTGGTGGTTTGCATAGAGTTTGTCTATACGTGGCCTTATGGTTGAAAAACTGAACAGAGTATTGTTGCAGGTGTTCACGTTTCATTGGTAAAGTCTGTCTCAAAATAAATGTACCATATCAAAGACTTCGTTGCAAATAAAAAATGTGTTGTAAAGAGACTTTTTGCATGCAATAAAATTTATTTTTCAATTCCAAAATTTTGCGACACACTTCATGGAGCTGCGTGACACACCGGTTGGGAACCCTTGCCTTAATGAGTGTTCATTTATGATTCATATGTTCGCATTGAATCTGCTAGAAAAAAAATCCTAGATGTTCAAGTTTCAGGTCTTATTACGATTAATAAATTTCGTGAGATGGAAAGTGTTCATCATCATCATCATCATCATCATCATTGGCGCTACAGCCCTTGGTGAGCCTGGGCCTCCCTTAGTAATTGTCGCCATCCGTCTCTATCTTGTGTGGCAGCCTTCCAATTCTTTATTTATTTATTTATTTAAATTCAAATATACAAAATAAAGAAATATAATTACAAAACAAAACAAAGAGAAATACAACTAAGATAATACAAGCAATATAAAAAGAAGATACAGTAGTATTAACAAAATTTGAGACCGAATGAGCAGCTCTCGTGCTCGGTCGCAGTTCAGATATAATATTAAAATAAAAAATAATAATATAAATAAATAAGTAAAATAAAATAGGAACTAAAATATAATTACAGCGGCAATGGAATTATAAAATATAATATTAACACTAGAGAAGAATAATATCGCACGTGAAAAGTAGGACTAATATATATTTCAAAATTATAGAATACAAATATAATATAGGTTGATTAATTCATACACATAGGCTATAAATTTATTTAATCAAATTGAAGATATTAACACGTTTCTAATTTTCTTGTTATATGTTAGTGGGTTACATGTTAGAAGTTCTGGGTGTAATTTAGTTAAAGCATTGTACAACTGAGGGCCAAAATTTATGCTATGCTTTAGACCAGCAGATGTGAGACATTTAGGTTCTACTAATGTTGAATTAATATTTCGTCTTGTGTCATAATTGTGTGTCTGTAATACAAACTTATTACGATTTTTATGATAAAATTTTAACAGCGTATACTTATAAATTTGTTCAATATTAAATACATTAAATTCAGAATAAATTAATTTAGTTGGATAATCGAAACGTTTCTTCAAACAAATTTTAATTATTCGTTTTTGTAGTAAATTTAACGGACTAAGATTAATTTTTGTACTTCCACCCCAAACATTTATACCATATTGAATGATAGACTGAATAATGGCCAAATAAACATTTCGTAGAACTCTAATAGGTAAGTAGCATCGAAGATTAACGAATTTATAAATTGTTTTACGAAGCCTCTTACAAAGATAAGTAATGTGATGAGGCCATTTTAAATTTTGATCAATAATGATATCCAGATATTTGACATACGTGGCTTCTTTCAGTGGTGGACATTTACAACTTTTGGGATCTAAACAATTTTCACTGTGTATTATTAGTCTATATTTATCGCTAAATTTTAAATTTTGAACACTGGCAGCTGTTAACGAAAAAGGAACTAAAGTTGATTTAGATATATTTAAAGAAAGGAAGTTGGAATTAAGCCATTTTTTAACAATGTTAGCACCTATATTAGCATTTCTATATGCTTCCTGCCAAGAAAAACCACTGAAAATAACTACTGTATCATCTGCATATGAATATATAGATCCATTAAATTTTTCTAAATTTATATTTAGCAGATCATTAACATATATTAGAAATAAAATAGGTCCCAAAATTGTTCCTTGCGGTACACCTATATCAATATATTTGTATTCACTAAATTGATCTTCAATTTTGGTCATTTGCCTTCTGTTACTAAAATATGATTGGAATAATTTTAAAACTATACCTCTAACTCCAATAGTATGTAGTTTGTCCAAAAGTAAATTATGATTGATAGTGTCAAAAGCTTTCCGTAGATCCAAGAAAATACCCAAACATTTGTTTCCGATAATTCTTGTACCCCAACTTTCTGGCATCCTCTTCCACTCCATCAATCCACCGCAAGTGCGGCCGACCTCCTATTCTCTGACCTCCTGGATTTGTTATTACAATTTTTTTTGCAAGGTTCACTTGGGTCCATGTGTATTACATGTCCTGCCCACCTCAATCTGCTAGTTTTAACTGTATTAATTATATTTGGCTCTCCTAGAAGTCTATATAATTCATAGTTGCATCTCCTCCTCCAGAGACCTTCCTCAAATGTTGGGCCATAGATCCTTCGCAGAATCTTTCTTTCGAAAATCTCCAATCGTTTTTGGAGATTGACCACGTTTCTGCCACATATGTCAAAACTGGTCTCACTAATGTTTTGTAAAGAATAATTTTTACTTTCGTGGAATGAGCATGCGAACTAAAGTGGTATTTCAAGCCGAAATATGCTCTGTTTGCTTTCATTAATCGATTAGAGATTTCTTTGGACATGTTATTATCGGTAGTGACCACTGATCTTAAATATGTAAAGTTGTCAACTTTCTCAGAATTATAATCTGATATCTGCAGGCTGTCTATTTTGTCACCTATCTTTCCATTATCTGCCAACATATATTTTGTTTTCCTCTCGTTGATGATGAGGCCTATTTCTTTTCCAGCCTGTTCCAAGGAAAGGAACACTTCCTTTACATATTTCATGGATCTGCCAATAATGACAATATCATCCGCAAATGCCAATATTTGTGTGGATTTATAAAAAATGTTGCTCCATGTTTGCACTTCAGACTTCCTGACGACACTTTCCAAGAAAGTGTTCACAATAATTAAAAAAAAATATATGATGTACAGTGCTCACAGAAGAAACTGTAGATAATATTGGACACCAGTTGAAAGATTTACCTAAAAGTCTCTAAAGCTTCTTTCTCAACAAACGGGAATTTCCTACACTTCCATACGAGAGGCTACAAAGTTACTTAAGGTAAAACCATGTCATCTCAATCACACAGTAGCACTGGTGGAACTGGTGATAATGAGATGGTATTTTGGTGAGGTAAGACTAAGGGCTAAAGGTTTGCCATGAGTTTACTTAACATCTCCTTACTGTTAGGAAAAATCTTGGAAAAACCAACCAAGTATTCAGCTCCATTGGGATTGGAACCCATGCCTGATCACAGCTTCGAATGAGGAGTTCAGCTTATTCACCATATATGTCAGTACCTGCATGGTGTTGCCTGAGAGACATGGTATTCTTACGTCATAAAAATTCCACTTTGTGTGTTTTTTTTTTAAATAAAATTTACAATAATATTTCTATTTATTCATGTCAAGTTGATTATTATTTCCACGAAACAACAGCATACTTTGTTCTTAAGCTTTGTGGACATATAATTCTATGTTAAATTATTTAAAATTAATCATATTTAGTATTTGATAGACTTCTTGCAGTTATGTGCACAGCTTACAGTAGAGCTGTCTTTTGTAATTTTATGGCATTTCAGATAATTTTGTACTGTATATGATCTGTATTCACTCTAATAATTAATGATGTGGTTTTTCCTTTGGTATTCCACATGCATTGTACTTCAGAAATCAGATCCACATATTTAGAAATCATCTCGGCCATCTTTTTTATAATGCTCCTATTAGATGGAATTACAACATCTACAGTATAATTATATTCTGTTCTGTTCTGAGCTAAAATGGTACCTCTGGATATTATATTACGTTCTTTAATATTATCATTTATCATCATCATTGCTGTTCTTTCTGCATAGTTCTTAGTTTTCAATGCCTCACAATAATCAGACTTTCTGTTTATCCTTTCAAATTGCACTGTGCAAATCAACAGGTGTTTGTGCAATTAATTGTTAACCTAGTCGTCTTATATGTTGGCAGTTTATCCATTATTCTACTCATTATTATTATCATCCGGGAGGAAATTAAACACAGAATAAACATGGGAAATGCCTGTTATTATTCCGTTGAGAAGCTTTTATCATCCAGTCTGCTATCAAAAAATCTGAAAGTTAGAATTTATAAAACAGTTATATTACCGGTTGTTCTTTATGGTTGTGAAACTTGGACTCTCACTTTGAGAGAGGAACATAGGTTAAGGGTGTTTGAGAATAAGGTTCTCAGGAAAATATTTGGGGCTAAGAGGGATGAAGTTACAGGAGAATGGAGAAAGTTACACAACACAGAACTGCAAGCATTGTATTCTTCACCTGACATAATTAGGAACATTAAATCCAGATGTTTGAGATGGGCAGGGTATGTAGCACATATGGGCGAATCAGAAATGCATATAGAGTGTTAGTTGGGAGGCCGGAGGGAAAAATACCTTTGGGGAGACCGAGACGTAGATGGGAAGATAATATTAAAATGGATTTAAGGGAGGTGGGATATGATGATAGAGACTGGATTAATCTAGCTCAGCATAGGGACCGATGGTGGGCTTATGTGAGGGCGGCAATGAACCTCCGGGTTCCTTAAATGCCAGTAAGTAAGTATTATTATCATCATCATCTCCACACTCAAGAATATATATTTAAAAAAAATCGAACATTCCATTTAAAATATCAAGAGTTAACATAACAGAAGTTCACACCTGTGGAGAAATGGTTAGCGCGTCTGGTCGCAAAACCAGGTGGCCTGTGTTTGATTCCCAGTCGGGGCAGGTTATCTGGTTGAGGGTTTTTTCGGGGTTTTCCCTCAACCCCATATGAGCAAATGCTGGGTAACTTTCGGTGCTGTACCCCGGACTCATTTCACTGCCATTACCACCATCTCATTCAGACGTTAAATAACCTAAGCTATTGATAAACCGTAAAATAATCTAGGCCTACTAAAATAAAAAAAAACATAACAGAATGCTGTCCATGACGCAATCGAAAAGCCTTCTCATCTAATGAGGTTTTGAAAAGTCAACATTTAGTTTCATTCATTTAAGAGAAACTAACTTGTAACAATTCATGTGACCCACCCTGTATGCAATATATAATACAGTGCGAAAAGGATCTCCCGCCAGTGCCAAGCAATTTTTCTCTTATCTCTCTTTTACACACACACTTGGTATACAGTATACTGCATATGGTAAAAAAAAAATGAAAAAGTTAAATGAACATATAACAACATTTATAATCTCACTAAATCAAACCATTTTAATGTCATAACTGTATTTGGTCTTTTTATTAAAAACTCTCCTTTTATTTACAAATTTCTTCTGTAGGACTTCTATCTCTTTCAGTATAGAATGATTAAAAATTATGGAAACACTTTCGTATGCTTATTCTAAAGTACAGTAGAACTTGGTTATAACGACATCCAAGGGACCTTAAACATTATGTTGTTATAAACGAGTGTCGTAGTAACCGAGATTCACATTATCAATCTAGTGAGGTGGAAAATGAAAAACAATAAATTTAATTACACTTATTTTAGATTTATGTATTGACATTTAAGCCTGCAATGAACATAATAAAATACACATAGGCCTACAATTATAAATGCAGTATTCTGTATTAAAACAGTTTGTTCAGTAGTCACCAATCTACTTTACTTAGAAGTTAAGTAATTTAGTCATTTTACTCTGTTGTCTTCTACTTGCCCAATACACAGTTTCTAGGGCTAAATTACGTTCTATGTTCATAATTTCAGTTGTAATTTCATTGCTCCCTTCCATAGCTTCATGGAACATGTTCATAACTAATGACTTCTAAAGCGTCACTCACTTCTTTTAGTGGCCATACTTCATTAAAATGCGTGCACTTAGTGAAAACTTCCTGTCGAAACTGATCTAATACCGCATGAATTCGGGCAGGTTACAAGGGGTGGGGAATCCGCCTGCATTCCAGAGATCTGTGACAGAAGGAGACTGTAAAGAATTTGTCAGGGTCAGATTTCAACAAAATATTTCTTAAAATACTTCGGTTCTTAGAAGTTCTTATTCCAAACTGAGGTTGAAAATTACGTTATATGCGAGGTAGATGCATATGCATTTGTCGTATTAAGCAAGGTAGGAAAGCATATGTTTTATGGGGAATTAGTTGGGCCCACAGAATATTTGACGTTATAGGCGACGTGTCGCACAAAACGAGGTCGCTATAACCAAGTTCTACTGTAATTATTAATTATACAATAACATGGTGTGCGTCAATTGTTGGCGAAAATCTCAAAGTTTTAATTTGGCACTTACAACCACTCCATGTCACTCGGCATACATAATTTGGGTAGTCAAATTCTTGCTACAATCTGTCCCAACATATCCTGTTCGTGAATACAATCGTAGCAGTGAACCTTAATCTTAATTGTTGAAGTTTTTGTGGCAGAGATGGCATATACTGTAGCTGGTGTCCTTCACGTAGTCCCAAAGAAACGAAGATGCACTGAGTAACCTGGGAGGTCAAGCATGGTAGGTCAAATCAGTGGTAGTACGATGTCAAATCCAACAATATGAGAGAAATGCGAACTTCATTATAGAAATGAGGCAGAGTGCCATATTGTTGCAAAGTATAGACCAGGGATGGGCATAATGTGCCTGTGCATGCACTGCCTACAGCATTAGTGGCCACATTATGCCCATTCCTGGTGTAGACAGTATGAAACAACTTTGCATCATTGTTACTAAGTTTGTCTTTACTAGCTGCAAAATGCAAACGACGTTTGTTGTGGTGTCATTTTGTCACACTGTCTCCCCTGGCAGCACACGTATGAAACAAATTTCTCACATTAACAAATCCAAACTTTGAGTTTTGTTAACAATTTATGCACACAATGTTATTGTATCATTTATAGTTACTTTACAATAAGCATGTGAAAGTGTTTTCAACATTTTGAATCATGGTGTATTTTCCTGTCACTTGGTTCTGTGCATTCCCCAACCAAGTGATCCATGGTTCGATTCCTGTCATGGTCAATGGAATTGGGTGTTTGCCACTAATCTTATGCTGTCTCAATGATGGTCCTGTGTCATGCTGACCACATGATCAGGGAGATCCACAATGTGTGCCTGTCGGATGCTAATCAAAATATATATACTTCCCTACACCACATTATTTTATAAGTCAGCATGAAAGAAGTAGGTGAAATATGACAAAAAAAAAAAAGAAAAATTTACTCCAAAATATTCTCTTAAAACAATGAGGGAGGAGGAGTCTCTTACAAGTTTGTACGATTTTCGTCCCCAAAAAAGCAATCTTGTATTGTGTCCCTGATATGAAATGCCTGTCAAAGTTGTTAATTACTGCTCTTTTGTCTTCACGTCTTTGAGTCTTTCTTAGTGATACCATCTCTTAGTTTGAATGGCTTTTTATCCTTTTGAAATGCCCTTAATTTTATGTTAAACGTCGCTCTAACTTTTCTCCCGTTTCTTTGTAACAACATTCAGTTCTGACATCAGTTTTCTCTCTTTGCTATGAATAATTTGGCCGCACGAAATATTTCACTTTCTGACAGGCTGACTTCTTCCCAGATGGCGGGGGGGGGAGGGGTTAAAGCTCCCGCCTCCTCAGGTACAACCTTATCTTCCATTCTTAACTCTCATGGCCATTAGTTGACTAGTTGTTGTTTGGTCAACTGTCCGAAGACAGGTCTGGACCCCACAAGTGACGCCATCAAGGCATCACTCATGAGGCAACTAGGTCAGGAGATAATGGGATAGGATGGCCAGTTTCTTTCTCCCTCCATTGCGTACATCACTGACTAGCTACATATTCCACTAATCAGACGCATACAAACAATTGTTTTTCATCTGACACATCGTCAAGTGAGATGTACTGCATGATGATAAATGTACATATCAGCCAGAACCTCAGTCAGAGGTAAGTTGACTAGTAATAAAAGGAAATCATTCTTGAATTTAAAATAAAACTGTTACTGTTATGTAATTTCTGCTGATTAGTAAATTTACAATATCTTCGGTCTTGCCTTTTACTTGTATTATAACTTACATTGAATTAGTCCCACTTGTATAGAACTGAAGTTTGATTGGTGTAACATGTTACTAGTTAGCGATGTATGCAATGAAGAGGGGAATGGAACTGGCCGACCTACCCCATTATCTCCTGGCTTAGTTGCCTCGTGAATGATGCCTCATTGTTGTCACTTAGGTTCAAATCTGTCTTCAGACATCAACTAAACTACCACTACTCACTAGTACTCTTTTTTTTTTTAACGCCAAAACAAGTAGCCTACGTTGATTTAAGTATACTGCAAAATATGAGGTATTCATTATCGATTTGTAATAAAGCAATTGAAATTGACTGAGGAAAACTGTGGAGAAGCGCAGTGGAGTTTCAAATGGATCCCTTTAAAAAAATCATTGTGCGATAATACTTGGCCGAGAGTAATATCAATTGTGCAATAGTCCTACAACATTTGAATGGACTATAAGAACTATATAGAACATTTGTCTTAAATATATTAATGCATAATTTTCAATTACTATTCATTTACATAGCCCTATATTTTTGTCCATCATTCTATTAAAAGCAACAAATTCTGGTAGAAAATTATAGTTTGGCACGGTAGCAAAATTCCAGAGCACTGCCAGAGGTGTAAATGACCACAGAGATCAAAATCCTCTATTGGCTTACAGGAAACGAACTTGCATTATTTTATTTTATTTATTATTATTTTTGGCACACGACACTTAAAGGTGTCAGCCCAAGTGTATTATACGCAAGATGCTGCATAGGAGATATTCTCACATTTCTGTTACTGCGTTTTTAAAAGACGTGAGAAAATTTATAATCATGTTTCTAGGTGCGTAGGATGAAGGACAGACCACTTGAATCTTTAACGCTCTGTTTATCGTCAATTTAATCGACAGTCTTCTTTAAAGAGTAACCCCACAAGGCTTCCATACCAATATGGTCTAGTTCTAGCGTCAGATCCTAGAGTGTGCTCAATTCAACGCTGTGAGATTTATTTTTTCCGATTTATTCCTGTATATTTTCTAAAATACAAATTGTTGGTTTAATGACTTTGAAATAAAGTGGAATAAATTATATTTTCTTTATATTCTTTAATTTGTCATGCCTTTTACGTCGAATAATTTTGTGGGGATTGGCATTTTGGGATCAGCCGCCATCTTCACTGGATCTCAAGCAGACGGATTTAGAATTGATTACTAATTGTTAAATTCATTTGTAATATTGTGAAGTATTGGTGTTTTACCGGACTCTCGAAATACTTTGCAATGTAAATAAATAGGTTTTATTAAAATGTTTTAAAATGCGCTTATATTTATATCGCAAAACTAACATTTTCTAAATTGTGTTACGGCTCTTTGGCTTGTGCAGTGAGAAGGAATTGACAAGGTTGACGATTGACTGGGTAATCGGGGTCGGTACTCTGATTGATTTTATGCGTAACTCTTCTGAAGCTTCGTGTTAACAAATTGGAGCGGAATTTCAGCCACCATTGATTGTGCTGTTGAATGTTGCAATACAGTGGTACGAAATAAAAGGTATTTCAAGAAATGAGTCGACCCGAAGCTGGAAAAATTACCGTACCAGACGAGCTGCGGGATGTACTCCTGGAGTTCACAATAAGCTATTTGTTAGAACAACCCGGTGATGTTGTGGAATATGCGGTGGATTTTTTCCATAAATTGCAAGAAAATCGTGCAGCTAACTTAGTAAGATTAGAGGAAACAGTGGATTCGCCAGATGAATCTGTCATTTCGACTGAAGAAGGTAAGGAATTCATAACTAATATGCATGAATTGAAGTGTTAGAAACTAAGGTTTAAGTGCAAACAAATGTTTTGTCATAAATTTCTATGGTAGATAATGTTACTTTATTGTGACAAAATGGACTGAATTTATGTGCCAGTGTTAAGTGTCATTTACGTTTGTCAGATTTATTGTTGAGGTTACAGTATTTCATTTCATATTTACGCAGGAATAAATCAAAACCTATTTTGCGTTTTGCAGTAAGTAGTGTTAGCTCGGTCTGTACGTAGCAAATACGTTATTAATCTTAGCCTTAAATATAAACTACTTACTAGCCTCTTAAACTAGTTAATCTTCAGTTATTAGTAGGCCTAGTAGAAGTGCTGTGAAGAATAGGTTAGTTGAGAATGTAGGATTTCAACTAGTTTAGAACTTATTTGTTTTCCAAATTTCACTAAGGTATTCTTTAACTAGATAGTCGTGATGTGTCACAGGAGTGTTACACAAAGTTAAAACGGATAAACTCCAGAACACGGATTGGATACACAATAAACTCAATTTAAATAAAGATTGTTTGGTTCATTTGCGATATTAGACCTAGGCCTATATTGATTGAGAAAAAAAAAAGAAACATAAAATGACTTTGGTGTGTTCAACAGAACCACCTGTGACGCGATTTTCTTCTCGGAGGAAATCTGTATTTGCTGAAACATACAATCCAGAAGAAGATGAAGATGATGATGAAGGGGCAAAGGTAGGCTTTGCTCTCAACGAAACTTTTACTTATTTATGTTTATAATTTTCTTATTTTTGCATATTTATTTTACCGTTTAATTTTGATTGTGTTATTTTTGAAAGTAGAGAATTGTATACATCAGAATTCTTGGAAGATGTTTGGAGAAGAAAGTCCGCAAAATGTGTTGTTTATCTTTTAGTTTACAAAAATATTTGACCCTACACCGTTTTTAAGTTTAGAATATTAACGGTAGGCCTATTTACCCTCCCATAGCCTATGACTTTTACAACTGTATTATGAAACGAATTACTATTGGAGAACTTCGTCAGTCATACACTCGTATAATGAATTTTTTAGAATCTTTTATAGAGATAAAAAAGTGAAGGAAATTATTTCTGTGTAAAGTTTAGGTATAAAATAGCAGTTCTGTGTAAATGGTAAATTTATTGTACAGATTGTAGCAGTAAAATCTTCATGAGAAAAAAAGAATAAGTTAACTAAAATTTGTAGCTGAATTTTTTCTCATTGCAATGCACGTATAAGTTGGATCACTTGGATACATTAAAAGAAATATTTCAGTAAATAATGATAATGTGGCAAAAGATGCATTTTTTTTAAATAATGATAAGTGTCAACATATGGGAAAAATGAGAGTCCCAGCTATAACACATATCTGAAGAAAGCTGTTTTCAACATGAAAATTGACAATAGCCTATTGTAATCTGATTTATTTTAGTAAATGGAGTAGTATGAAAATAATTGATTAAAAACGTTGACTCACTGGTACACCAGAAAACATTGGTGGTTGAGAAAGGGAGACATTGGTGAAGTGGGATGAGGGACAGGATTTCCTCATATTCAATAGGCGTCTGATTATAATAGGCTATATCTATATACAGGGAGATATTATTTAAATGGACGGTGACTCTAACAGGTCACTAAGTCTACTTTATACTACAAAAGTCATAGGCCTAATAATGAATGTGATGCAGACTCACTACAGATTTAAAACATTCTTAGCTTTGAGAAATAAGAATTTCATATATAGCAAACATGAATTGTTTTATTTGTAATTTAGTCTTTTTAGTACATCCAATATTAGTGTTTATTCCTTCTTTTAGTAATCGTTCTGCATTTTCTGACACAGTATAATGTGTTTTCAGAATTAATTACGGTAGCACAAAAAAAATCATAAGAAGTTGTAGTTGTCATTGCAGCTCTCCCACGTGCACCATTGACCATTCCCTCTCAATCACAGCACACATTTGTATGACTTTGAACTTTTTTGTCCTTGTGGTTATAGCTCTAAGTAGGCCTAAGCCTATGTGATCATTCTTGCAAAACACACAAATCCTCAATCGGCATCTAATCTTGATAAAAAGGAGGTAATTTCCGCCTTTCCTTACTTCGTTCGGGAATGAAATGGAGCTCCACTAGGTTTGTAGTCACGTATAATGCTGCTATATTCAGTATGACAACATGGAAAATAATCTGTGTAGCTTCCAAGCAATTGGAGGAGGTGTGTTCGTACAGGACTAAAGTATAACTTGCACTGATATGACTCTGACATCACTGTTAAGAAGTGTGATTACGATATCCCTGTAGTTTCATAGGAACAATTAGGCCTAGTACATTGCTTTACTGTGCAAACTGAATTCATATGCTCACTATTGAACTCCTCTTTAATGCGAGTTTAGTTTGTGATATGTATATATTTACAGATTGATTATGTATATTTTGTTATAATGTATTTCATTTATTTCGTGTAGTCTTCTGTTTAAATATCCATTTTCGTGCGCAAATTTTCGGAAATGGTTGAAACATAAGTTATTCTGCACTCTGCACAAGAGAGACACTGTCCCACTTGATATGTTACGAGATTGGCATAGTTATTAAGCTATCAGAGTCCGTACAGCAACAAGAGAGCACGTTCAGCATATTTTGACAAGTTGCACAAAGTTACACTGTAGTCCTGTGCATACAGATTTCTGCTGCTCCTAATTTTATACATGTCATGAAGAATAACGCTTTATCCGTGACACAATTTTGTGGGATGTGTATTGTTAGGAATATTAATGTTACTGAACATTATAGCCTATAGGCCTAGCTTATGAAGTGAATAATTCCTTGATGATTTTTTATTCGTAAGTTTAACTGTATTGTTGAGCAGTTTATGTTCTCATTAACTAAGAAGGCTAATTTTTCCTCCTTGTTTCTCTTTTTGTATTTTCGTCCGCTTCTCTCTCTCCCTCCCTCCCTCCCTCCCTCCCTCCCTTCTCCCCCTTCCCGTCCCCTCCCCCGTCCGTCTCTATCTTTCTCACTTATATACGCTTGTTCATTCGTCACTCATTTATGCTAACTCTTCTTCCTTTCTCCCTCTGTCACGTCTCGCATTGAATTAGAGAACCAGTAATTTATATTATCATCATCGGTATCACTATTACGACCAGAGACAGTAATGCTGCTGTTGTTGCTAACTTTATTAGTGTTGTCATTGACTAGTAAGCCAACTGTAGCTGTTGCTTTTGATTATTACTACCATAAATTTAATACTATACCTGCTACTTTGCCATTACTGCCACTTCTGTACTACTACTACTACTACTACTACTACTACTACTACTACTACTACTACTACTACTACCACCACCACCACCACCACCACCACCACCACCACCACCACCACCACCACCACATCTTATTTCTGCGGCTGATGTTACTATGTACAATATTGTTATTATTATTATTATTATTATTATTATTATTATTATTATTATTATTATTAGTGCTGTATTTCTATAGTACTAACATTGAATAATAATAATAATAATAATAATAATAATAATAATAATCTGTGCATGACAGCCCATAGAGGGCCAAGGTCTACCAGCAATTTACTGCTTCCGCTGTCGGCCTTGGTAGCGTAGTCGGTATAGCACTGGCCTTCTGTGCTCGAGGTTGCAGGTTCGATCCCAACCGAGGTCGATGGCATTTAAGTGTCAGTAGATTTACTGGCATATAAAAGAACTCCTTTGGGACAAAATTCCAACACACCGGTGATGCTGATATAACCTCTGCAGTTGCGAGCGTCGTTAAATAAACCATAATTTACTACTACCACTATCACTACCACTACCAGGTAACTCAGTTGGTAGAGAAGCTAGCTACTGATTGGAAGGTCAAGAGTTTAATCCCAGAGAGTAGTGGGATGTTTCTTGTCAAATTTTCAAAACAGCCTTTAGTCCATCGAGCCCCTATCACTACCTTATTTTAGCACTGAGGTCATGAAAGCATGGAGCTCTACCTCCGTGCTCTCCATAGCTTTTAAAGGGAATTTATTTACTGCTATTACTATTTTTATTATTACTGCTGTTACTGCCATTACTGGAGTACATGGTGGCATAGTGATTGAGGTGCTGTGCTATAAAGCATAAGGTCGCTGGTTCGATTCCCGATAGCCCTGGATTTTTCCAACTGACATTTTTCCGATTGCACTTCAGCACTGTGATCAACTCAGCCTCTAATTTCTGTGAGTACCAGGGAGTTTTCATTGGAAGTGAAGGTGGAAAGCACATAATGCTACTAATTAATGCTGATTGTAAAGGTGGGAGCTTTAACTGCTAACTTGTAGGTCTGCATACCTGTTATAGGGATAACTTTTAATTTTACTTCTGCTGCTACTAGTAATGCCATCTCTACTTTCACCACTACTGCTCATACTACCACCACCACTATTACACTACTGCTACTATCACTACTTCCACTGTTATTACCGCTACTTCACTATCTGCTGCTGTTTCTTACTATTACTACTTCAACTATTCTAAAACAATTGTTTTCTTCCACTTATCATAATCATCATCATTGCTACTTTCATTTATACTCCTGTTAACCACTAATTGTAATTTTATTGTTCATGTTATGGTTGTAATCCCCTGGTAGAGGGGCAGAGAAGGCCTGACGGCCTTATCTCTACCAGGTTAAATAAATAAATACTAAATACATTAACTTCTTCAGTTACTGCTGCTACCATCATTAACTGGTTAATTTGTTAATAATGACAATTTAAATTTGAGAAATATGTTATTTATTTATTTTGATGTATACATTAGGAGGTGTATATTGTGATAGTTTATTAGGGTTAAATGTACGATTCCTTTAAATTAATTTATATGCTTAACTCTATAGAGTTTATTTTGTGTTGTATAGAGCCCTCTCTGTGTCTGTTTTAAGCACCAAAAACATTACTTTCTAGAACCTAGTTTTTTGTCTGGTGTTAATTTTGACACAAATTGAGTTTCATAAAACTTTTGAAAGAAATTTGTGTGCCAAGTATCAGAATTACTCATTAGTGGATTGTTGCAAACTTCTCTTCATATAGTCAATATGATTGCTTCATAATTGTCACTGATAAACAAAAGTGTTTACAGAATTGCAAAGACTTAGAAGTAGAAGAATTAAACCTTACTGACTTATTATATATCAGTATTATAGAAATGAACACTTCCATTCTATAGGTCGTATACCCAAAATCAGATGAGCAAAGAGAAAGACTGGCTGAGAGTGTGAAGCATATTCTTCTCTTCAGAGCACTGGACAAAGTAAGTTGGCAGTAGTGCTGTGTTAGATGGTGGGTTAAATGTTTAGTATTTTGCAGGATATAATAAGCAATCTCTTTATTTTAGGAACAAATGCAAGATGTCTTGGATGCCATGTTTGAGAAAACTGTGCAAGCAGGAGATTATGTTATCAAGCAGGGAGATGATGGAGACAATTTTTATGTTATAGAACGGTAAGGAAGTATTTTCGACTTTAAATATACATACCGTATGTTAAGTTGTGCAAAAAATAGATCTTGTTGAATCAGTATGCATTAGTTTTCATCTAAAATCATAGTGCAGTTGGTGGTACAATTTATATAAAACAAGAATATGGGTTAACTATTTCAAATGCAACAGTATCATAATTTGGACAACATGCTGTGGTGACGATACTGAATCGAATGATTTATCTGCAGTCTTTCCCTCGTTGGTGATTGCTTTTTCTTCATTCATTCAGACTCTTTTCTTTTTCGTACTATTTTTTATCTATCAGAGGCAATGATTTACGTCAGAGAGGAAGATTAAGTACGTACCAGAAGCTTGAAGCCATAAAGAGAATCGATATTTCATTGTGCTAATAAGCTAGTGTAAATCTTAATGTCAGTCGACCAAAATAGTTAATTATAAAGTCGTTTTCAAGAATTTATTTTGAAGTTTTATTCTTTTTTTCCTATTAGACCAGTGTTAAAATATGTTATATTAGAATACATTTGTGAAAATATGATGCAGTTATGTAGAAGTGTACAAATATGCAATAAATTATGAGGTATACAGTTCCAAAACTTTCTAAATCGATTTGACCAAGTTTTTCAGGTAGCAAAAAAAAAAAAAAAAACTTTTACTGCTTTTGTTTTTATTCTGAGATGGCTAGGTATGTAGAGGATATTGGAAAAGTAACTATTTTTCAGTTGAACTTTTTCACTATATGTAGAGCTCTTTGAAACATTATTGATATAATATGTGTCAATAAGAGATAAAAAATCATTTTGTTGAAAAAGTAGATTTAGAGGGTTTTAGAACTGTACACCCCATATGTACAATGAAATTGATCTGAAAGACTAAAATTGTGATTCACACAGGTAATTAATCAGCATATCAATAACTATCTTTGAAAAATAAATGCAAATGTATGGACTTCCTGCTTATCAGATATAACCTGACCAGATATGTACAGTACACAGGGAAAATGTTTCTCTATTATCAGTTGATTATTTCACATATTGAAGGTTGCCCAGATATGTGATTCACAAACATACAACCAAATGTATTGAAGCAACCAGTCAATTTTTTTAAATATGCTCCGTACGTCATTTTGCGCAGGAAGCACAAATTCTACTAAACACAAAAGTAGCATTTATAAAGAATTCATTAGTTTTTATAACGTAAAAGCTTTTATAATTTTGTTTTATAAGCATATACTTGTGATTTTATTAAATAGTAGCCACTTTTGAAAGTGTTTATTTTGGTACCAGTATTTTGTATTTTTTGTTTTGTAGTGTACACCATTACTACTATTCCTAAATCAGTAACTATTTAGAATGAGACCATGAATTTTTTTTTTTTTTCTGATAGTTATCTCAAGAATAAGTTGCATAAGTACAGGTATAACTTCATGAATTATTCAGTATGTATGCTGTCCAAAACCCATTTATATTAATTACAATTGGAGAAAACTACCGATATCAGTTCCATCATTTATAGCTAGATCCCAGCATAGTTACAAATTTGAAATAAGATGATTCAGAAGAATTGTTAATGTTACAAGGGTTTCCGAAACAAGAAAAATTTAAAAAAAAAAAAAAAAAAAAAAAAAAAAGATATTTTTTGTGAAGTTATAAAAGAAAAACCGTAAACATATCTCTGCTGAAAGCTAATATTTCAGCTAGCTATAATTATAAACGAGCAAGCAATACCCTGATTCTAGTATAAAATAGTTCTTTTGGGTTTCAAAGTGATAACCAATTGTAGCAAAGTTCGTGCCATTCCATAATATAAACTAGTGCTTTCGCTGATGTAGACTTGGTGGCTTCAGTAGATGGTCTTCTCTTTTCAAATGGATGTTCATATGAATGGTCTCCACTTTTATTTACAAATAGCAAGCATGCTTCACAAATTCTAAGAACACAGGACAATCCTAGCACCAAGAAGTGAAGATGAACAAGTAACAGTAATTTAGAATCAACCTGTAAATACATATAAAGCTGTGACATTCTATAAGCCTAGCACGACAATACAAAACAAAAGTGGGATGTGCTCAATTTTATAGTTGTAACAATTTCATAAAA
Organism: Periplaneta americana; assembly: GCF_040183065.1. Taxonomy (NCBI): domain Eukaryota; kingdom Metazoa; phylum Arthropoda; class Insecta; order Blattodea; family Blattidae; genus Periplaneta; species Periplaneta americana. The sequence goes on along the minus strand of NC_091121.1, from coordinate 41,982,475 downwards.
ATTACTCTTTATAAGACAGGAGGCTGAGAAAGTGTTTAAATGTAAATATTAGAACCGCAATGTATGCTGAACACTAAAAACAGCAATCATACAGCTAATTACTGGATCATCTAGGAATATAACATTCTTCAAATAATGCTGTGAGGAAACAGAATTGCAAAAAACGGCTTTCCTGGTTCCACAGCTTTGACTTGTTTCATGAATACTGTTTAAAGTTCTGGTTTCATTATGATGATAATGGTGATTCACAATCTTTTGATATTCTGTTGAGGTATTTAATTTGGTGGTGAAGTTGATACCTATCTATGTTGCCTCTAGTATGGTATTTAATTTTGGGCTGAAGTGTGGACAGGTTTATGGCATCAGATGATGATGATGATAAATTTGTACTATTACACTTGTGTGATAATTCCAGAGGTACTTTCCACGCTTTTGTAACAACTGAACCAGGAACTGATCCAAAGCAAGTTCATACATATGATGGCAGTGGAAGCTTTGGAGAATTGGCTCTCTTATATAACATGCCGCGAGCTGCAACAATCCAGGCTGGAACACAGGGAGCTGTCTGGGCAATGGACAGGCAGACTTTCCGCCGTATTCTTCTCAAGAGCGCATTCAAAAAGAGGAAGATGTACGAGACTCTGCTTGAGAGTGTCCCGATGTTGAAGGCCCTTCAGGTAACACACTTTCCTATTGGTAACATAAGAAAAATTTGTTCCGTCTTGGATTGGTGGTTTGCACAGGATGGAGTGTGAGACCAACCCATATGTATTTAGAACACTCGTATGGGCCCGATGTACTACCTTCATAGCAGCTCCTCAGTGACTCAGCATCACTCAACATGATGAATTATCAGCTTCATCTCGCCAACTGTTACCTTGCTATCACCAATGTCATTGACACTAAATCTATTGTCAGCGCATTTCGAACTGGCAGATCAAGGTCAAGCAGTGGACTGCATTTGCCACACGTGCTTACCCCATTCTTGGACCATTCTCCTCAACTACAGTCAGTTGGAACAGCCAGGATTACTACTGGGTGTTCATTCCAAAGTGTGTCATGAAGCGAGTTTCAGTTTTTATGTCAGAGAAGTTGCCTATTAATCAAGGCGTTCAATCTGAACTTGAGAACGTGTACGGTATAACTTGAACGTCGTAGCAACAGATGGCGGTCTGTACAGTCTGTGTGCTACCATAACCTCTTTCGAACTGTGTTTTGCTCGGGCAAATCGTACACAGGGTATTTGTTATCATCAGTTGCATACAGCAGCATTCCACAACAAATCAAATGCTCCGTGTCCATGTTGACAGTCGAAGTTAATGTCAACAAATACTGTACGTAAGTAATCGTCTTAACCCTCTCCCATTATCCCGACAGTAAGAAAAAAACTCACCCCAGTACGTGTTTCCAAACAGTTCACATTCCTGCCACTACTGGAGTTAGCGTACGTATCGGTATGAACGCCTTGCTTGCTAGGCAACTTCTCTGGCACATAGGTAATACGCCTCTGCAGAAGTGTAGGAAAATTGAATTGTCTAGGCTGATCGGCTAGCCACATGACGTCATACAGCGAGCCATGACACATTTTGAACTGAACACGCAGTAGTGTTTCAGTTCACAGTTTTCAGTTAAGCGACTCCTTGCGTGGTTTATATGTGACCTTTGTCCATCAGTTTGAAATGTGATGAATATAGTACAGTGTTACTATATAATACTAAGAAAATTACTCGTGTCATCAAATATTCTGGGAGAACTTAATGTTAGCAAGATGATATTTGGCAAGATAATGCCGAAGATCTTACATTGGAGTGCTGATGATAATGGCGATATAGGATAAAAAATTTCCCACCATAGGAGCCTCTTAGTTTTTCAGTGGCATAAAACATGTTCTGTTTCACTTTCTGACTTGTTAAAATTTCTGAAATTAGTTGCAAGTGTTATGTAATAAACATAGGGAATATTTGGCTGTCCTTGGTGATACTAATCTCATACCATCAAACTCTACGTAATCTTATTTCTAATAATGGGGCTGCTTGTTACTAATCTCCTCAGCAATCCCTACCTAACCTTATCACTGGCAGTGAGGCTACCTGACACTAATCTGTCTCTTCAACAAATCCTACCTGATATTGTCACTGAAACAAAATTGTTCCTAGTAAGAATGGCGCAAGTGAACATCAGTCACGTTATACTTCTGTCCTTGCTTGGGAACACATGCCACTGATCACTGCCTTGTATGTGTGATGAGCCTGCAAACTATGTACACAGGGTGCCTAAATTAAAAAATGGACATCATGTAAGTCGAAACTAGTTGAAAAAGTCGGTTATTTAGTTCCAGCTTCTCAGAATTGGATATGAACCAACCAACAAGCAAACCAAACAATCTTTCAATTTAGAAAATATATGAGATGATAGTCTTCTTTCTTTTTTTTTTGGCATAATCCAGTTTCTGTTGCTTGTTCATTACTTGAATTGTGAAATTATTAGATGCATTCTATCTTTTATGCTCGACCATGCCGAAATGTAGTAATTATACACCTAGTAGTAGTCCTTTAATGGACCTCATTAAAGTACACCTATTCATTAAAGTTCAGGTGTTCCACCAATCAGAAAACCCCATTGTAGCAATATGAAAGCGCAAATATCGATTATTCTCAGATGTGCAATCGAAAGACAACTAGCGAAACGTCACGGAGGCTGGAAATCCAATACTGTCACAGAAGGTTATGTTCTGTTACTATAATAATTAGCGTTAATTGTAAATAAATTCAATTTTTCATCTCGTTTTTCAATGTCTAAATCAATTTCAAGGTTATATCGAGATTAATCTTTATTTTACTCTCTAGATTATATCAAGGTCAATGACATTTGTTTCTAGGAAAAAATCAATACTTTTGCGTCTGTGCACATCTCACAGTTTACGAGATATTGCACAAGGTCAGTTCCGCTCCCCAATCAGATAAGAATAACATGAATACTTATGAATAATTTCAAGTTAGAAATATGGTCGAGCATAAAAAGTCGTATGAAACTTGCCTATAATATAATGGTAATTAAGACGCTCATATGAAAATGATGAAACTCGCACTCGTTTCATAAACATACTCGCGTCTTAAATACTACCATTATAGGCTCGTTGCATAATGTACTATTGTGAAACTGCAGTGTAGTAATAGTAATAATAATCTCATTATAGGCGTATGAACGCATGAATCTGGCAGATGCTCTTGTTCCGCGCCAGTATGCTGATGGAGAGTTGATTATAAAACAAGGAGATTCTGCTGATGGAATGTACTTCGTAGAAGATGGGAGTGTGAAGATTACAATTACTGGTGACAATGGACAAGAAGTGGAGGTGAGTTATTCATTAGAGTTCTTAAAAATAATGCTGTATAAAATATAAAATTATTATTGATATCATTTATTCTTGATATTATGTGAAGTGAATTTTTATAAATTTATTAAATTGGCTTTCATCTATTGGTAATGTTCAACTGTTTGCAGTAAAAAATTATACTGCTGCATGATTTTCAAATTAGTGTAACATTAGTGTGCACAGTTCAAGCACTTTGCGTTTAACATATATAAATAAAATTCATTAAATTAAAATTAGGCTTGGTGGGTTTTGCTGTCTATTTGGAAACACACAAATTAAGATATTTTGCTGTGTAATGTGTGTTTTCTTTTTTGTCTAGTTTCATTTTTCCTATCAAACTGCATAATAAATTGCAGTAAATGCATAAACCTTAGTTTTTTTAATTGGTTTATTTTACGACACTTTATCAACTGCTGTGGTTATCTAGCATCTGAGTGAAATGAAGGTAATAATGCCAGTGAAATGAATCCAGGGTCCAGTGTCGAAAGTTACCCAGCATTACATCTTACTTGCATGATGATAAATTTATTCTATTGAATTCACTGTACACTGGTTATATTATCTTTGAAAACATGGAAGTGAAAAAATCACAGAATGTGAATGAATGGATTGTGTTTCAGATTAACCGTATCTCAAAGGGTGGATACTTTGGTGAATTGGCACTTGTCACTCACAAGCCAAGAGCTGCTTCTGCATATGCTGTTGGGAATATCAAACTAGCTTGTAAGTACAATTGTAATTCCATTAGATTGTAATTTTAATTTAGTAGAATACAGACTGCATTGAATTCTTGGAATATAAAATATAAATACTCGGTTTCTACATTCTGTTAAATTTGAAGTGAATGTGCTGTAGGAAGACAAAAGAAAGCTATGGAGCTTTTATTGTATCTTATGTCCAGCATTTTGAACTTAAAATTCTGAGTGAGATCATAATTCAGAAGAAATTGTGATTGGACTTCGTTTCATTGCTGTTGAGAGGAATTGTTTACTTAAATTTCACAATGTTTCAAAGATTGCGTTTATGCTATTCCTTGCTCTGCTAGATGGCATCTTGTGTTACATTTGTTATCCATTTCCATGCATCTTTTCCAGTTTTAGTTTATCTTCAGCTCCTTTTTATATATAAGCCTTCATCTTCTCATTTTTCTTACTTTTATTCATTGAAAATAGTAGATTCAACCTCCAAAATATTATGAAGTTTATACATATGCCTACAGACACAACGTTTATACACACATACACTTCCCTCCCCTATACCACAGAAAGTAGTGAGAAAAATTCAACCCAAGCCTCATCTGAATAATCTGTCTCTTTTTCCCACATTTAGAATGAGTTTTAATCGTTACATCTCCAAGAAATTAGTTGGTTCATATTCATAGTGCTAACCTTGTTTGGGAGCCTGATCCTGTTGTTCCCATTCTCACCTGAACTAAATCTGATGCCTTGTCTTTAAACTCAATGAAAGACGGTAAAGAAAAGTGCTTTTAATTTCAATTAAAAACAAATAGAATATCCGTAACTTCTTATAGATAAATGTTGCTACTGACAGTCAAAATAATTTGCTGAACTTGTGTGTTGCACCATTTTTCCAGTTTGTATCATGTGTAATGCAAGCTTTGTCACTGTTCTTGTGCTGCAGTTCTGGACGTGGAAGCCTTTGAGAGATTGTTGGGACCATGCATGAACATAATGAAGAGGAACATAGATGATTATGAAGATCAACTGGTACGGATCTTCGGTTCAAAGACAAATATCACCGATATTCGATGAAAACTTTACATTGGTAGCTCATAGTCCTTCTAAATGTACCTATTTTCATACTGTGTTGACTCCCTTATTATTTATTCTAAACAGTGACATGAGTTTCTAAATTAAAATGCTGCGTCAGAGACTATGCTTCTTTGGAGACGTGTATTATGGTGATAGGTGCCAACATGTCAGAGATACGCTTTCCTAGATTCATCTAAAAAAACATTGACAAAGATATGATATCAAAATGTTACTGTAGAAATTATTCAACATTCATTTATGAAGGAGCACAATGGTCATATGCACAAAGGATTGGACATTTGGCACCTAAGATTATAATCGAAATAAAAGAAATTGGGAACGTAATTTAAAACATTAAATGCACATTCCATTATGTATTTGTTTCCATTACATGGCTGACCATGTGCTTATGAGTAACGTGGTGTGTAGACAACACCATTTTGTTATTATTGTTTGAGAGTCGTACCAGAACACATCCTTGGGATTTTATTTCCTGTGGAAACGAGTTGTTGTAGAAATCTCTGGCATAATTGGGTGGGGAGACTTGATCATAGTACTACATTCAGTGCTATATTCTAAATAAATTTATAAGGATCAATGTGAAATTTATCTGGCAAGCTTTCAAGTACAAAGAACCGTGAAAAGGAAAATAATGGGTTTTGAAAAGAGGCGTGCAGTGCAATAATATTAAAATAATACTGATACAAGTGTTTGTGCTAGTCGTTGAGAGGCACACCTTTGTTTTATTGCATTAGAAACCCATTATGTTTAATTATTATACATTTTTTTATTTAAGTAGTTATCATTTATTTCTTGCCATAATTTTGTTTAGGAAGGTTTTAAAAGTGATACTTGACCGCTGTTGCAGCAATTATTATTATTATTGAATGTCAGTATTAGTGCTTTTGACCCTAGAGGAGTTGCAGAATACTCACATTAGTTTTTCTGTTTGACATGTTGATGCTGGAAATCAATGCAGATGTTGAACTTCCACAATACTCTTGTAACGATTCTCATTGCCATGAACATTTTATGATTTGTTGACCCGTGTTTGTATTTTATATGTTTATTAAAGAAGCTGGTATGAGCAGCTTTGTTTACTGGGATGACAATCCTAGATCTTGAGAATTTGATGTTGTCAAATGTTTTGATAGAAAAGATTTTCTGTCAAGGTTTTTCGTGTTGTAAGTTGTGTTCTGATAATTTATTGCAATTTGTTGGAACCGAGTTTTAACCATTACTGCAATTGCCGTAGAAGTAAGGCTTAGCCGTGCTTGGTAGTTTAATTGACAAAGTTTAAACATTTACCTAAGTCAAATAATGGAAGATGATTCCTAAAACAAAATGCTGTGCATAGTTTTATAAATTTTGGCTAAGTTGTGAGGTTATAGTATAAAAGTTAGAGGCTTTTTATAATAGTGTAGGAATTTAACAATATACCACTTCATGTGCCAAGGCTCGCTTGAAGAATAGCAGAACACCTGTGATCGCTGTTTTGGCATGAGCTACTTTTTAGGTCTTTAACTTTTTAGGCACTGCAAAATTTTATCTTGCATTAAAGCAGTATAATTTAAACAGTAGTGTTAACTTGAAAGTAATACTTAATATAATATAAATGAGTAGAACTAATCTTGTAGAGACTTTCTTTCCATATCTTAAAAAATATATATTTAATTTTAACTTTTAATTTAAAAAGTGTTTTTGTGTTGACGTGGGGCTTACTTGGATTCATATTTGCAAAAATGCGGCATTTCTAAATATTTTCTCACTTCCATTTGACAGGTCTGCTATTCTGTGGCCGCCTCATGCCAAGTACTTGCAATACCCAAATTTGAAATATGTTAATGACTGTAACCCATCCTACAAAATAATAAATGTGTTCAGATGTATTCACAAAAACACACCATACTAAAATAATGAGTTATTATGTAACATTAGGTGTAGTAGTGTGGTAGATAATATTAATTTAATTTGAGCTATAATATGTATGGTCTGCTGCTATATATTAAACAGCAACATATAGGTTGTATTTTCTACTTGTTAGTCCCATATAAGCAAGCACCTTCCTCTAAAACAGATCGCTGGACTAGTCAAAGTGGGTTTCCATGTATGTGTTGATGTGGAATGTGCATGTGGCTAATAACAGTGGATGGCAACCAATAGAAATTGATTTTGTAAATGTTTAAACCAGCTCATAACATGTCACTGTGGAACAGTGCCCTTGCCAATCTGTAGAAGTCATTGTAGGAGAATGTAAGGATTATGAACTATTTACTCATTTCTTGAACCAACTCAGGAAATGTTGCTAGATTTGAAGACTGCCATAATAAACAATATTTTTATGTAGTGGTAACATCTTGATATAGTGGATTGCACAAAATCAAAATGTTTTGTATAGGACAGTTCTTGGAGGAGAATGTTGAATCTTTCTTTGGCTCTCTTTTGCTGCAGTGGAAAAATGAACATATCAACAGACACATAGGGAATCTGACTTAAAAACCATGCCTTCATATATGTTGTTTTGCTTCCATTTGTATTATGGAATGTTTAAATGTTCAAATACCAGCCAAAGTATATGTATGAGGTAATATACATTTATCAAAAGGTAGCCACCACAGGCAGCATTTTCCTCATGATGCATAAAGCAGGATAGTTTTGGCTTAATGCTGGTACGTTTTGTTTTCAGCTGCATCATAATTTATATTTTTTGTCATTGAATCTTGAGCTTATAGTTTATTTACAATATTTAATTAATAAAATAAAGCTTATTTATATTTATTACTAATAGATGGATATTACCTAATGCAAATTATTATTATTATTGTTGTACGGACGTGCATCACACGATAAGTACACCCTAAAAATTTGCATCTCTTTAGGGTAGAGAGTTTAGTTTTTAAAATGTAACATCTTCCTTGATACCGAGTGTGCCCGCAGTAAGAATCTCTGTATACATTTATCTGTGCATAGGCACTGCACGAAATATGCTGGATATGCACATAGACTGTATTAAGATATTCTATTAGTGAAGATGAAGAGCTTCTTTGACCCTGGATATGTACGAGTATGACTTCCTAATAAATTTTATGTTGAATTTGTTTCTAGTGATTGATTAATAACTTAATATTGCTTTCTGTACTCCTAATATCTATTCAATTCATACATACCACATGAAATTTCAAGTTGATACAGTAAAACTTAATTTATACATTTTTATGGGGGTCTGAAGAAAAAACACATAAAGGTACGGTCACACGTCGCTACTTTTGCAGCGCTACTTTTATACTGCAGCTGCAAAAGTTGCGTGTCGTGTTCACACGTAAGCCAAAAGTAGCGCACTGCACGCTACTTTTCGTGCTGCGCAACCCGAGTGCTGCAAAAGTTGCAACTGGAGGTTGCGAGTCTGTTCACACGCAAGGCGCTACTTTTGCAGCTGCAGTCATGCTGCAGGTTCCCATCTCCGTGTTGACTTCTCAGTATACATTTTGTGGTTATGTTCGCATTATTAAGAAACTCATGCGAAAGCTTCCTTATCTATTATTTGCTTTTCTGTCGTATCTAATATTCAGAAATTGACATTATTTTTACTATAAAGCTTTTAAAAACGCCTATATACTTAAATGATAACCAACAGTATATTCACGTAATCAATGTTGGCAACCCTTCTGTTTGGAACTACGCTACGGAAAATTAAAAAAATGAATTATATCGTCGCCAATTATGCTCAGACTGTGTTGTGTATTTAATAACTGTTACAAATAATTTATTTTCATCACATTTAACATTAAAATATATCCAAACAATAAAAGTATCATTGACACATTTGGGTGGTAACACTGGTTGCAACCGCAGCAAAAATTTCAACAAAACCGATATAAAAAATGCTGCGGCTGCAACCCTGAGAACCCTGTTCACACGTCGCTACTTTTAAGTTGCGCGCAGCATGGAAAAGTAGCGGGCAGCAGGTTCGGCAGCCGCTACTTTTCGGGTTGCACCATTGTTCACACGTCGCAGTACAAGAGTTGCGCAGTTTTTTGTACTGCAGCGCTGCAAAAGTAGCGACGTTTGATCGTATCTTAAGTGAGAAAAACGGATAGCTGAAATTACATGTAATAACATCTGAAATAGCAGTCGAAGACTATATGGAGAGAACAAGTCAATTTAGTAAAATTTTCACAAGAGAAATTTAGAACGTCACAGTTATGTTATCCTTGAGTCTGAATACAGTACTCAAATTTATAACACATTCTTGAAGAATGTAAAATTATTTGTAAAAAATCTTAGCTGCTTAGAGCCAAAGCTGGCTGATATAATTGTGATAATTGTTTCATGATTTGTTCAATTACATCATGGTGTGTTACAAAATGTTTCACTGATTCTAAAGGAGTAATAGTGCCATTAGGGGACACAAGATTGGTGAAGGAAAGCATGGGCAGTTTCGTGGCTACATCTAAATAATGAGCACGTACTATACTCACATTCTCGTTCTTACATTTTCACGGTAGACCTCATTTCGAGCAAAATTGATTTAGAACATACAAACATCGTTTCATATCTCCTGGAGTTTAAAATACGATCATAGAAGACAAAAAACGTACAACCAAAATAAATTAGGTAGATCTATGTGAATTTCGCTGGGACTTTAGAAAAAACCTGTGAGTTTGAAACTTATGAAAGAAGTTTTACTGTGGTTAACTGTTTACATGTATCCCATGAATTTTTTGAATTCATGTCCAGACAGACTCCTGTCATTTTCTTCTATCCAGTTTATTTCCTTGGGTCTCATAATTTGCTCCAATTCCTTGCTGTTACGTATTTTTTTTTCAGTGCTTGTAATGTGAACAAAATGAATCTCAGAAAAAAAATGGAAAAGTGACGTCATATTGGCAAATACATCATAATATTTGTGGTATGACCTTTATTTTGCTGTTTATCTGGTTCATGTGACTATATTTTATGCATTTCTTATGAAACTGCACTTAAATACATCATACTGCTGAGTAGGTGTAGATTTAGAAATTTCTAATGCTGAGTGGCAGATGTCAGTGCGAGGATGATGATAATAATAATAATAATAATAATAATAATAATAATAATAATAATCATCAGATTGCCCCTTTTATACCAGGTTACTATATAAAGATATTCTAAGAATATTGTTACTGTCAAGACATTAAGTATGAATAATCTTAAATTTGCCCACTTCTTTAGGAGCAGAGGTACTGAATCATATCATATAGATCACAATAGAAGTCAAATAGGCTGTATACTTTATTTGCCACAGTTCATTGAAGTTTAAGCTGCAAATCAAGCTTTCAGGTATAACTCCCTGTAAAGTTGATTTGAATAATTTCGAGGGAAAAATTGTTCCGGGGCCAGGCATCGAACTCAGGACCTTTGGTTTAACGTACCAACGCTCTACCAACTGAGCTACCTGGGAACTCTACCCGACACCGATCCAATTTTTCCCTCTATATCCACAGACCTCAAAGTGGGCTGACAACCATCAAGCAACCAACGTTGAGTGCACACTAACTCTGTGTGACTTAAATTGTGGTTTTCTGTTAACGAACAGTGACGTGTATTATGCAAATCAAGCTTTCAGGTATAACTCCCTGTAAAGTTGATTTGAATATTTTGTAGGAAAAATTGTCCTGGGGCCAGGCATCGAACCCGGGACCTTTGGTTTAACGTACCAACGCTCTACCAACTGAGCTACCCGGGAACGAAGTTTAAACTGTTAGCACCTCTGTTTTAAAAAATTAAATCCACTTATGACAACGATAAAGCAGTCATATTCTACAGTATGAAGCTACAGTTATATCGTTCCGTGATACGATATATATATTTCTTGCATTCATCAGAAATTGAAATTTAATATTTAAAAGCTAATGAAAACATTATTAATAGTATTGTAATTTGTTTAATCAACTGTTCGAAGACAGGCTGGAATCTCATAAGTGACCAATAAGTCATCACTCGAGACAACTAAGTCGGGAGATAATGGATTAAGGTGACCAGTTCCTTTTCTATCCATTGCATACATCATCGACTAATCAGGCGTCAGATGCATACAAACGATATTGTTCTTCCTCTGACACAAAACATGAAGTGAGATGTACTGCCTGATAATAGATGTACAATGTACTTATTAATTAAATGTACATTTTTTGTTTTGATTACTACACTTTTAGATAATAATGGGCACAAGGGGAATTTCAGTATAAAAGGAAAATAACACTGAAAGGTGAAATTCTCGCAACAACAAAAATAGAGCACAGAAAAGAAATTGTCTTGTGACTAAACACGTGGGATAAAAAAATTTAACTGAATGAAGGAAGGGTAGGATGTGATAACCAACCATGGACTGGCACCTTGCCCCCTCCATTCTCATCCATGCCTGCTACAGAGAAAGATTTAAATATATAAACAGGATGGGCCGTATTCATAGACTTCTTAGCGCGGGCTTTCGGTGGATGATCAGCGAACTAACGTTTTTCGTATTCATAAACCAGTGTTAGCAATATGATATGATATGATATGAATTCTGTTTAGCACGCTCGTAGCGCGGGCTAGCGAAATGTCTATGAATAGCACCCTAAATGTCCAGAAAATGTTTAATTTATTGTTACTATACTGTAAAACTATCATAAGGCGCAAGGGAAATTAGTCTTCAGGACAGACCATAATCTCCCATTATCTTCCTTAATTTTACTTGATGTTAATGTGGAGTGTGAAGTTTAAATTTATACTTCAAGTAAACATTCAGATTATAGTTTCGTTTCATTTTAAGAAAGTCCTTAAGACAATGGTATATCTGGCATCTCACTTATGAATCTTTCATAGAAATTTCTGAATGGAATAATGCGTAAAATGTATGCAAAAGTGATTTAAAACCCTTCCAAGGTAAGTGAGGGACTGACGGTTCTGCGAACTGAACTGTTTATCTGGTGCGGTTGTGATTGTATTCATGTTCCCTCTCAGTCGGCTTGTACACTAGGGTGTATCGAAAAAGAAAATCCGGAATTCAAAATGTGTGTACAAAAGTTGTCTTGTAGTCTCTAATATAACCAGTAAAAAAAATTAGGTCTCTGATTACATTTTTCACCAGGCACAAGTTTAAAGATTACTGTATAAGCCTACCTAAAGTAAAATTTTTATTTATTTTTTTATTTTCATAATTCTTTGGTGCATGGTCCTTGGGGCTCAAGTCACTTCTTTTCTACAATTTTTATTTTTTAAAAAGAAAAACTTAGTTTTCATTTGGTGTTTTGGACTTGTGTCTGGGTGGAATGCAAGTCATAATACAGTAAAATGACCACGGCTTAAGTCTTATTTTCTAACATTTTGTCGATAATAACGATTATGTCGACATACCCTTAATATTATCACTATATAATGTACTGGAGAAATTTATATTGATTTTTATGTGTCTCTACTTAAACTAACAGGTGCCAACGTGTTGTATTAATGAGGAAACTTTTAAGATTTATATTTCCACTGTTACATTCTAGAATATGAAAGACTACCATTAACGAGTTACTGAAAGTGTTCTTAAGATAGTAGAAGGAAAATTTTCTTCTTGTACAGAAGCAATAAAGATAGGTAAATTTTTTAATAGTATTTTCTGTAAGTATTTCTATTTTTAATATAAAATAGCCGAATTGACTCGCTCTATAGATTACAATCAAATTAAAATCATGATTTTAGTGACTGATATTATTATTTACTACATACAACTGATTCGGTATGGGTTAATTTTATCTTACTTACAAATGGCTTTTAAGGAACCCGAAGGTTCATTGCCGCCCTCACATAAGCCCACCATAGGTCCCTATCCTGTGCAAGATTAATCCAATCTCTATCATATCCCATCTCCCTCAAATCCATTTTAATATTATCCTCCCATTATCCTCCTCCCTCCCATTAATTTGATCTACTATAATAAAATTTTCTTCAATTTCTCTTCAGTCTGGGTGTGACAAACTATTGTGCCTATAAAAAACATTAAACATTATAGCAGTGAAATTACTGTATAATATTGATAATGATAGTTATACTCTTTTTGTGTTACCGAGTATAAATGCATTGGCGGAACACTATATATTCACTATATATTGTGTTTAATGAAATATATTATTTATTAACTAAAATTATGTGTAAGTATATCACTAATAATAATAATAATAATAATATATATTTTTTTTATTTTATTTATGTAATGATAGAAGATTTTTTTCTTATGTCCAAGTAAAAATGATGCCATAAATTCTAGATAAGTACGTTGCGTGATCGCATTATATGATGTTGCATTAGTATCTGGTACTTCAGTTGCCTCTATAGTCTGACGTTACCATCTGCAGGAAGGTATCATTCGTAAACAGAACAAGTGGCATGCTCATCTCTCAGGCCCACACTTGCCTTGGATGGGTATTACATTGAATTCTTTATTTGCAACCTAAAGAATTCATATTCAGTTAGTAAACTGACTATACTGAAGGATAATAGTAGGTACCTATACATTTACCAGAAGAAGAAGAAAATTATTTTTGTAATCTGATACTTTCGTAGTAATTTAAGTATCATTGCTGAAAATTTAATATTGTTACAAGTATTATCCCACTTCCTTTGTCCTAAATCACTGCTACTATTGCTACTGCTGAAAGAAAAAATGTCAATAAATAGATACAAATAGTGCACATTAACAGCCATTTCCTATCGCAGGATTATGTGCCAGCTTCACTTGTTTTTAGTCAAAATGTATAACAAATAAAAACATTTGTAAGATAAAACAGTTGATGCAACTTAAAGTAAGAATTCAGAAAATGTATTTTGGCACATGACAGTGTATTGCAGTGTTCACTTATGAGACTGACTCGATCCAAAGCACTTCTGTGCTTGCAAAATTACGTGATCTTTCAAGGAAATAACTTAAAGCATCAGATATTGAAGTAAATATGAGAATTACCATACTTACGTTCATTTTGTGTAAATTAATAATAATGCATAGAAAGATTTATACCAATTGAAAGAATTATATGAGTCAACAATAAAGTAAAATGTAGAGAATGTGTCCAGTAATATAATGAAGTCAGTCTGTTCGCGAGATAACAGATGCATTCTAATTCTGGCTTCCCTTGTACTGATGGTTACCGGTACTATTAGATTACCACACCCATTTTATAATGGTGGCTATATCTGATGGTTACTATAGGACTACCATATCTATTATAATATAGTGGCTACATTCTAGCTGGTAGGTGCTGTGAGTACGTTTCCTAAACTCAATTTGCAATACATGTACCTCCTTGTACTCTTATTGTCTAAACGGCAAAGAATTCTTGTTAATATTTAAGATGAAATTTTAGTATGTTCCAGTCTTTGTCATCCAGAAGAAATAGTTTATTAAAAAATAGTACTCATTTTTGGTATAGGTGAAAAATGTTACTTTAATCTGTTGTAGGTTATTCTCCTAAGACTTCAAGCTTTGAAATTAGCATGAATCAGTTTTCGTTTAGAGGCATAAATTTTTAGAATAACAGTGTTCTTGATTAATTTCAAGGGAAAAGTTGTTCCACGGCCGGGTATCGATCCCGGGACCTCTGGTTGAACATACCAGCGCTCTGCCAACTGAGCTACCCGGGAACTCTACCCGACACTGTCTCAACTTTTCCCTTTATATCCACACAACTCGCATGGGCTGACGAAACGCCAGAGACCCACATCGAGTGCACGCAAACTCTGTGTGACTTGAAATTGTGGTTTTCTGTTAATGTACACAGAGTTTGTGTGCACTCGATGTGGGTCTCTGGCGTTTTGTCAGCCCACGCGAGTTGTGTGGATATAAAGGGAAAAGTTGAGACGGTGTCGGGTAGAGTTCCTGGGTAGCTCAGGAACAATTTTTCCCTTGAAATTATTCAAATCTGCTTTACAGGAAGCTTTACCTGAAAGATTAGATTTGCATAGTGTTCTTGATATTCTTCCTTTTCTTCTTCTGAACTTCCAAGTTAGACTGTAGTTACCTGTTTTTCTCTTTACATTTTTGGTTACATATAGTTTAACTGAAGGATGCACTGGAAAGAATGGCGAACGGGAGAAAAGTTCGGGACAGAAGAAAATAAGATGATAGATAACATCAAATGTATGGATCGTATGCAGAGACTAAGAGGAAGGCAGAAAATAAGAAAGAATGGTAAATGCTGCGCTTGTAGAGAAGGCCTGCCCTTGGACAGAAAACTATGAATGAATGTAGTCAGAGATTGCTCTGATATTCCTTAGTTCATACTTTTTTAATTTGGTGATTAGAAAATTATTTACGAAAATACAAATTTGTTTTTTTGCTCTCTCAAATGAGCTAGTATTACTTTCCGAGTTGTTATACATGATTTCCTTTTGGAATTGGTAAATGCCAAAAGTATAAATGAAACGCTTTCAACTCTTTAAAAGAAAAAAAAAATGCTGTACACAAGTAAGAGAAAAGCAAGCTAGAAATCAACAAATTTTCGAAGTCGGGTGGGCAAGGTTATATATATATTTGGTGAAATGAGTGTGCATCAAGAGAGCTATAATAGAGGGATTTATTTATTTTTTGTTAATGGCTGCTTTATAACTTTTTAACCAGCAGTGGGAGCGCCATACACCTCACATATGTATGTATTTCCTGTTTACGTAGGTAGGTGGCTCTGTATGTACATTCGTATTTCGTAATCATGGCCTACTTTGTTAGGTAGAAATTATATGACTTTTCCGAATCATAGTTGGTTTAGCAGTGTGAAGCTCCGCCTCTTCCGAAGAGGCCTGCTGCTGGACAGTGCCGGACGTCACGTCAATGCAAATGAAAAATAGTGTGAATTTCAGGAGTTTTACACGTTATATACGTTTCGAATACTCGCAGTTTATCTAATATATTAAATCGGTCAGAATGGACCGTGAATCCAAATACATTTTACGAAAAATAATTTTAGACTTTCTTTGTTTGTTTATAGGTATTAACATTTAATTGGTTTTTGTTCATCACACCTTCCAGATAATACTTTGGGATTACTGTGCATGTGAACGTAATTGTTAAGCAATTATATTGTAAATTGATTGCATTGAACATGAAAATTTACTTACTTATGTGTGAAGAGAGATTCTGTGTATAAAAATAAACTACTGGTCATCAGTGCTTTCTTGGCTGAATGGTTATGTCACTTCCTTATTTTGCTCTGGGAATTCACACATCTAAATGCATACATTCATAGGGTGATAGAGATACGAATGAATGCACTTACAACTAGGCCTATACTGCTTCACTATTAATTTTGTTAACTTCTGCTTCAGTTTTCTCCTCACAAATTGTAAAATAAAACGTTTGGATATTGAATATTCAGCTATTTCATTATTTTTGTAAGAGCCATTTGAGGTAAAAGCTAAAGAAATCAAACTTAAATAATGCATGTTAGAACCCAAAAATCTTTCTATTTAATGTAGTGTAACAATTATGTAAAGTAACATTCTATCATGTCTGTACCGTTATTAATATAAATATTAAAAATAGCCTATGCTATGTAAATTTTTTGGATGCTTAAGTAGGTTTTTGTGTTTTTAACAATGTTTAGCATGTTGTCTGATTTTTTCTTTCCAGTGGGCTTTCCGATTCTTCTTTTCTTCTTGTTTGGACAACCCTATGAAAGGGGATTTTACTGTGATGATGAATCTATAAGACATCCCTATAAGGATTCCACTATATCCAGTGCTGTTCTGTACGTTGTTGGGATGGTTCTGCCAATATCGTCAGTAAGTCGTTTTATCTACATTGTTTAATGAACTTTCCAGATGGGAACTTTTGTTTTTCCGGACTCTCACAATTGTCATAGAGTAACTTAAAATGTTTTGTGTTTAAATATATGCACAGCATTCAAAATTGTCATGAACTTCTTCCTCTGTTATTTTCTTGAAGTTGTTAGAAATAAAGTGACGGGCTTAAAATAAAAGTAAAAATTCTGTACCAACAGAGTATACTCAGGGATCATTTTAAGGCGATCTTCGCCTAACAGCGTACATTCTCATCTCATTACAGTGCTCCTATTTTACAACCTAACTGCTAAGCAGCATTATTTCTGCAGCTGTGTTTGACTTTCTGTCATGTACATTTGCTAAGATCAATGTTAGGTAACACAAGACACCCATAATAGGCCTATATTGGATTCACGTTTTCAGCTAAACTAGCGCTGAGGTAGTTTCCTTCGTACTCCACTTATAGCCTACACCTTGCATATACGAATCTGTGATAGGTCAGCCTTTATTATGCCTTGCATATACGACCAACTGCATCTTCACAAAAAATCCCTTATAAATTCAACGACTTTAATTTCCGAAATCACCTTAACTACCTCAGCATTAGTTTCATCTCATAGTAGTTAGCCATGCTACAATGCATATTCTTGTTAGAAGTATATAAAAAAGAGAATAGAAGGAGTTGTCATATTTTGACCCAGGAAATTCTAAACAATATAACATTTATAGAATGTTTTTAAATACGATGATTACTTGAATACATCTTTGTTTTATTGTCTAGTGTTTTATTGTTATTATTTTATCATTAGGGATATGATTTTTTATTCTTTAATGTTTTTATTATATTTGATTTTTAGTTATTGATATACTATGCAGATAACACTAGTTGCTTATGAGATAATGCTCATTGCGTAATCATTTGCACGTAAAGTGCACAACACTCGACAGATGACAGCACGCTTTAGCATGTGCAGCACCTAACAGAGACTTCTTGAACTTCGTGTTATACAAAAAATGTGTTATTTTTTTTTTAAATATGATAATAGGCGATGTTAAAATTCGTTAAACATAATAACTTTTAATTATGTACTGTGGTAACTAGTAAAACTTAAGAAGGTAGTATACCGTTGTTACTACTTTTGGCGTGGTGTGCCCCATTTTCAAACTTTTTTTTTTTGTGCTATTGCAAAGCCCTTAACACGCTAACAATTTTAGATTTTCCCATAAATTTTGTTTCAAACATAAACGTATTCACGTCAAAATATGTTTTTATTTTTATTTCTAATGTAACAATCAATGATAATGATGAGTAATTGTGTAAGATATTCTCTTGCAACTATTTTTCTGGTTGCATGGCAAAAGCTGGTACTGGTAGCGCAGTTGTGGACAGTGGAAGTACCACTGAATGTTAAGGAAATAGAGCAGGCCCACTGTATTTTGTATAGTATGTGCATTGATGTACATATGAACAGTTCCCTGGTAGTAAGACTCGAGGCAAACCAATGTAAAGGAAATATGTACTAATTTGGATAGAAATTTTAACAACACACCAATTAATAGGTATGGGAGTTCACAAATTTACCGGTACATAACTTATATGTAAAATATAATTTTTATATTAACAGAATGGATTTTTATGTTTGCAGATGCTGCTTATAGAATATATCCACTACCAGAGAACAAATAATCACGTGACAAGGACATTGTTTGGCAGAAACATTCATCCATGGGTGTGGAACTGTTACAAAATAATTGGTGTATTTGGATTTGGAATGGCCTGTTCTCAGTTGACAACAGACATCGCAAAGTACACTGTGGGACGTTTACGTCCCCATTTTTTTGCTGTTTGCATGCCTGATGTGGATTGTTTAAAAGACGAGAACAAGTTTCGTTACATTGAGACTTTTAGATGCAAAAATACTGATAGACATCGGTTGAAGGATATGAGGTAAGTAGCAACTGCTTTTGGTTGTGTGTGGTGTTGTTTGAGACTGTACATTTTGCTGTTGTTCATAGTGGCTGTCTTCTTGAGAATTTGCGTTTCTTTCATAGGTTATCATTTCCTTCTGGACACTCTTCCTTCTCTGCGTACACAATGATCTACCTAGTGGTAAGCATCATTCATAACATAAGTCTGTGGGTGATACCTATATTCTTCAGTAAAAGGTTGTTATTTTTAGTTAAAACAACACAACTCTTTGTTTTGTGATGAATACAGTTTAGTTTCATTTCCTAATACTCAAATAAGTGAACTAAATATGAGGGAAACTTTCTTACGATATAGCCTGAAGACCCAAATCTTTATATTCATTTACATTCTTTGCTTTATGTATCTATATATTTATTTTATGTTGTATTGCGTATTCACTTCGCCTGCGCCTAGGGTTACCAGATGAAAAAAATGAAAATCTGAACATTTTACCTGAATACACAGAATTTTCGATAAAAAATCAGGACATGGTAACGTGACATGTGATGTGACACTCGTTTTCAGCATTTTACTGTATACAAGATAAATTATTAGTCTTAGTATACAATAAAATTGATACAAAACTGTTACTAATAATTAATTAATTTAATTATTTAACTAGAGATTATAAATAAGTTTATGCCTTGTTTAATTTCCTGATTGTTGATACTTCTCTGATGACTCAATTTGTTCGAACAAGGACTGTTATTTGTCATCCAGTAAATGCTTGTAGCAATTCACACAAGATATATGTCTTAAATTTAATTTTA
The DNA here is from genome assembly GCF_040183065.1 of Periplaneta americana. Taxonomy (NCBI): domain Eukaryota; kingdom Metazoa; phylum Arthropoda; class Insecta; order Blattodea; family Blattidae; genus Periplaneta; species Periplaneta americana. The sequence goes on along the minus strand of NC_091121.1, from coordinate 41,962,810 downwards.
CAAACATAATTCCTCTTATGGATTCCAGACATAATTGGTTTCTCTCTCTGGTCGACTGAGAATTGCCGAGAGAGCAAAGCAAGACAATTTCTGATTTTCTGCAATGCAGGATACAAATCTAAAAAGCAGAACATGTCCGGCGAAATCCAGACATCTGGTAACCCTACTTGTGTCATATTACATTGTGATATGTTGTGTAGGCCTATAGTGAGATTTTGATAAAAAATGTTGACATTAAGAATTTCGTATTTGTAAGCTTATGTGTGTTGATGTGCTGTAGATATGTAATTTGCGACTGTATTTAATGACATTCTCTTATGTTTATTTATTTTCAGTAATAATTTATAATAATAATGATAATAATAATAATAATAATAATCCATGTATGGTGGGTCCCTGTCACCACGGCATGGCACGTCCTCAGGTTGCGGATAGAGGAGACGGCCTCCAGATATGGAGGGTAGCTGCGAATATATTGAATAAGCAGTTGTGGACAGCCGATAAGGGGTGGTCCTCCAGTTTGGGGGTTGGGCGAAGTGCTAACAACCCATCACCGTAAAAAACAGCTTGTTACGAATCCCTAAATCCCGAAAAGACAAAGTATATGATTATGTCTCGTGACCAGAATATTGTACGAAATGGAAATATAAAAATTGGAGATTTATCCTTCGAAGAGGTGGAAAAATTCAAATATCTTGGAGCAACAGTAACAGATATAAATGACACTCAGGAGGAAATTAAACGCAGAATAAATATGGGAAATTCGTGTTATTATTCGGTTGAGAAGCTCTTATCATCCAGTCTGCTGTCCAAAAATCTGAAAGTTAGAATTTATAAAAAAATTATATTACCGGTTGTTCTGTATGGTTGTGAAACTTGGACTCTCACTCTGAGAGAGGAACATAGGTTAAGGGTGTTTGAGAATAAGGTGCTTAGGAAAATATTTGGGGCTAAGAGGGATGAAGTTACAGGAGAATGGAGAAAGTTACACAACACAGAACTGCACGCATTGTATTCTTCACCTGATATAATTAGGAACTTAAAATCCAGACGTTTGAGATGGGCAGGGCATGTAGCACGTATGGGCGAATCCAGAAATGCATATAGAGTGTTAGTTGGGAGACCGGAGGGAAAAAGACCTTTAGGGAGGCCGAGACGTAGATGGGAGGATAATATTAAAATGGATTTGAGGGAGGTGGGGTATGATGATAGAGACTGGATTAATCTTGCACAGGATAGGAACCGATGGCGGGCTTATGTGAGGGCGGCAATGAACCGGGTTCCTTAAAAGCCTTTGTAAGTAAGTAAGTAATAATAATAATAGTACATTTTTAACAGTAGTAATTACTAAATTGTGATAGACTATCCTGCTTGACTAATGGAAATTGAAGTATTACTACTGCATTCATGGGGTCAAGTTCTCATTGTCCTGAATACGGTATGAACATTATACCTTGTTACACAACTATCAGTATCAGTTATTCAGTACAACGTATGGAAAGGTACTGTATGACCTTATTTCCCGGATATGTCCTCATATTAATTAAAGACTTCACTTTGCGGAGATGTTCTTCTTTTTAATGCTTAAATTTCCGTCAGATCGGAGTTTCAAGAAATAACAGTATGTCCAGGAAAAAGTTTAGTGTTGATTGTACAAACAAATGTGAAGTTATGTAATAGTTTAGTTTGTGCGTTATAATTACATTGAGTTTGTGCTATGCAATGAACTTAAAATACGTTTGGTAATGTGTGCACTATTTTGTAAGAGGTTCACCGGAAGTTGGAGGTGTTTTGTGGCACCATTCTTCCTCAAATGTGAAGTGTGAGGTTTAAAACATGGTAATGGCCCTACAAAATATTGTTATGAATGTGGGAAGAGGAAATTGAGTAATAATTTGTAAATAATTCACATCTTACTTTATGTAATTTTAATAAAGGAATATTTTCTATGAATTAAATTAATTATAACATGGAAACTGGCTTAGAGATTTTAGATTACCCTAAAGAAAAGCCTTGAGTAACATAATTTTCGTATTGAATGTTGTCGGATATTTACCTGTAATAACTTTTAAACACTGTAATGAAAATCTGTATATTCGCGATAATTTCCATTTATAACTCAGTATGATGACGGCAAGCTTTTGTGATACTAGCAACTGAGAATATGTTATCTTTTTTGTATTCTTGTGTTTTTAGGTTCTATTAGAAATTAGAAATTCTTCTGCATGTTTATTTTGAAAACTGTCATATAAATTTGTTTCTGTGAACAGTTTCATGTAGCCACTGGCGTGGTCTATGGGCAGTGAGCAAGACTCTTCCTCCCACGGCTGAGCTCAGGTTTGGGTTCGAATCCCACTTTTGCTGATTACCAGTTTGTGTTTTTCTGAAGCTTTTCCCCAACTGTAAGATGAATGTTTAGTAATTTCACAATGAATCATCGGATTCAATCTTGCCAGAATATCATCTTGATTCACCAGTTTCGTCAATGCTAGATAAGTTTGCAGTTGATACAGCATTGGTAAATAAAATAGTAAACAATTTCATGTTCTGATTGTTACAAGGTCAACTTATTATTTTTACAAGATTAACCCACTGTTGTATGTAGTTCAACATATTTTAACCTAACTGTGATATTAAAGTGAAATAGGTTATTTTGTTCTTGAGATTTTTTCTCGTGACATCATTGAAATGTACTGAGACAGCCGAATGATGCAGTCTTTAAACACTAAAAACTTTCAGGTCTGTACACTATTAAGAAAGACATGATAATTCCCATGCAGTGTATAAAATATATTTTTTTTACATTTCTGTAGGTACTTATCCAAATATATTCAGGATGAAACAATGTTTTTACAGACTGATTGTTTCAGGTCATGTTCTAAAAAAAGGTAGAGTTTATATGAATATAGCCTGCACCACTCTAAAGTTAAATGAATACGAATTCTTGAAATGATCTACATTTCCCTTATTTGTGTGATCTGAGATTAAAATTTTAAGGAGAGTTGGTTAACTCCCCGTATTTTGAAGTGACAAAGTTCATATTTATTGCTGTAACTCTAAATAATTTATTCTTTAGAATAGTGTCCCTCAACCTTTTTGATGCTGAGGCCCCTCTTTTCCTCACAATTACTTCAGTGCAGCCCCTTGATGACCGCTGTTTTAATTATTGATTTCAATAGTGAACGAAAAGCAGGCAAATTAATTATTCTCGTTTCCTCTTTCATTTTGTTCCAAAGAAAACATATTGCCTTTTTTTTAGGCAAGGTAGAGGGGAAATTTCGTAGATAATATCAATTTAAAAAGAAAATAATTTAATTATGTTTTCATTTAATGCAAAATAGTTTACTGTTTAAATTTTCATAAAACAACTTTTAAAAGGTATAGAACCTTACATTTCAAGAACTAATACAGTACATAATTAAAAGTTATTAGTTTAACAAGTTTTAACATTTCATCATGTTTGACTTAGTGTTAAAAGTTTTGTGCGTTAAGAATGAACATTTAAAAATTATTTTTATTATTATTATTATTATTATTATTATTATTATTATTATCATAATCATTGTTTATGGCCTCTATTAATTGTTGTTCGGTCATCCAGAAGGCCTAGGCCTTGCAGTTGAGAATCACTTTTTTAAAGTATAGTGTAAACTTTCACAGAAAAGTGCATTAATTAGTTAACATAAAACTATATTCTTCTTACAACTAATTATGCATTTCATCAATTTCTTTTTATTATGACTAGTTGCATAATAGCATCTTGAATGACATTCATAAATTCATATTGATACTTAGTGAACTGCCTCCAAGCAGATGATTTTTTTTCTTTTTAATATTCTTTGACATATCATGTTTAATATGAGTTAGATTTATTTACATGTTTAAGATATTAAACATTTCCGCAAGATTCATCACTGCTCTTTTAAAATAGTACTTTTTCATTTATTAATTTGTTTGTAATGCCATTCTAATGTTTGAGTTTACAATCTACAGTTACTTCATTTGTAATTCTTACAGATATACCTTCAGGCCCGTTTTACATGGCAAGGCTCAAAACTCCTTCGGCATTTTATTCAGTATCTGTGCTTCATGATGGCAGTGGGCACTGGACTCTCCCGCATCTCTGACTACAAGCATCATTGGAGTGATGTGCTTATTGGGTCTTTGCAGGGTGCTCTGGTTGCTGTTTTAGTGGTACGATTTTACTTTCGCATTGTAATTTGCGCATGTCAATATAACCATTCAGTATGAAACTGGCTCATATTTGCAATAGCTAAAGTTTACTTTATTAATTTTTAACCCCATGTGCTCTGCTTCTGTTTGAATTTGGGTTACTATTTCATTTAGCACTCCAAGAGATCTACTCATGACCACAATATCATCCGCATAGGCCATGCACTGTCTGGTCCTATTAAATATAAATATAAATATATGAGAAACATAAGACCAAGTGGCATTTGTAATAAAGATATTATAATAAATGGACAGAAATATGAGGAAGTAGATTCTTTTAAATATCTAGGAGTTCTAATTACCAAAGAAAACACTGCAGATGCGGATATGAGGAAAAAAATTTCTGGGGGAAATAGATGCCTGAGAGCCCTTAACAAAACTTTGAGAGCAAGATGCATAAGTAAAAAAGCAAAACTTACATTATATAAAACAGTCGTAAGACCAATTGTGCTTTATGGCAGTGAAACTTGGACTCTGTCGAAGAAAATGGAACAACAACTGATGACATGGGAAAGGAAAATCTATGGTCTTAAATATGAGAATGGGCACTGGAGGATTAGATATAATACAGAACTGAAAACTCAATATAAATCTCCAGATATTTTTGCTGAAATCAAAGCCCATAAGTTGGAATGGTTAGGACATGTAATCAGGATGAATGATCAGAGAATACCAAAAAAGATTCTAAACACAAAACCAGAAGGCAGGCGCAATATTGGCAGACAGAAACTAAGATGGTTGGATGGAGTGGAGGACGATTTAAGGACTCTAGGCGTGAGAAGATGGAGGCAGAAGGCTCTGGTTGGACAGGAATGGACCAAGATCCTAAGGGAGGCCAAGGCTAGACTACAAGGGCCGTAGTGCCAAAGAAGAAGAAGAAGAAGAAGAAAGTTTACTTTATGAGGTTGTGAGTTCTCCTGGGTTTTTCACGGTTCCTCAGACTCTTGCAACTACTTTGTGGGCTAATATCTTGAAATGGGCCACTACTTCTTCCTTCCAAATTCTGTACTGTTTACTAAATTATAAACTTTGTTTTTATCTAGCAAATTCTGATTATTGCAGCTGTTAAAGCTGTAAAACTTAAGCAATAAAAATACTATAATCTTCGTCATCCACCAAGATCATAATCATTCTTCATCGTCGTCACTGCTGCCTCTGTATCACTATCACTGAGACCCACTGGTTTGTTTCAACTTTGCAAAAAGAACGCGAAAAAGGAGGTCAATATAGATGTAAATACAAGGCACAGATATAAATACAAATGAAAAATAAAAAGAGATGAATATAGGAGCAAATACAAGACGCAGATATAAATACAAATATAAAATGAGAAAAAAAGAAGATAAATACAGATATAAATACGAAGTGTAAAATGTATAAATGAAGATTGTTGTTGTTTAGTCAACTGTCTGAAGACAGGTCTGAACCTCACAAGTGATACCAAGGAGGCCCACTTATGAGGCAACTAGGCCAGGAGATAATGGGGTAGGGTGGCCAGTTCCTTTCCCCCTCCATTGCATACATTGCCGACTAGCTATATATTACACTACTCAGACTTCAGATGCATACAAACAACTGTTCCTCCTCTGACACATATTGTCAAGTGAGATGTACTGCCTGATAATAGATGTACATATCACCAGAACCTCAATCAGAGAATGAAATGAAGATCATAGAGTAACAAATAGATAGCAATATTATTTTAGATTAATTACCTTCAATATTTTTCTTAACTGCGACTATGGTCTATTGGCTAGAGCACTGGACTCATCCTGTGGACTGGCTTTGATCCCCAACGTACCCCCAATTTATAACTTGTGTTGGGCCAATCTATATCATCATCTCATCACAGGTGTAGCATAGATCATTTTCCTATGGTGTGGTCTGGGCAATAACTCTGTCGGTAAATTGGGCTAAACAACTGGCTGAAATATAGATCAGTCAAGCACCTGCTATCAAAAAAAAAGAAAAGAGAAATTTTGTATTTCATGATGTGAGAAATGCTGACATTTAGATCCCATATTTTAAATAATTAATTGAATATAGAACACATTTTTAACAGTGATGAATTTTTATGTGATGAGGTGTTTTGACTTTTTGTAGTGTAACAATTGACGATTTTTTTACTGAAATCAGAAGTAAACACTGAAATAATGAAACAATTGTCTTTAGAGACAATTAATATTAGGTACCCTCCACAAAACTGGCTTCATTTATACACCGACGGATCCTTGATCTCCAGAGAACAAGATGCCGGTGCAGGTGTTACGTGCTGTCTCTTCTCACTTTATAGATCTCTTGGATATGGAACAACAAGTTTTGATGGAGAAATCACTGCAATAAGTGAAAGTCTCAGGAATCTTCTCTGCCACATCAATGCGACTGCGACATCTGCTAGCATCAGGGACTGTCGAAATAAAATTCAATTCAAACGCAAACTTGCTAGGCACTTGGTCAGTAATTGAGACTCGTTCAGACATGGTTTCTTGTAAATAGTTCTTTTAATCTACCACAAAATATCTCAATATCCGGTAATTTCATCACTATAGAATTTTGTTATTGTAGGTTTAATTTGTAATTTAGTAAATACAAAAATATTCTTTGTTCTTAACTTCTATGATAAAATGTCTAGCTTTCATTAATCAGGTATTCTTGTCGTACTTTAATTTTTATTGTAATTGTAATTGTAAATTTAATATTAATTGTAATCTTATTGTTCATGTTATAGTTGTAATCCCCTGGTAGAGGGGCAGAGAAGGCCTGACGGCCTTATCTCTACCAGGTTAAATAAATAAATCTAATCTAATCTAATCTAAATTTAAAAATGCAGTTATATTGTCAGACTCCAAAGCAGCTATTCTATCAATAGTCTCTAGACACACACCTTCATCTCAAATAGCAGAAATAAATAAAATACTCTGTCAGCTAATAACACTCAATAAAAGAATTGTATTCCAATGGATACCATCCCATTATGGAATCCTGGGAAACGAGAATGCAGATGCTTTAGCAAAGAAGGGCAGCACTGCTACTTACAGACCTGTTACTAAAGCTACATATTTCTCTGTGAAAAGCTTTTTTTAAATCTACATACTTAGACTTCTTACCATGCAAATCGTCTGTAGCTGCATTTAGATTGGCAATAGGCCATGACTGTTTGGCCAAGAATCTGCATAGAATTGGAATATATCAGTCTCCTAACTGTCCATTGTGCAACTCAAATCAAGAAATGGATTCAGAACATCTCAAAATCTGTGCGTCAGTGGCCAACCATGACAATATCTTTGAAAAATATTGGAGTGCAAGAGGTCAGATGACTTTATTGTCAAATGCTTGGCATTAGAAAACAACAACAACACAATTGACGATTTCTTAAATTTGATATTCGAGCATTGAGCTGGATTTATGATAATATTTCTCTAATATCCAGTTGACCGTTGAATGTTTTATACAATAAAAGTTGCTCAGCAAGTAATCTGCAACTGGCAAGGGACATTAAATGAAATTCAGTAAGTAGACTGTTGTACGAAATTTTGTTATGAAATATGGATATTTTTTAAATAAAGGTATTTTAAAAACAGTTTTCGATTTTTTCAATTTGATTACTATGCGATTTGAAAGTGGGAGACTAAATTACTGAGACATATATGCATATTCCAATTTACCACGTACATGACAATTATAAAAAAAGAGTCAAAGTCGAAATATTTTGTGAATTTTTGAGTTCCTATAATAAACCCCAGAGTTTATAAAGCATTATTTGTTATATTAAATTTGTGATCATGAAAAGTTAAATAAATTATGTTGATCTAAATGAGGGGTTGGAAAGCAATGGTGGTTTGTTAATGTTTAGGTGAGGAGTTCGGACTTTTTCCATTGCTGGTTGTCACAATCAAAAAATTAAGACACAACGTTTCGAAGGGTGGTTCTCCCTTCGTCTTCAGGTGGAAGGAAGGAGAGAAGAGAAAAAACCGACTGTTGGGATCATTACGTACAGCTATTCTGTATGTAATGATCCCAACAGTAGGTTTTTTCTCTTCTCTCCTTCCTTCCACCTGAAGACGAAGGGAGAACCATCCTTCGAAACGTTGTGTCTTAACTTTTTGATTGTGACAACCAGCAATGGAAAAAGTCCAAACCCCTCACCTAAACATTAAATAAATTATGTTTACACAATTCTGTGAATATAAACTATAAGGACAAACTTCAGGAAGTGATTCCTGACAGAAAAAGGAATAAAAGAGTTCATGTGAACATGTATCTGGAAGTGCAGAGAGAGTCCAGAATTCAGCATAATTACATTCTATTCCATTCCATTGCTTGATACTAGCCATTTAATTTCTGACAACTTTAGAATAAGTGTTTGAAGTGCCCCCCATGAGCCTCAATGCAAACATCCATGCGTGATGTCATGGATTGATGCACCCGTTCATATGTTCTGCCTGTATGCAAATAGTGTCACAGGCTGCATTGATACATTGTTCAAGCATCTGCACATCAGAAACTGTTCCAGTGTACACAACACTTTTTAGGGTGCCCCACAGGTAAAAATGAAGTGAGTTTAAGTCCAGTGATCAAGAGGGCCATGCAACAGGACCTTATCCGATCCATCTTCTGGGGAAGATATTGAGATGTTGACGAACGTCAGCACTGAAGTGGGGAGGAGCTTCATCATGCATCAACCACATGACCTGTCATGCTTTCAGTAACACATTTTCCAGCAAGAGAGGCAGAGTGACCTGAAACAATCGCAGATACTTGGCCATTGAGGCATTGTGGAAGAGGACTGGCCAAGTAGGCGGTCACCTGAAGAACAATATTGCCATCTATCATGGAACATATGCATTTCCGGACATATGTTCACATGAGCTTTTTTTGTTCATTTACTTGTCAGGAATCACTTCCTGAAGTTCGTCCCTGTAGTTCATATTCACTCTATATATTCATTCTAATCGTTCATCATTCATTGTATAATTAGTTCTTAAATGAGATGTACTCCTTGTATAAGTAATATAAAAGTGTATTTTAATATTTTAATCATTTATTTAAAACCCATTCATAAACATTGTTAATATCAATTTACAGAGATACTAAATCAGAAACTTTTATATTAATTTAAAAATCTTTAGATCGTCACCATATAGTAAACATTTTGAATATTCAATTACTTTACGCTTATTTTGATGGGAAGATAATATTAAAATGGATTTGAGGAAGGTGGGATATGATTGTAGAGACTGGATTAATCTTGCTCAGGATAGGGATTGATGTGGGCTTATGTGAGAGTGGCAATGAACCTCCGGGTTCCTTAAAAGCCATAAGTAGTAATCGTTAATATAAATGTCATATAGGTTAGAACATTCTACATATTATGGAATCAAAGCACCGTTAACTAGGTGTCAGTTACTAATTACCGTACATTGTGTATTTCTACTAATCCATTATTCCACAAATATTCACACACTACTGATTTAAATTTATTTTGAACGTAAGTAAATAAATGTCCCACGCTGTGGCGTCATGGTCTAAGGCATCCTGTCTAGGACTCGCGTTACGGAATGCGCACTGGTTCGAATCCTCATGGGGGAAGGAATTTTCTCATGAAATTTCTGCCAGTGTATGGGACCGGTGCCCACCCAGCATCGTGATGCACTTGGGGAGCTATGATAGGTAGCGAAATCCAGTTGCAAATACCAGCTATAACGGCTGGGGAGATCATCATGCTAACCACATGATACCTCCATTCTGGTTGGATGATCGTTCATCTCTGCTTCGGCATGTGGGAGTGAGGCCAGCAGCCGGCTGGTCGGTCGAGGCCCTTCATGGGCTGTAGCGCCACGGATTATTATGAAGTAAATAAATAAATACATCTGAAGCCATTTTGAAACTAGTCGATAATAATGTATTTGCTAGTACACAAGACTTGCATATTATTATTTTGTGGAATAGAACAATAACAACTCTATATACGAACTTCTGTGTATATGATTACTTCATAAGTTTGTGAAATAGGCACCTGAAATTTTAAATAAGAGCTTACATTGAAAGTTAGAGACGTAATAATTTTTAGTGTTTGTGCTCATATGATTCTTCATTCTATTGTGCAGGCTGTTTTTGTATCGGATCTATTTACTGCTCAACGCCCAGGCCTAACAGTTGTAACAGAAACAGATGGTGATCCTCCATCTCAATCAGGAAACAGTGCTACCAACAGGATCTGCTAATTATGGTCCACTTACAGGTAACATTTCAGCTTGGCAGCTACAGAGGCTTTCGTTTTGAATTTGCAACAATAGTAAAAAGGTGCTAGGAATAAATTACCCGACCAAATTGCAGCTTTATCAAATAATACACCAGACAGCCTGGTACATTTGGGTGGCAATGCTGTTATTTCATGGCGTGACACTTAGACATTTGGAGATCGTAAGAATCTCAGTTTCGGTGACAAGAAGGAAAAATTAAATTCCATGAAATATAAAGCTGTGCAAATAATATGTTCATGCAGAGACTGCATCAGCATAATAAAGCGTAAAGATATATTTAACATGAATAATTATAGTGTTTACATGCATTTATGTTACATGCGCAATTTGCACCCGTGCAATATATAAAATATTATGTAAAGAATTTAAACATTTTGCTATTTAAAGCAGATCTGAAGTAACTTATGAAATTTCTTGATATTTATGTTACATACAGTTTGTACCATTGTATGGAAACTCATCTGCATGGAACTATGCAGTATCAAGAGAACATTCTCTTGTTGTGATCTGATTCCAGAGAACTCTGTTGTGGTGTTATGTGTGAAGGAAATATTTATTCTTGTGTCTTCTGCCTCTTTAAAGTAGATGGGTCCGTCATATTGTTTATAGAAAACAGTAGAATTTCGTATTTTTCCTGCTATTCTCTTCCTCTGATCTTCCTTTTTTTTTGTTTGGGACGGGTTTAGAAACTGTTTAATTATAATTTTTAACACTTACAGAGCAGTAAAGTTAAACAACTTTATGAAAAGTTCAGAAGAACTTGTACAGATAAAGCTTAAGATATCGATGGTGTTATAATGTTATAATATGGAATTACTAAAAGTAGATTTTGGTGGGATCATTTACAATACATTTATCTGTATGTAAATAAGATTTTAATGTATTAGTATCTTACCATTGGGATGAGATGTGCGATTTAGTGAATTAGTTTGATAGTCTCTCATATAGACTACACTGTAACTAATAGTCACAACTAATAGTTTATCAAATTTATGTTTTATCAACGTTTTTATCATGTATTTTAAAAGACTTTTTGTGTTGTCACACATTTCTGAAAGAATGAACAGTAAGTAGTTTAGAACTATCTATCCATAAAAGCAAAGAATGCAGTCAGAGGTGTTGCAACGGGTGGACAGAGTGTTGTTGTGCACCCTATAGCGTGCATGCAATAGAAAGACTAGTAAGAATAAAAACTGAGAAAAATAGTCTGACAAAATTAGAATATGAAGACAATAAACACTACAGCGTTCAATTTCTATCTCTTTCAAATTCTGAATTGGATTTTATAATTGCTTGAAGAAGGCTTATGCAGAACATTGAGTATTTTAAACAATAAAAGAGAGCAACTCTGCTCCTTTGAGAGGTATCACAGCAACAAACGAATTACGAGTAATATAGTAACAGAATTTCTAGTTTTCCGAACTTCTCTAATAATTAATGTTGCAGGCATTATGTGTGCAGAGGTTGTAAAGGGTAGCAGCATTTAATGCTGAGCTCTTCTTAAAGGCGAAGATGTGCAGTAGTTTTATGCACCTAGTTATGTTGGGTAGAGATTGTAATATGGGAAGAAAATTCCATCAGGTGTATTTAAAAGAAAAGTAAAAGCAGAAATACTGGTATACAAGCAAATTCAATAAAATCGAAGTTTAAGTGTTTAACTCGCTTAGGAAATATTTAAAACAAACAGGTACAAAAGTTAGAACTGAAGTTAAAGATAATTTTAGGATGAATTGAATTGCTAAAAATCACGCTAATCGGTAATTTATTATACCACACTATTCCTCTAACTAAACTGCGTTTATTAGTATTTACTGATAATGTTACTGAACTACATTTGAACATCAATTGAAGTCTAGAATTTAAAAGTTGGTGTCTCACATCTTGCCTGGGATATCATGAAATGTTGTGACATCACTAAACGACATTTCATACAAGTTGAGAGGATGCGAAGGCATTTCTTTCCCCTTCTACTTGCCTTGAGTCCATCAGTAAGAGACCGGTAGCTGTTACCTCTTATACCTGCACTCCCCGAAGTTATACACACAAGAAAATAAAATATTAAATAAAGTACATGAGTGGATATAAAATACAGTGACACAGATGTTTGACAATTGCATGTTTCAATATATTTTAGTGCCATTCTTACAATATTTTCAACTAATAATTCATTAAATTAAGGAATGTTAGCTTGTATTATGAAGTGACAGGGGAGTACACAGTGCAGATTGTCCCGTTGTGTATGCTTAGAGTAGCAACATTTATCTGCTGCTGTCAGTAGCTTTTTAATGTGCCAGTTGATATAAACAACAATAAAATGAAATACAAACGCTTAGTATAAACTTTCGAAATATAGATTACCGGTAAACATTTTCAATAATAAGAATTTTCACTATGTTCAAAGTCAATTAGTCAAACGTTAGTAAGATGGATAGTAGCATCTTCCCCTTCACTGATGGTAAAGAGTGTGAATAGAGGGGAAAGCCTATCAACCAAACTGAAATGGGGATTAGATACCTGATTATGTGCGCCTAATAGTTATTGATTGTGCTTGACAATAGATTTGAATCCCATGAGTAACTGATCAATTTTTCTTTGAGAATTGACTAATGTGTGATAAACATTTAAAAGGAATTTGTTTTTGTCTTTAAACTGATATTAAAAGACACTCTCATACTGCTTTTTCTTGCGGGGAAGGAAATGTTAAATTATAGCATACTAACATGTAGGCAAGCAAGAATAGGAAATTACAATATTTATAGTCCTGTTCTTAGTGCATATTTCGAATTGGGATTCTACTGAGCCAGTTAATTGTAGTTAAAGATGTACTTTTTAATTGTATTGAAAGAACGGTCCCAGATTATGAACATAATAATATACTATATAATACATATAACAAATATTTATATGGAATATAAATTTTCTTAATAGTTACAACAGTACAATTTTTTACGGTTTTTATGTAGAATGTTGGATATAAACTAAGGAACATAACGAGATGGATACCTGATTATGTGCGCCTAATAGTTATTGATTGTGCTTGACAATAGATCAGAGTTCCATGTGTTTGAGGGTGATGGTATTTTAAAATTCGTTTTGTGGGAAAGTAGTACCAGTGCTCCTATAAATTTATGGCACGTAAAGAATCCTGTTCCTCAATGAGTGTATCCCAGATAGAGTTCACTATTTCTCGCACCCATCAAAATTAATTTCTGTTAGCCACAAGTGTTGGAACATTTTTTGTGTGTATGTGTGTGTGTGTGTGTGTGTGTGTGTGTGTGTGTGTGTGTGTGTGTGCGCACGCGCGTGCGCTTTTTTTTTGTGTTTTCTCTATCGTAACTTCATTCTTCCACAATTTATATTTATTTTTACCAGCAAGAAAACAGTGGGAAGTACTGATCTTAATTAGCTCTTCAGGCCACCAGCGTAGCTCAGGTAGTAGTGCATTTGCCTACTGATCTTGAGTTGCACTCAGGCATGAGTTCAATTTCCACTTGCTGAATACCTGATTGGATTTTTTTCCGAAGTTTTCCCAAACTATTAAGGCACATGTCAGTTAATTTATGGCAAATCTTCCACCTCATCTCGCTAAATACTATCCTTCTATCACCAATTCCATCTATGCTAAATAACCCAGAAGTTGATACAGCATCGTTAAATAATAAAAGAAAAAATTAGCTCTTCACAGTAGAGAAATACATTAAATGATGTCTCCAGTCAATAAGTTTTCAGTACTGAAAAATATATATTTCATTACACACTAGAGGACATGAAGTTAGTTGCTTAAGAAATTGTCGTGTAATAAATTCAATTAATCCATATTTAATTCTTAATTTATAGGAAAAATGTTGGGCTTTAATAAGATCGATATAATTCCTTAGAAGTAAATTTTATATACGAACTAAATGTTTAATATTAATGTGTAAAATCTCCAACAAGGAATTATATACAGTTTTATTTCTCTGTTTAATTCATTTCAGTTATGAATTTCTTACAGTTCGATTTGTTTAAATGTTTACCATTGTGTTTAGTATTACTTGTAAATTACATGCTTACCAACATAATTGGGTCATAAGAAGTACTCACACATAGTACAATCAAAACCTCTAAGACTATTTTTCTCAGTCATATAGTATACAACCATGCATCTCTTCGAGTTAATCTCTGACAATGTAGTCACAAAATATGTTAATTATTACCACTATTAAAGCATGGGATATCAAAGGAAAATCTCACATTTTTTGTAAAGTAATAAACTTCATACATATTTAATTGGTTCCTTAACAATGCTGTATTAACTGCATAAGATTATTTAGCTTCGATGAATTTCGTGATGGCAAGATTGTATTTAGCGAGGTGAGTCGGATCATTCACCTTGAGGTTACCTTACATTTGCCTTGCAGTTCAGAAACCCTCGAAAAGAGCCCGACCACATCAGCCCAAGATGGATTCGAACTCATGGCCGAAAGCAGCCTCAGAGTACGAGTGCTGTCTGCTTTCTCACATTTCGTGATTATCTAGCATTGCCTAAAATCTTACAAGATATGTATAGATCTTCATGAAATAAACTTAATATATTATGTTCAGTATTACCTCCCACTCTTGAACCATCTGCTCTCTGATATTACATAAAGGCAGGCTCTCTGTGACACTCATTAATAGCAAGAGTCGTAAGGGGCCTAGAACTATATTTAAAATAACAATTTTTACGTGTCTTACAACTTAAACTTGTTAAGTTTTTGTAAATACTATACGAGTTTTTTTTACAATGTGAATAGCTTCTTTAAATTCTTAAAACACAATTTTAACCTGTGAAAGTATTAACTAGTTAAAGATGCTTTTACTTACTCATATTGGTGAAATTAGTATAAACTGTAAACAGTCAACTTCATCATCTTACATTTTGACTTCGTGGTGTACTCAATTAGACACATTTACGAATTTTCTGGAGTAAAAGTTCTCCATTATACATGTTTAAATTTGGGTCACCTCTTATACATTGTCAGGACAAACGTAATGTTTGATTATTTTATTTTTTGACGTACTCAAATTTCTTAAGAAAATTTAAATCATTAGAATTTAAATTAAAAATATTATTTTAAACTTTACAAAAGTACTGTATGTTAACTCGGAGTGGGTTCAGCTTTTAAAGCCTGATATTGTAAAGTCATTGTTGAATTACAGGCTTTAATCACATTGAATTTTCTTTGAAGTTATAATGCAACAGTGAACAACTACTTTTGGTTCAGTCCTCGAATCAGTATGTAAAATAATGGTTTTAATCAGCATATAACATACAAATTGTATTAAGTTGCGCATAAGGTAAGGTATTCTAAAAATAGTCGGATTTCACTACTGTACTGCTGGGAATAACTTTGAAAATCAGATTTTCTTTTTCTTACTTCGGGAAAATTTGCCTTCCATTCAGTCTTTTCAATGTATGATCCAATTTAACTTCCTCTTTTTTATTTTAAAAGTCATATTTAGCATTTTTAAGTTTCAGTAAATTAAGGTTCATATGTTTAACTCCAGGATATAAGAAACAGATAACTATTGAATTTTAAAAATAGGAAGCAAGAAAAAAAAAGTTAAAAGCTGGAAATCTGGATTTTTCTTATAACTATATGTTCTTGCCCGTTAGTTTAAATTTGAATTTGTAGTGTTTGTTCATATTAAAGATACTGAATAGGATTTAGATCAAAGATAAAGTTGACAAAGCTAAGATTAGGTGGTAATATTTCATTGTTGAGAATTAAATACATTATAATTATTATAACTAATTTTTTTTTTCATAAATTTTATTACTTTTATACGTAATGATTTTGTGGCGAGCCCTGTATACCTCTAATGAAGAGATTGTTGTGTTACTTTGTATAATTTAATCATATATATACCTACACTTGTATAGCATTGTATAATAATTATAAATAGCCTATAGAAATTCACTATTCCTAATATTTTGCTGCTATATTTCTCACTAAACAGATGTAATTGTGCTATTATAAAATATATTTCGTTAAATAATAGGATTTATGAAGGTCAACAATCACAGTAACAAAATGTTACAGATTGTATTAAATGATTTTGTACTAGAAATGTATTTATGTCTTCCATGTGGAATTTGTTCCCTTTGAGCATTATAACTAAACATTTCATCTATCTGCGGTTATTAGAAACATTTCACAGTTTTTAATTATGTGGGAAGATTGAAGTTGTTAGGGAACTGGTTCACAAATTGCAATTAACAGATGTCACTGATTGACTTGACCCACCTACTCTAAGGATGTCTTTCTATACTTTTTTGTTATTGAAAAATAAGTACTGTATTGGAGGTGTTGATGATGAATAACACTTGACATTTCTCGTATTTTTAGAAAGTGTTAGGGAAAATGCTTGCATTTGTTATAGTAAGTCTCGTGTAATTAGAATGGATGAAGAGTAAATAGCTTTTTTTTTAACTGTCATCTGTAATCATGGATAACACACACAAATGTATAAAAAGGTACATAATATGTCATGGATAGTGGTGTAGTCTGAGTGGATGCAAGGCATACAATGTCTAACCAAAATTTAATTATAAGGAAGTCATGCAAAACATAAAGATAGGGTAAAATTATTATTATTACTCTATAAAATGCATAAAACATTTTAGCTGAAAAGTGCTTTGCTTCAGATATAGTCTGCTGTTTTGATTGAAAATCCTTATCAAACATCTTCATACTGTGGTATAAGAAAATCAATCGTTGTTTTATATCGTTAGTTAGATATTCACAAGGAGTCTTTCTAAGCTTTGTTTTGAGATGTAAAAAGCTCATATAAGCAAATCCCAGACCATCCATTACTTCCTTCATGCAGATATAGATAGATGTAGGTGGATGTTCTGCAGAATTTTATGTAAGTCAAAATGTAGGTTTGTTGGATCTTACACTACTCTAGATGTATACTCAAAGGCAAAGTAAATTACAGTCTTATGGGTTTGTAGTTTTCGAGTTTTTTTTTTTTTATAAAGCAATAACAACTGAATATTTGAGTCTTTCTGAAAATACAACATGCTTGCTAGTTAAACACCTTTACAAACATGTTTCCTTTCCATTAGCAGAGGTGTAGAATGAAAATAAATTTTGGTAGACAGTAACATCACAGTCTAGTATATACAATCACGAATTGAATTGTGAGGGTGCTAGGAACAATAGACTGTGCCGGTACTATTCCACATTGTCTGTAATGAGGCGATATTAGCGATCCTGGTGGTTAGCAACTATCTATGAGCTTTGTGACTGTATATACTAGACTTGGTAACATGTTAAACCCAGTAGTGTAACAAAATATATATGGGCCAGTCTGTAAGAACTAATCTGTTTTCGTAAGGCTGGGGGATCATTATGCTGACCACACATTACTCTTGTACTGATTGGGAGATCGTTCACCTCTGCCAAAGCATATAGACGTGGGGTCAGCAGTCAGTTGGTCGGCCTTTGACCTTCAGGGGTTGTCACTCCATGGATTTAATTTAATAACGCGAATATAGAACAAAACTTATCTGTTTATGTAGTACTCAATGTGAGTTTTGAGTCCTGATTCTGCAATGTATATATCTATACATTAGAAATGTTGATTCGTCTCTTAAGTATATTCATTTTCAAAATATTATTATTATTTTCCAATGGCGAGAATTGACGATCAAGTCATTTTCTCTCTAGCTTCCCAGTACAAGCTAACAAGATCCTCAGTCTGTTGTGCAGTTGGTTGGGCAGAACAGAAGGTGTTGTTTGTCCATGATTTGGTGAGGGTTGTTGCACAAAACACATCTGTTGGATTGGTATATGCCTATCCTGTGAGGTAGATGGTGCATCAGGCAGTCATGTCCTGACATCAACCTAAATTTTGCTACAGCTTGCTTGTGGCCTGGGAGCAAATTTGCTGCAAAATGAGTAACAACTATAGACGTAAGAAGCATCAGTACAAGAAGAAAACTGCTTCTTAGAGCAAAAAAAAAAAAGAGGAACAACCAACATCTTGCAGTGGAATGCTGGAGTATTATCAACAGCTAAAGTAACAGAATTTTTAAAATATTTAATAACATTTCTTTTGACCATTTATTACTGTGTTGTTTCTTACAAAAGTGTAACTTCTTATTTGTAAATGATATACACATCCATTCTAGTTACGTGAACGAACTATCTAATCTTGTAAAGTGACTGCTAAGGTTAGTTGTATGTATATATGATTATGTTTTTATACCTATATGTATACCTGGAATGTATAATCTACAGTGTTAGAACATTATATTGTCCAAAACTATCTTCCATTCAGTTCCTAAGAGAAAAAAAATATTTTTAAATATATTCCAATACAAACAAAACAGTCACATAAAAGGAGAGACTTATACTCAATAGCAATTTCAGATGAAAGCCTATCTATAAAAACCTTCTTTATGTTGGTACATAGAACTTGAGTCCTTAAAGGTTAAAGAAATATATAAATATTTATGGAGTTGTATAAGATAACCTTTTATACTATTTTTTGTAATTTGTCAATTTAATTGTTTATTTTATATGAAGTTCATAGTTACAGCTCCTAGATGCTATGTTATAAAGTGTAAAAAAACATTTATTTTTCTCCCACGAGATTAAATCTGATGTATATAGAGAATTTAAACATGTGTAGAATATTACCTGTCAGAGATGTTACTGCATGACTTACGATTTGTTTTATATGATTTTAATCAAGCAGAATTGATCTCCACACGAAAATTGTTGCACTTTTTCATTTCTGTTTATAATGTGGCTTTAGAATATTATTAACCTCTTTACTATTTAATTAGATTATGCTGGCAGCTAAGGACATGAAAACCAAAGGTACTTCTAAAGAACATATTTTATGAATTCTGCAATTCCAGAGCATTACTGCAACTAGAGACTTTAAAACATCCACTGTTGAGAGTCATTTTTTCCTATTGTGGTGGTCTTCTGCTTCTTAATCCAGTGTCAGTTTAACCTTTTGATCCATGCATTCCACTGTAGGGATAACTCAATAAAACTGTAGAGCTCTTCGTCAACTTAATATGTTGCTTGTAGTACAACAAGCAGGTCCTATTTATGCATGGGTCACATCAGTCTGGCCCGAGAGCGGCAAATTCGTAGGGGCAGCAAAATTAAAACAAAAACAAAAATGAGCTGAAAATAAATTTTCGATATTTTCCTACTTCACAGATGTTTGCTTTAGATGAGATGGGCTAACCACAATTTTGTGAAGGTTGATCAACATTGCACCAGAGATGATAATTAGGATGATTAGTGGATATATGGAATACCCATTACAAAATTACACAATATAATACAATATAATATTGTTTCATTTATTCAGTCTACATGACATATCAAATACAAAGGTTAATGACACTTATTTATGTAAGTGATCATTATGTTCAATACAATTTAAAATTGGACAGCAAACGTTTTCGCCCTTCGGGCATCATCAGGGTTTACATGCAATATCTTATACATTTAGTCTCTGTTGTGAAATGAAATACAATAATAATTTAATAATAAAATGAACTGTTTAAAAGTTGACTTGTGGTAATTGTATCTAAAATAATGTACAGATATAAAATGTTATGCATAATATTGAAGAACTGTAGTTGCATTGCTATGTTGTATATAAAAATTACAAAACTGTGAACATGTTAGTGATGTTCCTCATTTAAACTTCATAATTGTTAATAAATGTTTTCTGTCGATCTTGTCTCAATGGTTCAAACTTGGACGGTGAAATGAATGTTTGAAAACGTGTATACTGCACAAGCTATCTGCTGAGATTTCATTGAGACGATTGTATGAATTGGTTTTATGACGACATGCAGTTGATCTGGTTACACTGATTTCACCGACTAACAATTATGAAGTTTAAATGAGGAACGTCACTAACATGTTCACAGTTTTATAATTTTTATATATAACATAGCAATGCAGCTACAGTTCTTCAATATTATGCATAACATTTTATATCTGTATATTATTTTAGATACAGTTACCACAAGCCAACTTTTAAACAGTTCATTTTATTATTAAATTATTATTGTATTTCATTTCACAACAGAGACTAAATGTATAAGATATTGCATGTAAAGCCTGATGATGCCCGAAGGGCGAAAACGTTCGCTATCCAATTTTAAATTGTGTTGAACATAATGATCACTTACATAAATAAGTGTCATTAACCTTTGTATTTGATATGTCATGTAGACTGAATAAATGAAACAATATTATATTGTATTATATTATATCATAACATTGACTATCTGAATATTACAATATGCTTTCTAAGTTAAAATTACACAAGTTGACATATGTAATGGTGCAGATTTTGTTGTTACAGTCATAATTCTGTATCTGGAGGATAAGATGTCTGCATTTTTTAATTATTTCAGATAAGTGTACCTGCCAGATTATTTTGGCATCAAGAAAGTAATGTTATTGTGTTAATATAAATGCAAGTATACATCTTGTTTTATCGAAAGTTATGCCACACGTTTTATGAATGGAGCATTGGTTGTTGCTGATATGCAGACTATTTACAAGCTGTTGCATAGGCAAAAATGGTAATTATTACCTTCAGTAATAGAATACACAGAGTGGAAGTAATATAACCCTGCAGATTTTAACAGCTCATTCCTTGGATAGAGTACAACAACAAATTCTCATACCATATGAATACTTCTCTCAGAAAAAAATAACCTTTTATTCAATAAGTACTATCTGTACGATTCTGATTTTTACTCTTATCATTAGAGAACCTAATAAAGAATGATTTATCCCTTTACTGTTTTTAAATAAAATGAATGTCTTTTCTTTTTTGCAGATTTAAATAAAGAGATTTAACGTTTATCATTATTTCCTACCATTAAGAAGTCTGGCAACCTACTTTGACTAAGGGACAGAATGCTGCCATTCAGATTGACTGTGTGTGTGTGTGTGTGTTTTCATAGGTGAGCCAATGATACACTGTTGCCAAACTACAGACTTTCAGTCTAATTTTCTAATTAACGATGCACTTAATTACAAAACGTATAATAGATTTTATGCTCGACCATGCCGAAATGTAGTAATTATACACCTGGTAGCAGTCCTTTAATGCATGTCATTAAAGTACACCTACTCATTAAAGTACAGGTGTTCAGCCAATGACAACTCAGCTTACACGTGTTCAGCCAATGACAAGTCAGCTTTGTACTGTTATAAAACCGCAAGTATCGATTATTCTCGGATATGCAATCGAAAGAGAATTAGTGAAAAGTCACGGAGGCTGGAAATCCAATACTGTCGCAGAAGGTTATGTTCTGTTACTATAATAATTAGCGTTAATTGTAAATAATATTCAAATAAATTCAATTTGTCTTCTCGTTTTTCAATGTCGAATTCAATAATCAAGGTTATATCAAGTTTAACGGGATTACATCAAGGTCAATGACATTATTGTTCCTCGGAAAAAATCAATACATTCGCGTCTGCGCACATCTCACAATTCACGATCTAGAACAAGGTCACTTCCGATCTTGTCAGATACAAATAAAATGTATACATCTGAATAATTTCAAGTTAGAAATATGGTCGAGCATAAAAAGTCGTATGAAACTCGCCTATAATGGTAATTAAGAAGCGAGTATGGATGTTTATGAAACGAGCACAAGCTAGGCTCGTTGCATAATGTACTATTTTAATTTATTTTGATGTATTCTGTTACTCTCTTCAATAGGCAGAGGTATATCACTCCCACTCTGTATATTTTCACATTTGGTGATTACATAACATTTTACAACACTGTTCTGTATTATTTTGGCTTTGATTTCAGATTATTTCATGTTCTTATTGCAGTATTTCTCTTGTCTTGTCTTCTTGGTTGTTGCTGCTTTGCTACAGATGTTGTGGTTATCAGAGTGTAATCTTTTTTTACTCTCTTTTTCATCTTCTTCTGAACAAGTTTGTTTAAACAGGTTGGTTAAGTATATATTAGAGCAAGAGACTATTTATGCTACATACTTGAGTCGACCTGGTTGGAGATGTTGGTATAGCGCTGGCCTTCTATGCCCAAGGTTGCGGGTTCGGTCCCGGGCCAGGTCGATGGCATTTAAGTGTGCTTAAATGCCACAGGCTCATGGCAGTAGATTTAGTGGCATGTAAAAGAACTCCTGCGGGACAAAATTCCGGCACATCTGGCGATATAACCTGTGCAGTTGCGAGCGTCGTTAAATAAAACATAACATTACATACTTGAGTTTTAACTACTTCAGCACATCCTCTGATTAGTTCAGTGAAGATTATGGCCCTGTCATTAGAATCACATATCCTGAAATACTCGAGACCAGAATTTTAAAATAATAATACAGATTCCAGCAGCTATTGTTTTTATTTATCCTCAAACGAAATTTTTAGCACTAATTATTTAAAATTGTGTGTTTGTGTGCCCTAATTAGGGCTGAAAATAGAACTCCGTAGCAGAGATGCAACTATTATGGATTTTCCGTAGTTATTATGAGTTTTCTCCTACTGTTATGGCATTTCAGTCAAAGGGAAAAATATTATGGAAAAACAAAATTATATATTTCGTCTGGAAAGAGAAGAAAAAAATGTGTGAAGAAAAATGTTTCAAATTCATCTCTCTAATATTTTATTCAAATATTCCCAAATTTGATTGATAAAGGTTAACGTGACAGACTTGAAGAGAAATTTCCATCTTACTAGTAAATGGATCTAGAATAGATACAAATAGGACCAAAATCAGATTTCAATGAAAGTGAGTATAAAACATTAAGTAAAGTTGCTTTTACAGTATTAAGTGTGCCTCACAGTTACTCTCCTACAGAAAGAGTATTCAGTGTTGTGAGAAAGAATCAGGCAGAATTCAGGCCTGCATCACAAAGTGATGCACGGGGTGTGTATATATGTGTGTGTGTGTGTGTGCGTGCTTCCCCCCCCCCCCCCCCAGAAGGAAGGGCGCAACAGTACAGGATTATCCATTTGAAAAGTTGGCACCTCTGCCATAGTGTGAATGTTTTTTAAAGCTAATGATGATAAATGCTGTATTGCCCAAAGATAATGATAAAACTAAACAGGAGAGAATGAGGAGTAGGATGGGGGTGTAATTTAAAAAGCTGCTACTGAATTTTTTAGATGATTTAGTTCTGTCACTGTGGCCTCATTGTAGAATACTTTTCTTTCTGACCTATTCTTAATTATTGTGTAACATGAGAATGTGGTGATGGTGTAACATGAAGAGCTCCTTCTCCTTCTGAATTTTGTAATGGTTCGGAACTATTAATGCTACGAACTCTTTTGTTTCTATTCTATCCTACTCTTTTTTGTTTAACATGTGTCTTTTCAGTATTTGTGTTATATCATTTGGTTCTAAGTTATACTGTATATATTTTTACCTTCCTCTCCCAGAATATTGTTTTTATGGCAATTTTTCTTTTAATCGTAAAACTGGGTATTGAGTTTCTACTCATTATCTCTTCCTAATAGAATATCACTCTTTCCTTCCCTCCTCAAAGAAAAAGAAAAAATAACGCATGTTTAATATATACTGTATAATACACATTACTAAAAGGTGATAGTGATTTTTTTTCATTATGTTACGAGTAAATTATTGTTAATCCATATAAAAGCAAACAAATCTTATAATTTATAAACGTAGTTAAAATGATAAGGTAATGGATTAGGTCAGCAGGATGATTAAAATCGCCAGTTAGACAGGATTGAAATTTTATATTAAACTCCCTTGATTACTTACTGTTATTGCATGACTATTAAGATTGAACAGAAATACCTAAAATGACTGTAAATGATAATTGTTATTGTTTTTATTTTTTTATTATTGTATGTAATTTAGATGACAGATTTCGTTAATTATGTACGATCTCACACACACTTTATTTTATATTGTGAGATTTGAAGCCAAAGTTCTGAATACGTAATATATTCACAAATTTGCTTCATTTATATTTTTGCCTTGAAGATGTTACTTAGAAGAAATTAAATATATTTTTTTACTGTTATTTTTTGTTTGTTTCATTTATAAACTCCAATGCTTTACGTGATCAGAAGTTACTTACAGCCAAGTAGTTTTAATTTTAGTTGTTAGAAGCTGTAACTATGACTCTAAATATCGCAGAAAGAGACTGTTTCTTCATGTTATGAAAGACATAAAATTATTGTATGTCACGAGAATGAACTCTGCTAACCCAAGACTTGCTTGAAAATGTGCTTATTCTTGACTCTTTTTAAGACAGAAAAATAATCATGGCTTTAAGTCTGAGGGGAAAAGATTAGTAGTACCAGCTAATTGACTTCAAGTTAATAAGCCAAAAAGTAGTAACAAATTTGAACAAGATCTCCTGCATTGTATCTGATTGAATGCATGTCTTTGTACTGTATATAAATTTATTGCAAACATACAATAATGACTCAATGCAATCGTGGACTGCCAACAATGGACAGAGGAAATACAAAAGCATAGAAGTTATATATTAATTTAATTTTCTTTTTAACAGGACGATAGAGAAGTTGAAGATAAGATTACAAAGTTTATGAAATTTTTGTAGTAGATATGGTGGAGAAAGTCTTAATGTTTTCATTGATCATGATAAAGATGCTGACGAAGCAGGACAATGGATCCATGAAGGACAGGTTCATACACTTTTCATTGAGTATCGGTAGCTAAAATTGCAGAAACATTGTTGTCAGAAGACTTGTCTGACAGTGAAAGCTGTCTTTCCTTTTTGTTAGAAAGAAGTCTTGACAATTAAAATAACCTTTTTGCTTCGACAGTGTTTTGTGCTTTAAATGGACTGGATGAAAAATTCGCTGCTTAAAACGCAATGGGCATTTCGAACAAAATTCAGTGTGTGCAATATTTCAACCAAGCCAACAATTTTGTTTATAGTGAAAAAGCTGGAGACAACTGGCTCGCTTCTTAGCGAGAGTGAAAAACATAGACCTGCAATGCCTCAAGCTTGGGTGGACGATGTTCGATGAAATTTATTGAACTCACCATAGAAATTGTTGCGCTGATTAAGGCAAGAGACAGGCTAGTCATATAGCACAGGCTAGTCATATAGCACATATCACAGAGAGGAATAAAAAAATACCGTTTACGAGCTTACATGTGCATGTAATGCAGGGGTGGAAGGAACCAGACTTGCAAAAATGAGTGTGTTATTGCCATAACACGCCGTCAAAATTAATACTGGATGTTTGCAATGTTACGGCGAACTAACCACTACATACTTTCTGCAAATAATAAATAGGCATTATGAATATCAACAATGGATGACATTCGTGCCAGGGATACCAATATAAATTCTCCCAGAACCACAGAGATCATAATATTCAATTTTATGTTTATGTTAATATTTATAATAATAATCATATACAGGTTAGGATTGAAAACAAATATTGAGAATGGAAACGAATAAATCAAGGAGTGAGACAGGGTTGTAGTTTATCTCCTCTATTATTTATAATATACATCAATCACATTATTAAGGAATGGAGATTGAAACCACATGGAAGTATACCGATAAGTCGTTTGTCCCAAATAGATACTTTATTATTTGCTGATGATATTGTGTTTATGGCAACTTCAGAACATAATTTACAACTATATATTATTATATTGTACCGAAGTACATATAATATTTCCATGCAGATATTCTGCGTCATCATACGATGAAAGAGTAATGGAACGGAGAAAAATTCTCTCCGGCGCCGGGATTTGAACCCGGGTTTTCAGCTCTATGTGCTGACACTTTATCCACTAAGCCATTACTCTTTCATCGTATGATGACGCAGAATATCTGCATGGAAATATCATATGTACTTCGGTACAATATAATAATATATATGATATGCGTAAATCACTTCGTGATTTAAGACGGCGCTTATTCCGTCGGATCCCGGCCAACTAGTCACTCATTACAAGTGCACCTCGGCACATGTGTGGACTTCGGTCCTAGGTTCATAGATATCTATGACGTAGTGCAGAGGGCGGCCACTAGAGGGAACCCAAGAGTTGGAACTTAAAACTGAGACGATTCTTCTGATGCCAGGGTGGAATCCGGTGTGGCTTAGTGGATAAAGCGTCAGCACGTAGAGCTGAAAACCCGGGTTCAAATCCCGGCGCCGGAGAGAATTTTTCTCCGTTCCATTACTCTTTCATCGTATAATTTACAACGTTTGGTTTACAACTTTAATCAAATGGCAGAAAGTTTCAATATGGAAATTTCAACTGACAAATCTAAAGTGATGGCTTTTTTAGGAAAGGAACCAGTCCGTAGCAAAATATGCATCAATAATAAGATCATCAAACAAGTCAAAAAATTTTAATTATCTCGGTTACCAAATTTCATATGAAGAAGAAAAGGATTTGAATGAGAAAATTATTAAATTCAACAGAGCAATGGGGATAATTAATCAGATATTCAAACCAACCTTAGTACAAAAACACATGCGCATCAGAATTTATAAAACATTGGCCAGACCTATACTCTGTTTTGGTAGTGAAGCTTGGACGATTCGTAATATTGATTCACAAAGATTAACAGCGGCAGAAATGAGATTTATGCGTCATACAGCGGGATACATGAGAATGGATCACATTAAACATTTTGACATTATGAAAGAACTGCAGATTGAACCGATTACAGAATACCTACAGAAATACAGACAAAACTGGAGATCACATGTCATCACAATGCCTCGTTCTAGAATTCCACGCCAAAGTTTAAATTACCATCCTGTGAGCAAGAGATCCTTGGGCAGATCGTTCCAGCGTTGGCAAGAGACCGTAACGGGCCACTAGGCCCAATACATGCAAGGATGATGATGTTTATACTAACTCTCAAAGAGAACTTGTAACTCATTAAAATTATAAAGATTTATATGGATTGCCCTGTATTTGGAATTTAAATCCACTTATTCTTTTCGTTTAAAGAGAGCAATATAAGAAAGTAAATAATGCACATTTTGGGATAGTCATGGGTTATCAGAATATTGTCACGTTGTGTACAGTGTTCATAGTTGTCTTTGCATTCATAGTGTAGTTCCTTGACCATAGGCCTAATAAAAGAACCTGATTACCTCTTTATTCTAGCTCTGAAATCGAGTCATGGGTTTTTTGATTGCGTGTGTCTATGCATGAAAGAAATATGTTTGGTTGTTGCTTAACATCGCTGAAAAGACATTTTCTTATTCATATGTTCTTAAAAGGCAGTGACATTATGAGTTGTAACACATTGTAACATGTATGTATTAATGTATTAATGAGAACTTTTCCTCACTCTACAATTTCCGTCTGAAGTCTATCGAAACCTTGCCCCATACAATGATGATAAATGCCTTTTGCTATAGATAACACTTTTCATTTGTACATAACATTGTTTTCACTCACCAGCAGCTTTAACGTGGTGTAAGAGGAGGTGGGAATAGGGATTAACAGGGTCCCTTCTTAACATTTTGACATGCAAATGAATATGTATTTGTTGTGAGGAAACATTGAATCCTATTATTGTTTCCAAGTATTAATCCAAATAGCCTGTTAGAAAAAAAAAAATGTTCAATTTATGTGAATATGTGTTTATGTGTGCTCCATTACTAATTGGTTGTGGTGCATTCATTTCTTCTATTTGTGTATGTATGTATAGTATTTGTAATATGCGTTTTCTTGTTCAGTAGTTTATACTTTAAGAAATTGGCAGTATTACATTGTACAGAAGATATTTATTATTGTATGTTTCTGATTTTCTGAGATGTGTTTTAATTTTAAAATGTACATTACTAAGACATTTTCACAGTTTATCACTTGAATTAATCCTTGCAATCGTTTATTTAATGACCTATATGAACTATGAGGTTATCTGAAATGTGATGGCAATATGGAGACTGAGGATATGCCATAAAATTACCTGATGTTCGCCTAATACAGGATGTATCAAAACACCTGATGGTTTTTCAACTATAATAACTTCCATCTGAATTATGCTGTCATAGCCTACTGACTGTTGCAGTATTATGTACTATCTGGGGTTTAGTTCAGTTGGAGCATTGATACCAACTGCAGTTTTATGCATAAAGTGCACTTCGTTCCAGTACCTTGTTACTGTGGATATCAAAATAGCATGAAGAAGTAGTATCTGCAGAGGATACTAAATCATCAGGATATCCATGTTTGGCTCGTATACTGGAAAATATGGGAGAGTGCGGGAAACTATTCTTCATAGTCCAAAAAAATCAGCTCGACAACATGCTGTCACCCTTCGTTTGCATGACATTAGTGTTCATCGAATACTGCACAAAAATTTAAACTTCTACCCTTACAAGATTCAAATGACACGAGAATTTATGGAGCAAGATAAGGTGATCTGACTTCGGTTTCCTAATGAATTTTTTAACTTGGTGAACAGCAGTCACAACATAGTGAAATGTTGCTGATGTCAGACAAAACCACTTCCATATGTGTGGTTATGCTGATAACCAGAATTATCTTTATAGGGCCCCGAATAACCCTCAAGTACTGCATCAACGTCTCCTATACAGTGAAAAGGTGATGATATGGTGTGACATTATTGGTCCTTGTTTCTTTGAGAATAGGGAAGGACAAATAGTCACTTTATGGTTATCAATATAATTTCATGCTGAAAACGTTCCTACAAAATACCTTATGTCCTCATCAACATGATTGGTGGTTCAGCAAGATGGAGCAGCCACTAGTCAGCTAGAATCTCCATGGCCATCCCCAGAAGGTTGTTTCCGGGGAGACTCCACGATTTAGGAAATGACCCCCTCACTCACCTGATTTGAGCATGCCTATTTCCTTTAGGATTACCTCAAAAGCAAAGTTCATGAAATGTTCCCTCATATAATTCTTCATTGAGGGAAAGAATTTGGAAGTGTATTAAGGGAATTGCTAGCGATAGTATATTGATGACAACAGAGGTGATTTACCAAGTATCACATTAAAAAGTAATGTTACCATATGGATTTGCATAGTCTTTGTAAAAAGTATGTGTAATGGAATACATATTTATACTTTTCATTAATATTATATTTCTTGGTAAAAACTGTCAGGTATTTTTGATGCATCCAATCAGGTAATCATCCCAAGCAGGATTCAAACCCATCCCCAAGCACATCCGTGGATCACGAAACCAGCTCATTATCTTTGGGCTACACAGATGACTAATGTAGTTTTATTAGCCAATTTGGTTATTTTGCATTGATCCTATTGTTTACTACTGCTACTATTATTATTATTATTATTATTATTATTATTATTATTATTATTAATTCATTTTGATTATGAATGCAATTTAAACTCTTAGGACTTTTAAAATATGTCTGTAATTCAAGTACTGATAGTTTTCGAATAAAATATGAAATGCTCTTAACTTGAAATGCCCTGCTCTTAATTCGATGTAAGACAGAGTTGTAAGCCGTCATTGAATTACTCTGACAACTTATTGTTCATCATCACACTTCTGCACAATGTAATGTCAGTCATAACTTTTTGTAAATACTGTAGACTTTGTAAATTGTGTTGTGTCAGTGTATTATTGACATTAAGTGTGTAAGTGCATTCTGTGGATTTGGTAATACCAGTGTTGGTATTTAACTTACAGAATTCCTTTTTTTTATCAGAGATAATTTCTGTTAAGCATTCATCATTTCTTTATATCTCTCTGATGGTGATAGAGATGATGGGCTTTCAATTTGGAAAGTGATGATATTAGTTTAAAATAATAAGTAAAATTGCATTAATAACTCAATTCCATTATACAGTTCAGTGAATACTGTAAATGATGAGACTGATTTTCTTCTGCGTATGGTTTTAATTGTAACTGTTGAGATTATCATAATAGATACTTTCTTATTCATTCATCCATCCATCATAGTGTTCTGCCCAAAGGCAGGTCTTTCACTGCAAACCCAGTTTTCTCCAGTCTTTCCTATTTCCTGTCTTCCTTTTAGTCTCCACATATGATCCATATATCTTAATGTCGTGTAACATCTGACATCTTCTTTTGCCTCGAACTCTTCTCCCGTTCACCATTTCTTCCATTGCATCCTTCAGTAGGCAGTTTCTTCTCAGCCAGTGACCCAACCAATTCCTTTTTCTCTTCCTGATCAGTTTCAGTATTATTCTTTCTTCACTCGCTCTTTCCAACACAGTATCGTTTCTTATGATCTTTCTTCGATATGATATTATAATGATAATGATATTTATTGTGAACAGCATCAGTATCAGTTATGGTGTACCTTCACTTTGCCATAATATATATATTTCTTTGAAGATGAATAAATTATGAATGACATGTATTTATTTTACATTTCAGTCTGTAAATAATAATTGCTGTTGTTATTATAACGGAAGTAGTGATCAGTAGGTAATGAATATGTTGATATGGTTACAGAAGCTCAATTTAATGTAATTTACATTTGGTGTTTTGAGATAAGTAGGCTATTGATTGCTACAGTTTGATAACTGTCGATAGTAGATTATCACATTGTTAAAATTAATGAATTAATAAAGGATTTCCTTAATTCCTTCAGTGTCTGTAGGATTGAACTCTAGTTCGAAAAATTTAGAACTATAGACTATTTTGTGGAAGTTTTCATAAGCATAGTTGTGATGGAACAGACATTTTATTTTAACTTTCCTTTCTGCAGATGAAACTGATAATGCAGAACAAGTATCTTTGTGGAATGTACTCTGAAAAACTTTAGTTACAGTTAGTCTGAAAGTAGGTGGAGTGTATTTATTTAAGAATTGGAAAGGATGAATAAAGTGCAAATACTAGGTGTCTGGATGAAGGATATCCAAAATATAAAAAAAAATCTCTGAAAGTAATTATTATATTTACTTTCAATTTGTACCATTGCGAAGGGAATCTCTCATGGCGAAGTGTATCAACATCGGTTAAAAACGCAGTAATTGTAGATTATGAAACGACGGTTAAACAGTAACAGTGGTTAAAATGTAATTTGTGTGCACCATTCATAATCACAGATTACTTAAACATGGCTAGCTGACACTGCATTTAACCAGAGTAAAGTCTATGCTGGTGTACTGTTTCTACAAAATGACTAAAGGAAAGCATCCATACCGCTGCAAAGATAATAGTCAACGTCTAAAAATGACTGTGCTCACTCCGTTCTACATCGAAATGAATGTGTCCTACATTTTCGCTTTGCATTTGTTTGCCTTTGGGCGCTGTTATATTTGTGAGTTGCATTTCTTTGCTGTTAGGTTAAAATCGTACAAAATAGAAAATTGAATACAAAAATGATTATATCCCAATGTGTGGTTGAAGTGTCGCTAGACTTAATTACTAGAATTTAAATATAGCCTATTATATAAAAAGATGGAATATCTATAAAGGAAAAGGATGCAGAAGATTAATAGGAATGTGTATACGATCAAGACCTCATTTACACCAGGGAACTGTTCATTATCCTAAGATCCATAAATAACCTTTCTTTGTTCAGCCAGTGACATAGAGAAAGAGACATTCGAGTATTCCCTCTTAAAATACAGAAAATAACTGTTACATAGAATCGTAATATAAGCAGCCGAACCACAGGAGAAATATGACTTTTTTTGTTATTTCAAGTGAACCGTTTGTAGATTTTGATAAACGAAATCCCTCCTGAAATTTTCTGTCACCTAATTCCTCGTAAGAATTCTCTCTTTCCACTAAAGAAACTTCACGCTCACGCTCTATCCAAGTAATTCAAGTACTGTATAATAATAATCGTCTTCGAAATAAACATCTGTGGCTCTGGCCGCCATTTTGCTTTACTTGCTCTACTAATCACTGGTTATCTCTTTTAACCACTCGTATATGGCCGGTTAGAGATTACTGTGGTTAACCTCCTATTTAAGTCGTAACCAAGGTCGATCCACTGTAAAAATGCTTAACCAGAGGTTAGGTGACAATTTTAACCGGTGGTTACACTAACCGACGTTGATGCACGTGGGCATCAGAGTTTTATGCATATCCAACTCAAGCACATGCACCAGCTGATGACCTTGGATGAGCTCAGTAAACAGTTTCAGTGCTGCACTACAAGGTTGTATGCATCCTATGGCTATCCCAATCTGTTACAACAGTACACCATTGTTTTAGAATGCAATATGGACATGAATCACAATGTAGATTCTCATCCAGTTACGGAACAACAGAAGACAGACAACAAACAACAAGAAATGTTTTTTTTTACACTGTATATATAATTTTAGTCTGAAGTTTTCAGAGTAACATTGTTCAATGATACTAATTTTGGGAAATTTGTAATGTCATTATTAACTATGCACTGCCATTTAAGAAGGCTTTTTATTTGCTCACTGATTAAGATTGCTGCATTGCAGTTATGTCTAAACTGTGTTATTGAATTCTTACAAATCCCTTGAGTGTTTTGATATTATTTTACCGATGATAATATGACGAGGAATAACTTGAATAAGATGACTGTTACATTTCACTATGTAATGAAATTTCTTTGGAAAACTTCCTAAAATTCTGCTGTAAATATTTGCAATATTCTTTCATTTTCACATTACAATACAATTTTTTAAATATTTCCTTCCTTAATGTATATTTTTTGTAGGAGAGTTTTAACATAAGTTACGTAAAATGGTATTGATACTATTTTAATCTCATTATATGTAATTCTTGTAAATACATCCTGCATAAACATCTCACAGAAGCTTTTTTTGTTTCGAAAGAGGTCATAGATTTTACTTTTAATTTGATAACCAATATACTAAAAATGTAACGCGTTATTACTATTAGAAACATTCTGACTTACGTTTTAAAATATATTTTCTTTCCTTGGATTGGTGTATTAATATTATATTATTTGAAGCCCTCCATCTCTATCACTACTTACTTTTGAGTGGGGAACACTGAACCCAATGGAAAAAATGACACTACTCAAATAAAATAACCTGCAGTAAAGTGAAAGGTGACATCTCAGTTGTTTTGGCAAGACTTCGGTTGGTTGAAATTATGATATTTATAAAGATACGCGACATTTATTGACCTGGTATAAAATAATGAAGGTGTGAAATATTTATTTCTTGAGAGATTGTGTATAATAATTAGCTGCTTTCAGGTATTTTAGAAAAAAAGAAAAAAAAAAGAAATGCTTTTCTTTATTTAAAGAGAATACTTTTGATAAGGAAAGGTACTTTCCATTTTATATAAAGTGTTTAAAATTTGAGTGTTAAGTTGACACTGTTTGCTTGTCTGGCTGCAGCTTTATATGAAGTAAGTGCAAACATTTCTTGTCTAGAAAATCTAAGAAGTTTGATTTATGTGGTTGTTACTTGACAGATAAGAGAGAATTTGTCATAGGAATTCCTCAGTGTCTGCATACTGGATTAGTAAACAGCACTGCCATTTGATGATAGATAATTAAAGAATTTATTAAGTGCAACCACGATGACTAAGTTGTACAATTGAGGGGCTTAGAACAAAAAGCAGGTAAATGACGGAAACCTAGTTTTGAGGAAATTACAGTTAAAGTTCTACTTGCAGTGAAATATTATACACTAGTTTGGTGAAATGATGCCCATATAGCAGCACTGCACAGTGTGATCACTTACCTGATTTTATCCCAAAGAAACATCCTTTTGGGCTATCACAACATGCACTTACCTCATTTTTTAATAATGTCACTTACCTGCTTTTTGTTCTAAGCCCCTCAATTAGAGTAAACTTATTATCTGTTTTGTCAATTAACATTTCTCTTTAATCTGTTCTGTTTATGTAATCTTTAAGTAATATATTTTCATTTATATTATGAGTGTCTTGTAATAATGTAGGTTAGTCATGTAGGTTATGTTTGCACTTACAAATAGTAACGTTGCATGCCAAAGGATATTATTGTGTTGGTTGCAGAAATTATAGTACACTTCTCTTCAGGAGTTACATACAAAATAATCAGCTCAAAATAAAATACTCTTAAGGCATATTTAGATGAGCGATATCAAAAACACGTCACATTTGTATTTTCAATACATAATTAATCTAGAAAACTACATTAATGACATTATATTAGTGGTAATGACAGATTCAAGATGTGCTTTCATTATCATTTACTTGTCAGCACAGTTGGCAATGCTGCTGTGGGGAGAGTGTGTTCAGACAGCCATGTTATTAAGTAATGAAGTAGTACAAAGGTTGCTTCATATAATGTATTCAGATTTCTAGAACTGAGTTCACAGTTCAGAACATCGGAATCCTTGTTAATGCTGACATATATCACAGATTTCATGTGATAGCAAATTTTGGTTTCCATTACAAGGATATTTGAAGAACTGTATTGGTCAAACGCGTTGTTATGGACTAGTCAGATTTCAGACTCCATCAGAGGTTTTTTTTTTGTGTCAGCTCAATGTCCAGAATGGTTTTGGGTCCAACTATGCCCGCTAAACAGTGGATACTGGGTCACCTTTCTCGTTGGGTAACACAGCTGGATATAAAGCTGACGACCATTCATTCCGTCTAATGTTGGAGTAACAATAGATCTCCGTGGCTAGATGCATAGTCATCAGTAGCAACTATTTTTATTAACAAGATGGTATTCTTTTAAACTAAACTGAAAAAAAAAAAACGAGATATCTTGAGATGAAAAAAATTTATGTGGAAATACTTATTTCAGCTTGAAGACTGGCATGTATATATTTTAAGAAAGTAATTTAAATCCAATTTTGATTATTTTTAGTATTCAGATTTTAGAAGTAATTTTTGTGTAAATAATTTTATATTAAATGCTAGTAATTTCTTGATTTAAGAAGTTTGATTTTGTAAAGCATTAACCATAGTAATGGAACTGTTATATTAAGACTAAGGTTTCACTTTTATTTGTAGACTTGAAAATCGTTACTTATGAAAGTGTGTTAGACAATTACTAATGTGCTATATTTATCCAAAATTTCAGACATTTTGCATGTTACATACCTCGTATTAAAGTAAATATAAGTATGTTTTTACTTTATCATTGTGGAAATTATAAAAATAAGATACCGTAATACTGAAAAACGTGATATTGAGATTTTGACAGAAATGTTTTCAACATCTTTGATAAGTACCAGAAAGTGATTCTTACATTTTTCTTGCACTGTTTGACTAACGATACAAAATATTGGGTTTTACACACTGTTACAGATGTACCGTAGAAACATTTAATATGTATAATGAAAGGATCTGTAACTTGCTTGGATGTATTACCTCAATCATTCTCCTAGAAGAATTGAATAGATAAGTTCTTTTCTTTTCCGATATGAGTCCCAAAATATAGGATGCTGCAATATCTGTGATACGGTGCAAAAACTGAAAAATTTCTAACCACATTGGACATCATGAAGTCTCAAATCTTAAGTGAATACATTAACAAAGCCTGTACTATTATAAATTCGGCTTCAGGACTTAAATCATTGTAAAATTGCTTATATCGGGTGAACAAAGCTTTGTTGTACCATTATGCAGCAATTTTCGACCAATGGTTACACTATTACATACCAGGTTATGGAGCCAGCTATGTATTAAAGCCTCAATAAAACGTGAAGTCATTTTTACGAATATAGACGTCAAATGCAATTTTACAGTATTCAGTATATGTATTCATTCTTTCATAGTGTTCTGCCCAAGGGCAGATCTTTTAATGCAAATCCAACTTTCTCCAATCTTTCCTATTTGCTGCCTTCCTCTTTGTGTGCACATATGATTCATATATCTTAATGTCTTCTATCATCTGATATCTTCTTCTGCCCCAAATTCTTCTCTCATTCACCATTCTTTCCAGTGCATACTTCAGTAGAAAGTTTCTTCTCAGCCAGTGACCCAATCAGTTCATTTTACTCTTCCTGATGAGTTTCAGCATCATTCTTTCTTCATCCACTCTTTCCAACACAGCTTTATTTTTTATTCTGTCTGTCCACTTCACACAGCCAACTCTAGTAATATGCCAGTACATGAATTGCACTACACTTTTTGTGCAAGAGAATACCTTTAGTTGAGCCAGTTGTATGTTTAGTGATTAAATGTAAATACACGAATGTAAGAAACATACAGAAGCACAGCCATGACCTTGGTTTTGGACGAAGCCTGCCTGCTATTTCAGTTATGATGCGTAGTGGTATAGCAAGACTTTGCTTGTCCAGTATATCATTTTCAGGTTACAAGATTACAGTTCTATATAACATTCAATCAGCAATGGCGATAGATTGGATTTTTATTTTTTTTAACAAATTGAAGATCATAATGTGAATAATTTTAAACAACATTTTTAAAATACCACATAATGGCAGTTGTCTCTCATACTCGATTTCATTGTCTACAACTTTAACTCAAAAAATGACTTAATTTTTCCTCCACTTGCCGCTGATTTTCTATTTTATATTCATTTTTACTAATTATTATATAAAATATACCATAGAGCTTCGAGCATTGTCATTACATTCCACTGAACTGTAATGTTTATTGAAATGACGATAAATGTTTTAATGGCTGAATCATCTTACTTCTTGAAACAGCAGTTTTCAAGGCTTCATTCTTTCATAACGTTCTGTCTTTACTCTGGATTATGCGATTTTTAACCATCTAGGAGAAATGTACTGGTACATGGATCAACAAAATTATGGTTAATAGAAATTACTATAGTTGATGACGGTAAACGAAGCTCCGCTGTATTATTTTTCTACATTATTATGACAGTTTATTTAAATTATTTTTCCTGAGAAATAGTGGCTCTTACCATCTTGATTGAATCGTTTTCAGATAAGAGATGTAATTTTATAAATATCTATTCCTTACTGCAGGAATGTTATTGAATATATTATTATTATTAGTGATTATTGACAATAATATACTTACTTTGATATGATATTTGAAGTAAATTTAGGTATATTAATGTAAGAAGATGAATAAGAAATTAATTTTGTGTACGTTTGCTTAAGAAAGGAATGCACAATTGTTAGAAGACACTTAAGGCACACAAGATAGAATTTTATTTTAAATACGTATTACTTCCTTGCACACGAGAGTTAATAATGATATTGATGCAGGATTAGTACCTGTACTTTCCAACAGATGCGAGTCTGAACTGTGAACTTAAAATATATACTAGTTCACATAATAACAACTTGTACAGCATGATAGAATAAGCTAACATTGATTTATATATATAAACTACCTACTGATATCAGTATTTTTATCCCAGTTTGTGGGTTTTTCCAGTAATTTGTGCATTGGTATAAAGCCAAATCACATTATATGTGAATGCTGAGGCTTTCTGCCTCATTGTGATGTTCCCTAACAATCATTGATGTTTTTGTATCTTGAAATTCAATATTGTAATTAAAGGCCTCTGAACTCTGCAATGCTAGCAAAGTAGACACGTGTTAATACTAGGAGAAGGTTAATATCCTCCTTACAGCTGTTTGTAAGAGTAATAATCTCTTTCAAACTGTTGAAATTTAAAATTAGAGTGATCTGAATAATTATATTTATGTCATAAAGACTTTAGGAATTTAGAGAGAAATAAGAAATTGAATAATTAGAGCTAGTGATCGTAACTTCAACAAAGGATGTCTATGCTGGTATGACAGAGCTAGGAGCAGCCTTAACATCAGATATTACCAAGTAGCTAGTAAGTACTCATGCATTCATTGTATCAGTCATATGTTAAGACATAACTAATCTTACTGACCTGCTGTAGGCCTAGAGAAGTAACAGATCATGTAACAAGCTCAGAGATTAAATATTAATTTTATCTTTTAGATCATGTTATAAAGGAAGATTTTATGCATAATACATATACCGTCACATTGCATCGCCAGTGTTTTTACTTTTCCTGCTGCCCTCTGCCTCCTGTTCCTTCAGTCTTCTCATCTTCAGATGAAGATTGTGGCCGGCACACATTTTTCAGCATTACTGAAGAATGTCATTTATACATTTCATATATAATAGGCTATATTAATAACTTTTATGCTCGACCATGCCGAAATGTAATTATACACCTGGTAGTAGCCCTTTAATGCACCTCATTAAAGTACACCTATTCATTATACTTCAGTTGTTCAGCCAATGACAAAACACCATGGTACCATTATAAAGCCGCAAGTATCGATTATTCTCGGATATGCAATCGAAAGACAATTAACGAAACGTCACGGAGGCTGGAAATCCAATACTGTCGCAGAAGGTTATGTTCTGTTACTATAATAATTAGCGTTAATTGTAAATAATATTCAAATAAATTCAATTTGTCACCTCGTTTTTCAATTCTAAATCAATTTCCAGGTTATATCAATATTGTTCACGTTATTCTCTAGATTATATCAAGGTCAATGACATTCGTCCCTCGGAAAAAATCAATACCTTCAATAAATTCATTCATGATAGTAGAAGAGAAACAATTCTCCTTAATAGATTTACAATCTATCACCTATTTAATCTCAGCCATTCTACTAACTTTGCAACGATGAATATTCCCGTCTGCGCACATCTCACAATTTAGAAGGTCACTTCCGCTCTTCACTTACATAACCGTAACATGAATACTTATGAATAATTTCAAGTTAGAAACATGGTCGAGCATAAAAAGTCGTATGAAACCTGCCTATAATGGTAATTAAGACGCTCGTATGAAAATTATGAAACTCTCTTGCGCTCGTTTCATAAACAAACATACTCGCGTCTTAATTACTACTATTATAGGCTCGTTGCATAATGTACTAGTTGAGAATCTAGTTTATTCATGAAATCATGTTGTTTGTTTAGTAATGTAATAGATTTATAGTAATTTATTTTGTAACAGTTTATTTTCATTACCATGGCATCGTGATCTAAGGCATCCTGCCTAGGACTCGCGTTACGGAATGTGCGCTGGTTCGAGTCCTCATGGAGGAAGAAATTTTCTCATGAAATTTCGGCCAGTGTATGGGACCAGTGCCCACCAGCATCGTGATGCACTTGGGGAGCTACGATAGGTAGTGAAATCCGGTTACACAAACCAGTTATAATGATTGAGGGGGGGGGGGGGCTCATCGTGCTAACCACACGATACCTCCATTCTGGTTGGATGATCTCCACCTCTGCTTCGGTATGTGACCTTGAGGCCAGCAGCCGGCTGGTCGGTCTTGGC
The DNA here is from genome assembly GCF_040183065.1 of Periplaneta americana. Classification (NCBI taxonomy): domain Eukaryota; kingdom Metazoa; phylum Arthropoda; class Insecta; order Blattodea; family Blattidae; genus Periplaneta; species Periplaneta americana. Next base: position 41,923,113 of record NC_091121.1, on the reverse strand, counting down.
CCTTCGTGGGCTGTAGCGCCACGGATTATTTTCATTGCAAGGAGAAGTTTTAAAAACCAAAATTCGTATGATGGTAATTCATTATAGAAGGTGAGTAAAGCAGAGGGGGGGGGGGGACAGTTTTTCTTTCATGCTGATGGCGAAAATACGAGATGCTTAATTTGTTGTAATAAATGGAGTATAAAACAATAATGTACAATGTCAGTATTATTTTTTTTCATGAAGTTTACTACGTCTTTATCTGTAAGTTGAACATTTTGTCCACCGCTATGGAGTAACAGTTAACACGTCTGATTATGAAACAAACGGGCCCAGGTTCAAATCCAGGTTGGGACAAGTTATTTGGTTGGGTTTTGTTCCTCAACCAATTGAAGCATAAATAATTGCTGGGTAACTTTAGGCATTATACCTCGGACTCATTTCGCCATTATTAATTCATATATTTTCATCATCCAAACCATAGCCAAGGTTAAGTACATGGTACGGCATGCTGTACTTGTACAGATCCAGAAATAAAATTTGGGCCACCTGAATTTTGTTTCTGGGTCTGTACAAGAGCGTGGCATTCGACTACTCAATCATGCACGAATAGGAGTGGTAAGCACAATAAGCCTCAGACTGCAGTGTAAGCCTTTGGTTCCTCCTCCGTACAAAAGAAAGAAAAAGTTAAATATTTCATTAATAAACAAACAATAAATATCGAGTTCTATGTATTAGTCAGAGTCAAATACTTCGGCGTTTTCATTTTTTAATTTCGAAAGTCTGCTGATGTTAGGTAGACCTACGTGTTTTCTTTCTTGGTGAATAAGAAAATATATTTTATGCTCGACCATGTCGAAATGTAATTATACACATGGTAGTAGCCCTTTAATGCACCTCATTAAAGTACACCTATTCATTATAATTCAGTTGTTCAGCCAATGAGAAATCTCCATTGTACTTATTGTACTATTATAAAACCGCAAGTATCGATTATTCTCGGATATGCAATCGAAAGACAATTAGCGAAAAGTCACGGAGGCTGGAAATCCAATTCTGTCGCAGAAGGTTATGTTCTGTTACTATAATAATTAGCGTTAATTGTAAATAATATTCATATGAATTCAATTTGTCATCTCGTTTTTCAATGTCTAATTTAATTTCAATGTTATATCAATATTAATATTTAGTTTACTCTCTAGATTATATCAAGGTCAATGTGGACATCTGTTCCTCGAAAAAAAAAACAATACTTTCGCGTCTGCGCACATCTCACAATTTACGAGCTATTCACAGGGTCACTTCCGCTCTTCAGTCACATAAGAATAAAATGAATACTTCTGAATAATTTCATGTTAGAAATATAGTCGAGCATAAAAAGTCATATGAAACTTGACTATAATGGCAATTAAGACGCTCGTACTCGCGACTTACTGCAATTACTACCATTATAGGCTCGTTGCATAATGTACTATAATTTTATCAATAATACAAAAATAATGAATAGGAAAAGGATAGCATGAATAAAGTGTATGTAGCTAATAAGTAAAAGAATATTACATTATTTTTGTTTTCCGGTCACAGTGTCTCTACACTGTCATTCACCGCAATACTACTGCGACTGTGGTGAGCAGGTTGCATTTCTGTTGCGTCACAGTTTCGTAGAATTTGGCAACCACTGACTGAATGCATTGACATTAATTGAATGAAAGTCAATTCTATAGCCATGTGATATGGAGTGGGCCGTTAATTTCATCTGGGGGAAAGTTTAGTATGGATTTCTAAGGTATCTTGTATATTGATTTTTAGACAGAACAATGAACGACCACTGCCGCTTGAAGCTTATTGTTTTAGCTTCGTAAGAGCTTAATATAGCCATTGAAAACGTCATTCAGTTAGGCTTTTCCTCCACGATAAAATATGTCGATGAATTTAAAGAATTCCAGCGTAAATTTTCATTAGGTACGAACGCCAGTTCTGTTCACTGATCAGTCACCAAAATATTTAATTGGTAGGAAAATTAAAATTTCACAATACTATAATGTTGTACAACACATAAAAATATGGATATTGGGATAGTTGTTTTCTTTACGGTCCGACAAGGTTTAATAAACTAGTGTGAGAAATGAAGCTTTGCCAAGTTAAGGGTTTAGTAGTTATTTTCTATCTCCAAAACTACTTCCGACCTGACAAATGGCGTCTTTAGCATGTTACCATGGCAACCAATCATGAGAGAAGCGTAACCATGGTAACGGGACGGTGTTGCCGTGTCTATGTTTATAAGTAGCACGTGAATACGGTATTCACGTGCTACTTACTGGTATTCAGAATACCATGGCCTAGTGGTGAATAGTGCACGGAATGACTTTGAGTTGGCTGGTTAGCGCGTGCTTTGTGTGAATTAAAATATTATTTAGAAGTATTATTGTTTTAGTGTATCGATAATTATGTTTAAATTATATTACACGTATTATCTTCGTTGTTATTGATGGAGTGTGTGACTAGTGTGCGTTTTCTAGTTTCTGCGAGATTTTCTAAACGGGTGACTTGTGCAGTGTCGGAAGGACGGAGAACAAAGAATATTGGACAAGGTGCCCCGTTAAAGAGTCAAGCGCGAGAGATGGTGTGTTATGTGATAGAGTATTTTGAAAGGAAAAAAGATAATGACGGGCTTCTTTTACCTTTGGCGCAAGTCGTAATGAGAACTGCTGCTTGTGTTAAAATTAATAAGATCTCTGTTAACGATATTGGAAAAGAAAAAGGCCGTGCAGATTTTTAATCATAAATATTTTTACATTTTTTCAACGCCTTTCTAACAATATTACATTGAAGAATACCGGCACTCATACAAATAAAGGCTTCGTATTAAATTTAAATCTATTTTTAAAATTTACAGCCGTTCATTACTGCACTCTATCGGCAGCGTGCTCGCTTACACGAAAGATGGGCAACATGACAACATTGCTCCCCCTTCTGTGTAAACTGTCAAGTCGGAAGTAGTTTTGGTCAAGGTATAGGTACCCTGGAAAGAATACACAGGACGTATTAAGGAGTCAGAGACGTGTCGACCAGTTTTTCTACTTCCCCCCCCCCCCCCATTATATGAAGTACAGCGTGTTTGAGAATTACTACCAATAAAAATCAAATCTCACAAATTATTTATCCTACAGTGCGTGATGTTACACGACAACTGAATAGTATGTAAACTTGCATTCGAGTTTTCAATAAAATGATTCTCATATGCCAAAAATACTAACACTAGTTATTTCTCTGTCCAAGAATTAATTCCCGGATTGATACTGATAGTGACAAGAACGTCATTTCAGTTTTTGATTGGGGGTAGGGCAAGATTTTTAGGCAAGACCTATAGGGTATATCGCGTGACGAACTCCCTCCCTATTTCCTCGAAAATGAATTTTTTTTCTATACTGTAAACTGGGGTAAAATTGTTTGGTATTAACTTGCCCATAAAGCAAACAGATTTAAACCGAATGGCGTTGTTGCTGTGAGACATGAAATTTGGTTCTTGTGATTGGCTGTGCATCTGAATTAGTTAGTTAGTTAGTTAGTTTCTAAAATTTCCTATTTCATTCGACCAAATTCTATTGCAGGTGGAGCCTAAATATTCCTTTTCCCATGGGTGACACCATTGGCAAAATATTAATTCTAGGAATTTGGAAATTAATGCTGAAACTCCAACCTGTAAAGTTCAATTCTGCACGGTTTATTCCACCTGTGTGTGCCTTTTTTAATAGTTAAAATATCTTTAAATAGGTCGTCAGTTATTAAGAAAGCCTGATGATAGTCCCTAGTCAAGCTACAGTTGAACACATACTATAAGATCTGTCACAGTAAAATAATAACACCACGAAGTGAGAAAGACAGGTTTGGTTGCACATACAGTCTACTCCAAATACCCGTAGTTAAAAAATATTTCCGTCTAATAGTATTAAGACTGTAATCTTCATAAATTTATTTTATACGCTGAAAATATTGACATTTAATTATGCAGTGAATTAAAACAGCAGATTTTCTGTTATACTCCTAACGGGAGAAAATAGGCCTACTTACAAATCGCTTTTAGAGAACCCGAGGTTCATTGCCACCCTCACCTAAGCCCGTCATCGGTTCCTATCCTGAGCAAGATTAATCCATTCTCTATCATCACATCCCACCTCCTTCAAATACATTTTAATATTATCTTCCCATCTACGTCTCGGTCTCCCTAAAGGTCTTTTTCCCTCCAGCCTCCCAACTAACACTCTATATGCATTTCTGGATTCGTCCATACGTGCTACATGCCCTGCCCATCTCAAAAGTCTGGATTTAATGTTCCTAATTATGTCAGGTGAAGAATACAATGCGTGCAGTTCTGTGTTGTGTAACTTCCTCCATTCTTCTGTAACTTCATCCCTCTTAGCCCCAAATATTTTCCTAAGCACCTTATTCTCAAACACCCTTAGCCTCTGTACCTCTCTCAAAGTGAAAGTCCAAGTTTCACATCATTCAGAATAACCGGTAATATAACTGTTTTTGTCTTTTTGGGATGCTCTACTTCCAAATCTATCTCTTTACTTGCTTCAAATAAAATTCCCATGTTTTCCCTAGTAGTTTGTGGATTTACTTCTAACATATTCACGTCATCCTCATAAACAAGCAGCTGATGTAACCCGTTCAATTCCAAATCCTCTCTGTTTTCGTGGACTTTCATAATGGCAGATTCTAGAGCGGATAAATCGCAATATAGCGAACGCCAATAGGGGAAGTTATCCCCACCCACATGAAATGTGCATTTGACACAACACTCGCCTATCACGTAGAGTGTCTGGTGAGCTAGTAGGGGAAAAGTGGAAAGGGGTCGTGGGTGGAGCTTAGCGTTCGCTGTATTACGATTTTACCACTGAAACTGGCCTATACGAACTCTGCTATATGTTTCACTGAGACACTAGTTTCTTGGGAATACCAAATTCAATAAGAATATTACATATATAAAACTTCTCTTTTAACCGAGTCATATGCCTTTTTGAATACATTATTTCTTTGTTTGTTTATTTTTTCGTTTATTTATAAACTCATTTATTGATTTATTTATTCTTTGATTAATTAATTAATTAATTTATTCACCTAGTTATTTACTTATTTTATTTATTTATGTACTTATTGATTTATATATTTCAGGACAAAGCACCAATTACAATATACAGTACAGAAATAGTTGCTCATGCCATGAAAATGGAAAAAAAAAACAAGGAAAAAAGAAGAGATAAATACAGATATAAATACGAGACACACATAGGCCTAAATACAAATGAAAAATACAAATTTGATAAATATAGATATAAATACAAAATGTATAAATGAAGATTATAGATTAACAAATAGACAACAATATTATTTAAATCAACTATGGTCCGTCCCAGTGATCTGTAGAGTGACTTGGCGCATTTGGGGGCGGAGTCTATTTCGAATTGTATTGCAGGCAGCATCAGCTCGAGATCGCTAAGGGGTGAGATACTCGTGGTAGAGAGTTCAGATAGAAATGATCCCTTCCCTGCAAGCGATTGGTAGCTTCGTTCAACCAATGCCTCCCCTCAGAGCTGTCATTGGCCCTAGCCCTCCCACATACCATTTTCGTTTTTCTAATCTAGGCCTACAGATTCCTGGGACGTACCATACCTTCAAAATTTTAGTAAGAAAAAGTTTGTATTTAATGTAAGAAATGCTGAAATCTAGATCCCTAATTTACAAAACTCGTTGAATTTAGAACATATTTTTAACAGTGGTCAATTTTTATGTGATGATTGGTGAGATGGGTATTTTTTTGTTTTGTTTTTGTTTTTTGTAGTGTAGCAATTGATATCTTAAATTTGATATTCGAGTGTTAAGTTGGATTTGTGATATTTCGCTATTGCCAGTATGTAGTAGACCATTGAATATTTTATATAATGTCATTGCCACAATTTCCTGAGTGAGTCCCAACAAATTTCGTTCTTTATTTCTTGGGTGTTTATAAAAGTGTAATGTTTTAATATTGAAAGTGCAGTTCTTACAGTTTGTTTCTTTAGTGCGTAGTGCTACTAATTTATTATTATTATTATTATTATTATTATTATTATTATTATTATGTTCAATTTTGACCTCGGGAGAGGTGGCAATTGCCCAAATGACGTCTCTAGATAGCAAGCGAAAATATCGATATGACAAAAAACAGAAGTTTCGGCGTAATTCTCTGAAGCCACGTGCACTCGAGGATAGAAATTCTACTATAGGAAGCGCTAGGAGGTTCATCTAATAGCGCTGAACCTGGACCGTACTCGGGCAAGAGATGGAGGGGTCAGGAGTTGTACAAATGGCTCATATACACAATTAATTAAAGCGTCAGACATTATGTTCCGACTCGCCCACTCTTTCGGCTGTTTCCGACACTTGTTCGAGTCCTCTCTCTTGCCTTTCGATCCCAGGCTTTTCTGTTGTAAACAATAATACTAGATGGAGTGTTTGAAAGCGCAGTTTGGGTGATCATGCTTTTAAACAAATTGTGTATCGTGTGCTACATATTTTCCAATGCGTATTGAGTGAACGAAAGGTGATTAGGTAAGTGATTTGACGTGTAGTACTTTTATATTTTGAATTGAATTGGTTCGCCAATGATTAGTTACACAGTTTCCACGTGCACGCCTCTTGTTGCTCTGATGATGTCTAATCCTTAATCAATTTCGGTCCAGGAGCATACCGTATCTTGTGTGATTGTTGATATGGCATCTCTGATTCTTTCATGTAAGACCTGAAGATTTCTTACAGGCGTTCTGGTTAGCAGGTGTTTTTTTTTATTATTTTGTTGCATTATTTTATGTAAAAGTACTGTGGCGCGCGATATAATTGCGGTGAAGGCATAACGCTGCAAAACACTATGGGATCATGAATTTTCTACATTTATCTAATCTTTACGTTCCCACCATGGCCCTGGAGTTACTCAGTTTCTAACAGAAATTAATACCAGAGGATTTACTTGGAGATAAAAATGACGGACACGTAGGGCTGACATCCCTACTGCCACTATTGCTGATTTTCTGTAAAGGTGGAAGCCTTAACTTCCCACTACACTCTGGGTCGATTTAGCCTGTAGTGGTGTTGGATTTATCTTTACCACACCTCTCCACAACTAATTAAACTTCCAAGAAAAGGTACTAGGAACCGCCAGTGGCAAATTTACGTTTCCTATACTGTAGGAGAAGAATGTACTCGTCAAACGTAGACGAGAAAAGAAGTCAAAGAAGTCACATCAACATGCTCTCGATGTTTATGTTATGCAGTTGGCCGCGTCCGATAACTGAATTGCTTTATAACAGCGTTGCCAGACATAGACGGCCTCAGCCCGAGTAGAGAGGTCAGCTTATCTTGCCGCAAGAGATAACTACCGTCCGTTACTCAGGAGAAGACGAGCGGAAAGAATGTGACCTTCTTGACTATCGCTGTTGATTATTATAAACATCGCTCAGATAAGCATCCCAGTAGCCAGGTTATTACTCGTGCAGGAAACATGAGTAACAATGCGTATGGAAATTAAAGCTAAGTTGAACAGAAGGAGACCTAATGTTTCCGCTTACTGCAGTACAAATATTGCACATGTTGTCGTACGTTATCTGTTCACATCCCTTCCTCCTCAGCCCGCTCTCGTCTTCTCCTGAGTCACCGACAGTACTAACTTCACTGTTAGAAAACATCGTACTTGCCTCAGTCCAGCGGCTGGACTAATTCAGAGTCATAATGTGACAACGCTGCATAACTAACGGCATGCACCGTATGATGTATTATGTTTTGGATAAGGAACGAGTCAGAGAGAGGTCGTCTAAGCTTGGCGAGAACAATAAGTGGAGGTGTTATTTTCTACAAGCAATTAGCTTTGAAAAGGAGTGCAACGATTCACATGATAACCAATTGAAGTTTTTTAAAACGTCAAGTGTTTCAAGAGAGAAAATGTTCGAATCTTTGGCCATGTGTGGGAATGCACTTGTGGTATCTTTAGCATGTTCTTGTACACAAACTCTTTCTTTAATTCGAGAATTCTCTCGTATAGACTGAATGAATAACATCAACGACGGTCGTTGCTGGAATTTGAACGCGAGACCCAGCGTGATAACCGTTGCACTATAAGAGCACAATAATTAATTAATTGTACTCTGACCTAATGAACTTGTATTTACAGTTCCGTGTGCAGTCGTAGGCCTACTTGAATCTTTGAACTTAGAAAACAAAGTAGTAAATAAATCTTGGCATGGAAGATAGCCCATCAATTGAAAAGGTCGCTTTTCAATGTGACAGGCCAAGAAGTCAGTTATCTAAAATTAATTTTAATTTAATCAACTTCATTGCCTGCCTTCACAAATCACTGGGCTGGGTCAATACTCCAGTTATATAGATCTGACTTTATATCCTAAGCATTTCCCCCCCCTTATTAAGTACTACATTTGCCAATTGATTACAGTGATTTTCTACTCGTCAGGTTGAATTTTCTTTTGACAACTTTGTTTGGAATTTCGGTAATGACAAATAAGTCTACTACAATTGGCAATTATTTTCTACTTTCTGTTATGTTCACAGCATCATTAGCCTTTGAAGATGATGCCAAAGTTCATGAAATGAAAGTTACTAGCGAGTGTTATTTGTAGAGACGAGAATTGCATGCACTATAACATTAAAAAATATGCATGCATTCATGCACTATCAAACTATGAAACATGCACGATCAAGCGAAAAATACATTTAAAAATGCACTTTCATTTTTGTTCCAAATTTCTTATTTCATTTCACTTCAATTTTTTTTTGCACAGTTAACAACTAACAACATTTCCAAATTGGTTTCTGTGAAGTTCCTGCGCTTGTCAGTCAATATGTTTTTGTAGGCAGAGAATGACCTTTCTACATCGCAAGAAGTTACGGGTGCAAACATGAATGAACCTTTTTCTGTTATTTAGTTTTTTTTTTCTTTTCCTTCTTCAATCCTGATTCTTGAAGCTAAAATAAGACATAAAAATGGAGGAACTGAGTTGTCCAGTCCATTAAAACATGCATTTAAACTGAATATAATGTATATTATATGCATGATTGAGTTAAAAACTTCTTAAATATGTATTATATGTATTTTTATTCCCAAAAAGGCCAAAACATGCAAATATCCACGGAAAAAAGTACACATATTTGCAACAGAAAGTAATGAAATGGGCAAGTACTAAGTTTGAGCTATGTCCTATGTTCTTATAAAAACATTCATTTGCATGGAATTCTCGTCTCTAGTTATTTGAAATTTGAACGTAGTTAATAATAATATAAATAAATAACATAGTAATTATTAATAAACAACAGTTTACTTACATTTTAACGTGGTATTCGGAGTTCGTATTATTAATTTCATTTGGCCAAACAAAATAAATTTTTAGATTAGATCTCGTGAATCATGAACTGTTTAATAACAGCCCGCTGACGTCCACGCAGAAAAATGCAGAATTTATGAGCCCACAGTTCCATTCTATTTGGAGAAATATCACCTCACCTCCATTGAAGTAGTTGGGCTAATGGTTGGCGCTAGGGGCACAATACCTCGCCTCTTTGCCAGTTTCTGCAAGAAGTTCCAGCTGAACAACGACTTCATTCGTGATGTTTCCCTTCCCGCTATCAGAGGATCACTTACCATTTTAAAATACCATCTGTACTTTGTTTCCTAAAAAGGGATACTTTTCCTCGAATGTCTGATCCGTTTGTTTACTATATTTAGGCCTGTTATATGCATGCTATCATCTTTCCTGTATTTAATTTTCCCTTTTGTTCGTTCCCCTCATTCCTCTTTTGTGGTCTGTTTTTGTTTTCACTCAATATGTTTATTATGCTTTGTCCAGTGAGGCAATCCCGTCAATGGGAAAGCTGAAAGAGTGTCTTTCAATATATACAAACCATTTAATGTAAAGTAGCCAGACAATAGTAATATGCGTTACAAGAGCGGTATGTTGAAGTTTTCATGTTCGAGGAAAAGTTTGAAAAAGCGAAACGTAGTTGAGCTTTTTTAATTTCCGAGAATTGAAAGAAAACATACCGCTCGTGTATCGTACATTATTTTGTGCGAAGATCGTTTATTACATACCTGAAAGAGGAATTTCTGATTAGTTGCAATGAAATCTCCATCTTTGTTTCTGTTCAATGACGGCTAATTTGCAAAACAAAAATATCTATCTTCAACATTGTTGCTTTAAAATGTTTTCTGTGTTTACTATACTCCAGCAGGCCGTGATGTACGTCTGTATTCCCCCCCCCCCAGTCTATGATGAGTCTGGAATCTTGTTGATTTTTTCACGGCTTCCTTAATGTTACTTGCATCACGAATGCAGTAACTTTAGTGGAGTTGTAGAGTTTATTTAATTTTTGCAAATATTTAAAAACAATAATTAACAGTGCAATTTAGGTGAAATTGCAGTGGTAAGTTTCCAATTTATAATCATTACTATATTGAACGTCTCTAAAAATAATACGTTAAAAGGCTAAAGCAGTAAAATCAATATGTCACTTAAGCGGTAAGTAGAGGGAAATTGTTATGTGTGTTAGGTTGTGAATACTGAATGTGGAATTTTAGACTTTCCGCGGATTGGTTTTGTGCGGAAACCAAGCAAATACGCACGATTTCGCACAAAATACATTTTAATATTAGACCAATCAATAATAATAATAATAATAATAATAATAATAATATTATTATTATTATTATTATTATTATTATTATTATTATTATTATTATTATTATTACATACAGTAGGCTTATACTCATACACGTACCTACATAGACAGAGATATTACTATTTAATATTTATTTCTACATACAATACAACCAGCCAGCTATAAAGGTGCATGTACATGGTTCAACTTTTCTTTCAACTTTTACGCATTCAAGCAATACATGCAAGAGTGAACGAAACGCATTCAATACTGCATGCCTTTTCCACTAAAAATGAGAGCGCATGCAGCAATTGAAGGGTTCAGAATCATATTGGGCCAAGCGCCATTTACTAAAGCCGTAGAAAACACGGGTTAAAATGAAGTTATTACCATAATTTAATGGAAACATATAGCAAGTAAAATAAAGTATACACATTAAAACTAAAAGATATGTCAATCTTCATTAAGCTATGGTATTCACTTAACTTTAACCCTTGCTTTCTGCGTTTTTAATAAATGGCGCTTGGCCCACTATGGCTCTGAACCCTTCAATTGAAAGCTACCCATCGCCGGTGGGTATCTTATGCGTTATTTTGTTCAACAGCAGCATGTAGCGATCAACTGATTGGTTTAGGTGGCCGTGAATAAACTGAAAATTGTTTTGTTTGGTGATAGTGGACTTTTAATCTGAAAATGGCGGCAAGTACGATTAGCTTTATTGAAGATTATGGCAAATACGAGTGCCTATGGTGTGTTTAGCCACAATTTTGAGAATCAAATAGGCCTAATTATTGGATTGATATTTAATATTTATTAATTAATATACGTAGTGAAGATGACGTTCAACACGGCACACCATGTAGACACAAAATATGCATGCAGCTTAATTGAACGTTCTTTTTTCAACTTGATTCTTTCAGTATTCTCTCCAGATTGCATCCGTAAATACATGGAAAATTGAACCGTGTAGATGCACCTTTACGGATTTTCCCACTATAAGAAATGAAGCTGTGCTAAAAAGAGTAGGCGGGGAAAGAATAATTCTGAAACTGATCAGGAAGAGAAAAAGAAATTGACTGGGTCACTGACTAAGAAGAAACTGCCTGCAGATGGAATGGTGAACAGAAGAAGATATCAGATGATAGATAACATTAAGATATATGGATTAGGCCTATATGCGGAGAATAAGAGGAAGATGGATAGTAGAAAAGATTTGAATTCATTAATTAATTCCACACTGTTTCATTTTCATCTCTCTATTTTATTTAAGATTACTATATTTGCTTACTGAAGAAAGTGAACATGACAATGAATTTGGAGTTCACGAATGCAGCTTTCCTGAATATATTATAAATGGATCTAGACAGATTCAAATATGACAAAAATTGCAAATTTCAGAAATTAAAATGAGTGTGAAACATTAAGTAAAATTGGGTTTGAGTAGGCTACTAACTGCCTCACAGTGCCTTTTCTACAGAAAGAGTCATTTAGTGTTGTGAGAAAAAATCGACAGAATTCAAGCCCACATTAAACACAACACTGGAATCACTTCTGATTCAGAACATCAAGATATCACAAGAAGTATGTTTTAAGAAGAAACTTCCACAAAAAAAACAAAAGTAGCTGCTATATGCAAAATATGCCAAAAAGCATTTTTTTTTTTTCGCAGAACAAGTGACAGGTAGGTAACGTGTAATGATATATAGCTTCTGGCGTCGGCAGAAAAGGACCACAATTACGCACTTATGGGTTTCCTGATAACCTACTTGAAAGGTTGGTACCTCTGCGTAGATAGACATTTAAATTTACACTTCATTGGCGGTTTCTGGCCTGGTTGCAGGTTTGCACAACTACGATCTTTACGACCGTTTTTATTATTGCGGTATGTTCCTTTAATTGAATCGAGATTGAATTGTTACTTCTCCAAAAGGATTTCAATTAACATCTTTTGTAGCTCATTTAACGACGCTGTTATACTATTAGGTTATTTAGCTCAGATGGAATTGGTATAACGAGATGGTGTTTGATGTGATGAGGCCGAGAATTCGTCATGGATTACATGACATTCGGGGAAAATGTTGAAAGAAACCCAAGCGGGAACCAAACCCACGCCCGAGCGTAGCTCCGGATCAGCAGGCAGACGCGCTAATGTAATAGGCATATATTCAATAATAATAATAATAATAATAATAATAATAATAATAATAATAATAATAATAATAATAATTACTTACTTACAAATGGCTTTTAAGGAACCCGAAGGTTCATTGCCGCCCTCACATAAGCCCGCCATCGGTCCCTATCCTGTGCAAGATTATCCAGTCTCTATCATCATATCCCACCTCCCTCAAATCCATTTTAATATTATCCTCCCATCTACGTCTCGGCCTCCCTAAAGGTCTTTTTCCCTCCGGTCTCCCAACTAACACTCTATATGCATTTCTGGATTCGCCCATACGTGCTACATATCCTGCCCATCTCAAACGTCTGGATTTAATGTTCCTAATTATGTCAGGTGAAGAATACAATGCGTGCAGTAATAATAATAATAATAATAATAATAATAATAATAATAATAATAATAATAATAATAATAATAATATAATCATTAGTAATACAACACAAAACTTCATTTTCATTCATAGTTTTTTTGCCCAAGGGCAAACTCAGTATTCTCCAATCTTTCCTATTTTCTGCCTTCCTCTTAGTCTCCACATATTATCTATGTCCTATTTTTTTAGTTGGTTATTTAACGACGCTGTATCAACTACTAGGTTATGTAGCGTCGATGGGATTGGTGATAGCAAGATGATATTTGGCGAGATGAGGCCGAGGATTCGCCATAGATTACCTGACATTCGCCTTATGGTTGGGGGAAATCTCGGAAAAAAAACTCCCAGGTAATCAACCCAAGCGGGAATCGAACCCTCCTCCGAGCGCAACTCCGAATCGGCACATAGCTATATATCTTAATGTCGTTTATAATCTGGTATCTTCTTCTGCCCCGAATGTTTCTCCCTTCACCATTCCTTCCAGTGCATTCATTAGTGGGTCCCAACTAATTCCTTTTTCTCTTCCTGATAAGTTTTTCTTGGGAAACATAAATGCAGTAGCTTCACCTTGCTTTCCGCACACCACTCTCTCTTTCGCATCTTAAAAGATCGCAGAGGGCCTCAGCGTGGAGATGAGGAGAGTGGATTTGACTAATTAGGCCTTCCGGACTTCACCGAAATTTACCGCAAGGGGACATACAAATTGCATTGCATTAATATTTTATTTTACTCTCAATCATATTCACAAATTCTTAAAATAGGCCTAATAAAAATCTAAATGTCTCAGTAACACCCAACCGAGAGCATACAGGTTTCACGTAATCCTCGGTCACTTTTCTTTAGTGATGTTGCTATAATTTATAATCAGAATTACAGTTGGAGTGTGGGAAGAGGCAGAAGGACGAGTGAGATTGTTTTTGAGTAATCACTAACTCATCTACGTCCTTCCGCTGGTATGTCCTGTTTAAAGTCCGGTGCCGGTCTTTGTCTTCCAACCAAGTATTCCTCTTTGACTTATTACCTATTCATTTCTTTGGTTATGCAACATTGATATTTTTTTATTGGATGACTGAAGTGCAAAGAAGAGCCATCTTGCATGAACTAGGCCTATAGGCTGTTTCGTGTTGGAAGAGTTTTCATTGTTTACTATTGTTTATTTGTACTATAACTCTGAAGCAAAGATTCTTAGAAAAAGTTGCTAGTGTTATCTAACGTTACACATTTTTTGTACGTAGCCTGCTTATGGAAAAACTGTACATTTTGTCTCATTTGAATTTATCTGTTCCTTTGTGTTTATTTATACTAATTTCTTGGAACTGGATAATTTAAATACAAGAAAGCTCCTTGAAGTCCTTATCATAAACGCGCTAATATATAGACCGACTCTATAAGGTTCTTCACATTGTGAGGCTGAACTGTATGACGCAAATAAACGTTTTTAATCATCAAAAACCCAGCGTCGCCAAAGAGTTTAAACAAACGAATATCTTAAAAATAAAGCTATCTCTTTTAACCTAAAGGGCAATGAGTTGGTGCTAAAAAACTTTCGTCGCATATTATGTATTCATATCCACATGCACTTCGTGGCGAAATCATTTCTGTCTAGCCTCTCGATTATTATAAGGCTTCGTAAAATTTTATGTTTAATGAAGATTAATAATAATTTACAGTATAAGAGAGTAAAATCTGTTTACTCTCGTGTGCTATATAATACTTTATCCATTACCAGTATCTAAATTTCAGTACTGATACCTATCTAAATTTAATTTTAAATTGAACGCCTTTTCTTTGTAATGTATTGTTTGTGAAGAAGTTATAATAGTACATTATGCAACGAGCCTATAATGGTAGTAATTAAGACGCAAGTATGATTGTTTATGAAACGAGCGCAAGCGAGTTTCATAATTTTCATACGAGCGTCTTAATTACCATTATAGGCAAGTTTCATACGACTTTTTATGCTCGACCATATTTCTAACTTGAAAGTAGTCCTATTCAAAATTATGGTTATGTGCGAACTGACCTGAATTGTGAGATGTGCGCAGACGCGAAAGTATTGATTTTTTCCGAGGCCGAATTTCATTGACCTTGGCACAGAATAAGATGAACATTAATCTAGAGAGTAAACTAAATATTAATATTGATATAACATTAAAATTAAATTAGACATTGAAAAACGAGATGACAAATTGAATTTATTTGAATATTATTTACAATTAACTCTAATTATTATAGTAACAGAACATAACCTTCTGCAACAGTATTGGATTTCCAGCCTCCGTGACTTTTCGCTAATTGTCTTTCGATTGCATATCCGAGAATAATCGATACTTGCGGTTTTATAACGGTACAAAGCTGACTTGTCATTGGCTGAGGTTTTATAACGGTACAAAGCTGACTTGTCATTGGCTGAACACCTGTACCTTAATGAGTAGATGTACTTTAATGACATGCATTAAAGGACTGCTACCAGGTATATAATTACTACATTTTGGCATGGTCGAGCATAAATGAATGAATGTATGGATTTTATGGTTGCTAATGTGTTGGTTGTCATGGAAAAAGTTTTTAAGTGAATTATAAACTTTTAATTCAGTGCTGTGACTAAAGTCATTGTTTAGGTTGCTAAGGACGATAAAATAAAGACCAGTTTAGATACCAGTCGTGGATAAAAATTTATATTCAACCCCAGAATAATTATTGATTGGCATCCCAGTAAATGCGTTCTCAGTTACGTTTTATCGTAGAGTGTGTAAATAGTTAAGTATATACAAGTGCTAAAAATAGCATTTTATTTTTAACGTAGTATCGTACACTGTTTTTTTTAGATAGCCGTTCGTCCGTTCTGATATAAAGACAATTCCCACGACATCTCCATTGCTGTATTCCGCCTCATTTTAATAGTGAAACCTTATCACATTAAAAGCAGGCGATGCGATGGTATAGTTCAGTGGCATGTATTTATTTTGTTTGTTTGTTTATTTATTTACTTATTTATTTATTCATTTATTTACTTCCTTATTTATTTATTTGACTGCAGTGCATTACAATGTTGAATGACAGCACTGACCTCCGGCCATACAGCTATCACTCAGTTATCAATGTACAATTTTTATATAGGCCTACGCATAGGCAGACCTTCTTACGTTGTATGCACACATGCATAAGTATAAATAAACATAAATAATAAATGTAGATAATTGCATATAGAGTGTTACTTGGGAGGCCGGAGGGAAAAAGACCTTTGGGGAGACCGAGACGTAGATGGGAGGATAATATTAAAATGGATTTGAGTGAGATGGGATATGATTGTAGAGATTGAATTAATCTTGCTCAGGTTAGGAACCCATGGCGGGCTTATGTGAGGACGGCAATGAACCTCCGGGTTCCTTAAAAGCCATAAGTAAGTAAATGTAGATAATATGGAAAGCAGTAAGCTCATACTGTATGTCCTTAGTTTGATTTCGCAGATCCCAAGTTCCCTGTATTAGAATGTTCCCCTATTTCCTGTTTAATTTTTGCGCGCCTATAGTGGATCGCCCTGTAGAAGTACTTCTTTAAGGTACAGTGGCCTGTTAAAATTCCTACAAATAGTTGCAGATATTTTCGTTATAAATATAGTAGGCAATGACTGTCTGTATTTGGTGATAATAAGAGTATTTCCTTGTCAGTAGCCTACACATCGTTTGGTAAATGTTGTAGCTAAGTCCAATCGGATGACATTGTGTTGATTGTTGTATCACACCTTATTTTATGAGTGCCCAGATAACAGGATATATTGATGATCTGGATTTTATGGGGCGGATGTTACCAGCAATAGAGGATGTATACAAGGACGTGGAAACGGGGGCTGCCAGATTGAGGATACAGATTAATGTGAAGAAATCCGAATGGCTGGGGCAAACTAGAGACATAGGTACAGAGAATAACAGTTCAGCTCAATACGATATTAAATTTGTTTTCAAGGAGGTGGAGAAATTTTAAAATGTTGCAATAATGTTGGCAAGTAATGATCATGAGCTAAGTGATGTATAAATTTGAATTACAGCCGCGAAAAGGGCTTACTTTGCACCGATAAGAAATATGACATCAAACTGTGTACATAAAAAAAAAACAAATTAAGGATTTATGAAATCTTTATTAGACGTGTTCTCTACTAAGAAAGTGAAATATGAACACTGACTAGGAAGACAGAAACGATGCTTGGTGTGTTCGAGCGGAAGATCGTTAGAAGAATTTTATGGACCAATAGAAGAAAACTCACAGAGAGTATAGTAGTGCAGTGAGCTGTGTGAAGAATAAAATATATTATATACTAATTAGGGCCTACATTAAAATGAAAAGATGGGAATGGGTTGGTTATTTCTATAGGATTCAAGAGAACAGAGTACCAAAGACAAATTTGGAAAGAAAAATATATGAGACGCGAACAAATGGAAGGCTTAAGGGAACGCGCTGTTACTGAATTTTCGGGTTTGATAAATATGACTGTACCTCAGTCAAATATTATCATAAAATTACAAGATTTGAACTGAAAGTCCTCAAACATAACAGCAGTTGTGGTAAAAATTAGATTTGAGTATCTCTATTTGTTTTGGAATAATTATCGAATAGAAAAATATCAATTAAATGTGCGTAATGAATATATCAGGAACCAATATCTCTGAAAATAAAGCAATGGGCTTGAAACTTCTGGACACATATAACACATTTAGTAATAAATATATGCAGTTTAAAGTTTCTAGACAACAGAAAAACTTAATTGATCAAAGACATCTCAACACACAAAAAACACAAACAAATAAATACAACCACACAGGTGTATACAAACTCACATGTAATAGTTGCGACAAGTTCTACATTGGACAGACAGGCAGATCATTCCAAACGTGCTACAAAGAACACATTAAAGCAATAACCAGAGGACATAATACATCTACATACGCCGATCACACAACCAATGCTAACCATACATACAATAACATAAATGCGGACATGGAAATCCTACACATACAACCCAAGAACCAAAAACTCAACACACTAGAACAATACGAAATATACAAACACACTAAAACACACCCCGATCAAATTCTCAACACACAGATCAATTTCAGTACACACACACTATTTGACTCCACTTTTCAACACCTTTCAACAACCATTCGCACCTACATAACAGGCAGAGAAGTTCGAGATGACGCCGAGATCTAGTAGGCTCTGAGGATGGTGTGATGAAGCACCGAAACAGCTGTAAGCCGCACAGACTTACATAATTAACACGAGTAAGTCCACTAGTTAATCAATTACGTTAATTGATATTAATTTACTTTCATGTAGCTTAATTTGCATCAAGTTTTATTCCATTATTGACACATACCGATACTGGTATACTTATCCATGAAAATATAACCATCGTGCACTAATTTATAGGCATAATACTTTCTGAGATAACCTAATTGTACCAAAAGTACAAAAACGTAGTTTTGAGAAACAAGGGACACGTGAACTGGAGTGGCATTAAGATCCTTTACACGCGACCAATTAAAGACAAAATGTCGGATATTTCAAAATGTCGGAACATGTATAACTCATAAATATATGACAACGTTCAAGATTTAATGGGAAATCTTATTTTATGAAAACTCGATCCCTTAAGAATATGTGATAGATGTAGTGATAGCTTATTCTATCAATTTTCATGGGACTGCAACATGGAGGAGATTGGTACGGTACTCGCTAGAGAGAAATGGACGACGAAGAAGATTCAGAAGGCTAGGGTTCGATATTAGGCTAAGATAGTAGTAGTAGTAGTCGGAAGAAGCGGCACTACAGTAGAACTCCGAATATCCGTTACCCTGTTAACCGATTGGCGGCAGATTATCCGACTATCTTCCTCTCGCTCTTTTCTTTCTTTATTTCTTTGCTGCAGAAAAAAAATATAGTACTATACCTTATATTAATTATCTATCTTTTCTAGTGTTATTACAAGCCTTTACCCTTGCATAGCACTACTGCCGGCAATAGGTACAGTTACTTGAAGATGTTTTTCTCAAATTGTAAAATAGTTACTACCTGCTTTCAAAGAAATGGTCCCAAGAACTTCCGCACAATTTATAGCAGCATTCAGTTCTTGTCCAAGTATCCGTACTTTATATTTTTATGCAAAAAATATCTTCTACAAGAGTCAAAAGTGTTTTGCTAAGTATCAACATAAAAATGCAAATAATTGAGAGCGTTCGGAAAAGAGAAATCGCGACACATTTCGCATCAGAATATGAGATTGGCTTTAAAACTGTGCGTGATTTAATGAAAAACAAGGATAAAGTATATAAAGTATGTGAATCTACAACAGAAGACCTCGAATACTCCTATCTTTCTGCAAACAAACATCACAAGGAATTTCTTTGGCCCTTATAAACCCATCATTGAAAACCAGACTTAAATTAGTGAACTTCTTTCTGGTCCACTATCTAGTGTGTCAAACGTAACATTACGGAGGAAATTACAAAACTTTAATATGCACTTAATTTATGACTAGTTCATTATGCAACGAGCCTATAATGGTAGTAATTAAGACGCGAGTATGTTTATGAAAAGAGCGCAAGCAAGTTTCATAATTTTCATACGAGCGTCTTAATTACCATTATAGTCAAGTTTCATACGACTTTTTATGCTCGACCATATTGATTTTTTCCGGCAATTGGTGAAATGAATTTGCGGGAATGTGCTTTGTGAAAGGCTGGAAGATGACGGTGAATTGATGTTAATTTGTGTGTTGTTTTTTTTTCGACTGAGTTTAATATTGTCTAATTTCGCGCTAGTTGTCTTTCGATTGCATATCCGAGAATAATCGATACTTGCGCTTTAATATTGCTACAATAGTATTTTCTGATTGGTGGAACACCTGAACTTTAATGCATAGGTGTACTTTAAAGGGCTGCTACGAGGTGTATAATTACTACATTTCGGCTTGGTCGAGCATAAAATATTTTATTGTACGGATTATCCGATTTTTTCGATTAACCGTCCAGTCCACCCCCTTCATTACCCCGATAATAGAGGTTCTATTGTATTATTATTAATAGTAGTAGTAGTAGTAGTAATAGTAGTAGTAGTAGTAGTAGTAGTAGTAGTAGTTGCGGGAAGAGCAGTAATAGAAAAGCAGGATCAGCAGCAGTAGTAGTAGAAGTATCATCAGAAGCAGAAGTAGTGGTAGTAGGTCTAGTAGTAAGAATAGTAAAATGTATTAAAGTGTGTCTATATAGCCTATTCACAAATACTGTGGGAAGGGGAAACTATAACTCTGGGCTGGGATAAACAGTGTATGATAGTAGCGGAGGTGGAGAGAAGTCCCCTTCATTTCCTCCCATAAATCGCAGCCTGCGTGGTACGCCAGTAAATTTATGGTCGTGTATTAGTTAAAATATTGTCTGGTAATATAATTTGTGGTTGACACATCGTTACTCTTTGACCGTTGAAGGAAACTTTAACGCTCATTTATTTTGTGTTAAAATTATTTATTTACCTGACGGCAATATTTTGTAGTATGTTACTTTTTAACGCCACTTGCCTCATGAAAATAGACGCGCTAATATTGTATATTAACTTATCTCTAAGATTTTAAGTTAAAGGGGTTAGGTACAGCTAACAGCAGTAAAATTTTGGAAATATTTCAACATTATTTTCCTCCATTACTGTATCTTGTACAAAAATGGAAATTAGTATGTGGAAAACACTGTCCGTCTGATATACGATAAAAATATTTTTACGATTTAAAAAAATATTTATATATGGTTTTTTTTTTTTTTTTTTTTCAAAATTCATAATCACTGTGCAATGATAAAGCGTTTCCCTCATAACTCAAAAAACTATCCACCATTCTGTGATTACATTTTTTTGTGTGTGTTTATGCATGTCATATCTACAATATGATGCAAAATCACTTCTCTGCCTTTGATAGGTTGTCTGATAAAAAATAAATTCATTTAATAAAATGGTCAAATCTCAGTATTTTCTTCTAACACAAAATTAAAAAAATATATATATTATTTATTAAGGAATGTAGTTGAAAGAGCATGATATTGTAAATATGAGTTTCAGCAATTAAATAAAAGAGAGACAAAATGAAAAAGTTAACAAGTTTATGAGTTACGCTAGTAACGCTTCATCACAGCACAGTAAACTGCCACCGTTTTGGATTAAATAAATAAATAAATGAATGAATGAATAAATAAATAAATAAATAAATAGATCAATAAATAAATAAATAAATAAAATATTTTTTAATCGTACAAATATTTTTTTTATATATAGCAGAAGGACAGTGTTTTACACATACCAATTTTCATTCTTGTACAAGATAGGGTACAGTAATGGAGAAAAAAAGGTTGAATATTCAAAACAATTACTGCTGTAAGCTGTACTTAACCCCTTACATCCATTAAGATGTAAATATAATTCTTTAAAATGTAAATAATGCAATTTGTTTACATTATTGTACAAGATAGGCTACAGTAATGGAGAAAAAAAAGTTTAATATTTAAAGAAAAAATTTACTGCTGTAAGCAATACCTAACCTCTTAAATCCATTAAGATGTAAATATATATATTTTTTAATGTAAACAATGCAATTTGTTTAATTTCAAATTAATGTTCATCCCTATTTTAAAGCGGGACTAGATTTTTTTTTCTCTTGTGATTCCACAAAAATACATTTAGAGATTGTTATGGCTGTAATACCTTTTTGCGCTAATCATACCGACTTTTTTCATGGGTAAGCATACATTTTCCTAAACTGTTTGATGGATTTTGCTATATTGAAAATCTGCAAATTAATTTCTTTAGTAATGCACACGAAATTTAATATTATGTTCGAAAACATACCAAAAGGATGTTAATTAATTCTGTACGAAAATAGGCACAAATAGTTTTCTTCTCGAATTTTTTTCCTAACACAAGGCGAAGTATGATAAGAATTTACATCTTAATTTTGTGACAAAGAATATTCCATTTTACAGAATCAAGGAATGTCTTTACTAGAATAATAAAGTTAGAAAATGAACATTTGGAATAGTCTACCAATCTCGTATAGGAAGTTTTTAGTTGTGTAAAAATTTCCGTAAGACGTTTCCTCAGAGAAGGGAATACCAACAACGTATCTACTATTTCATATATTTCCGGATTTGCTTCCTCTCTGATATGATAGTCGGAATTTCTTCCTGCGTATTTCATTCGCCACAGTGCAGTATGCATTATGAGATAGCTGTTGTGTGGTCGTCAGTTTTGGAATTGTTACAATAAGCTGCTTCATATTAAGTCCGAGTTTTCATATCCATTACAAGGTAGTGAGTAAGAATCATTTCTAGTTGTGTTACTTCTCTTACACGATTTTACAAGATAATACGTTAATCAAGTCGTAAAATATTCTTAATTTTATTATAAGGTTTAAGTTGATTGCCTATATCTTCTATCAGAGTTTTGTGCAAGCCTTTATTGACGTAAGGTTTATCAGACGCTATATGTCAATATTACCCACCCATTAAGTGAACACATTGAAATTATGCGAAAATTGTGTTAGGCATTAACAAATAAGTTT